>NC_090448.1:1039093334-1039403499 GCF_031143425.1 Pleurodeles waltl | reverse complement strand
AATGTGAGGAAAACCGTATTTTTTAGCCAAATTTTGAGGTTTGCATAGGATTCTGGGTAACAGAACCTGGTCAGAGCCCCAGAAGTCACCCCATCTTGGATTCCCCTAGGTCTCTAGTTTTCAAAAATGCACAGGTTTGGTAGGTTTCCATAGGTGCTGGCTGAGCTAGAGGCCAAAATCTACAGGTAGGCACTTTGCAAAAAACACCTCTGTTTTCTGTCAAAAAATGAGATGTGTCCACGTTGTGTTTTGGGGCATTTCCTGTCGCGGGCGCTAGGCCTACCCACACAAATGAGGTATCATTTTTATCGGGAGACTGGGGGGAACGCTGGGTGGAAGGACATTTGTGGCTCTTCTCAGATTCCAGAACTTTCTGTCACCGAAATGTGAGGAAAACCAGTTTTTTTGCCAAATTTTGAGGTTTGCAAAGGATTCTGGGTAACAGAACCTGGTCAAAGCCCCACAAGTCATCCCATCTTGGATTCCCCTAGGTCTCTAGTTTTAAAAAATGCACAGGTTTGGTAGGTTTCCATAGGTGCCGGCTGAGCTAGAGGCCAAAATCTACAGGTAGGCACTTTGCATAAAACACCTCTGTTTTCTGTCAAAAAATGGGATGTGTCCACGTTGTGTTTTGGGGCACTTCCTGACGCGGGCGCTAGGCCTACCCACACAAGTGAGGTATCATTTTTATCGGGAGACTTGGGGGAACGCTGGGTGAAAGGAAATTTGTGGCTCCTCTCAGATTCCAGAACTTTCTGTCACCGAAATGTGAGGAAAACCTGTTTTTTAGCCACATTTTGAGGTTTGCAAAGGATTCTGGGTAACAGAACCTGGTCAGAGCCCCAGAAGTCACCCCATCTTGGATTCCCCTAGGTCTCTAGTTTTCAAAAATGCACAGGATTGGTAGGTTTCCATAGGTGCTGGCTGAGCTAGAGGCCAAAATCTACAGGTAGGCACTTTGCAAAAAACACCTCTGTTTTCTGTCAAAAAATGGGATGTGTCCACGTTGTGTTTTGGGGCACTTCCTGCCGCGGGCGCTAGGCCTACCCACACAAGTGAGGTATCATTTTTATCGGGAGACTTGGGGGAACGCTGGGTGGAAGGAAATTTGTGGCTCCTCTCAGATTCCAGAACTTTCTGTCACCGAAATGTGAGGAAAACCGTTTTTTTTAGCCAAATGTTGAGGTTTGCATAGGATTCTGGGTAACAGAACCTGGTCAGAGCCCCAGAAGTCATCCCATTTTGGATTCCCCTAGGTCTCTAGTTTTCAAAAATGCACAGGTTTGGTAGGTTTCCATAGGTGCTGGCTGAGCTAGAGGCCAAAATCTACAGGTAGGCACTTTGCAAAAAACACCTCTGTTTTCTGTCAAAAAATGAGATGTGTCCACGTTGTGTTTTGGGGCATTTCCTGTCGCGGGCGCTAGGCCTACCCACACAAATGAGGTATCATTTTTATCGGGAGACTGGGGGGAACGCTGGGTGGAAGGACATTTGTGGCTCTTCTCAGATTCCAGAACTTTCTGTCACCGAAATGTGAGGAAAACCAGTTTTTTTGCCAAATTTTGAGGTTTGCAAAGGATTCTGGGTAACAGAACCTGGTCAAAGCCCCACAAGTCATCCCATCTTGGATTGCCCTAGGTCTCTAGTTTTAAAAAATGCACAGGTTTGGTAGGTTTCCATAGGTGCCGGCTGAGCTAGAGGCCAAAATCTACAGGTAGGCACTTTGCATAAAACACCTCTGTTTTCTGTCAAAAAATGGGATGTGTCCACGTTGTGTTTTGGGGCACTTCCTGACGCGGGCGCTAGGCCTACCCCCACAAGTGAGGTATCATTTTTATCGGGAGACTTGGGGGGAACGCTGGGTGAAAGGAAATTTGTGGCTCCTCTCAGATTCCAGAACTTTCTGTCACCGAAATGTGAGGAAAACCTGTTTTTTTAGCCACATTTTGAGGTTTGCAAAGGATTCTGGGTAACAGAACCTGGTCAGAGCCCCACAAGTCACCCCATCTTGGATTCCCCTAGGTCTCTAGGTTTCAAAAATGCACAGGTTTGGTAGGTTTCCATAGGTGCTGGCTGAGCTAGAGGCCAAAATCTACAGGTAGGCACTTTGCAAAAAACACCTCTGTTTTCTGTCAAAAAATGGGATGTGTCCACGTTGTGTTTTGGGGCACTTCCTGCCGCGGGCGCTAGGCCTACCCACACAAGTGAGGTATCATTTTTATCGGGAGACTTGGGGGAACATTGGGTGGAAGGAAATTTGTGGCTCCTCTCAGATTCCAGAACTTTCTGTCACCGAAATGTGAGGAAAACCGTTTTTTTTGTTGGCCAAATTTTGAGGTTTGCATAGGATTCTGGGTAACAGAACCTGGTCAGAGCCCCAGAAGTCACCCCATCTTGGATTCCCATAGGTCTCTAGTTTTCAAAAATGCACAGGTTTGGTAGGTTTCCATAGGTGCTGGCTGAGCTAGAGGCCAAAATCTACAGGTAGGCACTTTGCAAAAAAAAACCTCTGTTTTCTGTCAAAAAATGGGATGTGTCCACGTTGTGTTTTGGGGCAGTTCCTGCCGCGGGCGCAAGGCCTACCCACACAAGTGAGGTATCATTTGTATCGGGAGACTTGGGGGAACGCTGGGTGGAAGGAAATTTGTCGCTCCTCCCAGATTCCAGAACTTTCTGTCACCGAAATGTGAGGAAAACCGTTTTTTTTAGCCAAATTTAGAGGTTTGCAAAGGATTCTGGGTAACAGAACCTGGTCAGAGCCCCAGAAGTCACCCCATCTTGGATTCCCCTACGTCTCTAGTTTTCAAAAGTGCACAGGTTTGGTAGGTTTCCATAGGTGCTGGCTGAGCTAGAGGCCAAAATCTACAGGTAGGCACTTTGCAAAAAACACCTCTGTTTTCTGTCAAAAAATGAGATGTGTCCACGTTGTGTTTTGGGGCATTTCCTGTCGCCGGCGCTAGGCCTACCCACACAAATGAGGTATCATTTTTATCGGGAGAATGGGGGGAACGCTGGGTGGAAGGACATTTGTGGCTCTTCTCAGATTCCAGAACATTCTGTCACCGAAATGTGAGGAAAACCAGTTTTTTTGCCAAATTTTGAGGTTTGCAAAGGATTCTGGGTAACAGAACCTGGTCAAAGCCCCACAAGTCATCCCATCTTGGATTCCCCTAGGTCTCTAGTTTTAAAAAATGCACAGGTTTGGTAGGTGTCCATAGGTGCCGGCTGAGCTAGAGGCCAAAATCTACAGGTAGGCACTTTGCAAAAAACACCTCTGTTTTCTGTCAAAAAATGGGATGTGTCCACGTTGTGTTTTGGGGCACTTCCTGACGAGGGCGCAAGGCCTACCCACACAAGTGAGGTATCATTTTTATCGGGAGACTTGGGGGAACGCTGGGTGGAAGGAAATTTGTGGCTCCTCTCAGATTCCAGAACTTTCTGTCACCGAAATGTGAGGAAAACCTGTTTTTTAGCCAAATTTTGAGGTTTGCAAAGGATTCTGGGTAACAGAACCTGGTCAGAGCCCCACAAGTCACCCCATCTTGGATTCCCCTAGGTCTCTAGTTTAAAAAAATGCACAGGTTCGGTAGGTTTCCCTAGGTGCCGGCTGAGCTAGAAGACAAAATCTACAGGTAGGCACTTTGCAAAAAACACCTCTGTTTTCTGTCAAAAATGGGATGTGTCCATGTTGTGTTTTGGGGCACTTCCTGCCGCGGGCGCTAGGCCTACCCACACAAATGAGGTATCATTTTTATCGCGAGACTTGGGGGAACGCTGGGTGGAAGGAAATTTGTTGCTCCTCTCAGATTCCAGAACTTTCTGTCACCGAAATATGAGGAAAACCTGTTTTTTAGCCAAATTTTCAGGTTTACAAAGGATTCTGGGTAACAGAACTTGGTCAGAGCCCCACAAGTCACCCTATCTTGGATTCCTCTAGGTCTCTAGTTTAAAAAAATGCACAGGTTAGGTAGGTTTCCATAGGTGCTGGCTGAGCTAGAGGCCAAAATCTACAGGTAGGCACTTTGCAAAAAACTCCTCTGTTTTCTGTCGAAAAATGGGATGTGTCCACGTTGTGTTTTGGGGCACTTCCTGCCGCGGGCGCTGGGCCTAACCACACAAATGAGGTATCATTTTTATCGCGAGACTGGGGGGAACGCTGGTTGGAAGGACATTTGTGGCTCTTCTAAGATTCCAGAACTTTCTGTCACCGAAATGTGAGGTAAACCTATTTTTTAACCACATTTTGAGGTTTGCAATGGATTCTGGGTAACAGAACCTGGCCAGAGCCCCACAAGTCACCCCATCTTGGATTCCCCTTGGTCTCTAGTTTAAAAAAATGCACAGGTTCGGTAGGTTTCCATAGGTGCCGGCTGAGCTAGAGGCCAAAATCTACAGGTAGGCACTTTGCAAAAAACACCTCTGTTTTCTGTCAAAAAATTGGATGTATCCACGTTGTGTTTTGGGGCACTTCCTGCCGCGGGCGCTAGGCCTACCCACAAAAATCAGGTATCATTTTTATCGCGAGACTTGGGGGAACGCTGGGTGGAAGGAAATTTGTTGCTCCTCTCAGATTCCAGAACTTTCTGTCACCGAAATGTGAGGAAAACCTGTTTTTTAGCCAAATTTTGAGGTTTGCAAAGGATTCTAGGTAACAGAACCTGGTCAAAGCACCACAAGTCACCCCATCTTGGATTCCTCTAGGTCTCTAGTTTAAAAAAATGCACAGGTTCGGTAGGTTTCCATAGGTGCCTGCTGAGCTAGAGGCCAAAATCTACAGGTAGGCACTTTGCAAAAAACACCTCTGTTTTCTGTCAAAAAATGGGATGTGTCCACGTTGTGTTTTGGGGCATTTCCTGTCGCGGGCGCTAGGCCTACCCACACAAGTGAGGTATAATTTTTATCGGGAGACTGGGGGGAACGCTGGGTGGAAGGACCTTTGTGGCTCTTCTCAGATTCCAGAACTTTCTGTCACCGAAATGTGAGGAAAACCTGTTTTCTAGCCACATTTTGAGGTTTGCAAAGGATTCTGGGTAACAGAACCTGGTCAGAGCCCCACAAGTCATCCCATCTTGGATTCCCCTAGGTCTCTAGTTTTCAAAAATGCACAGGTTTGGTCGGTTTCTCTGGGTGCCGGCTGAGCTAGAGGCCAAAATCTACATTTAGGCACTTTGCAAAAAACACCTCTGTTTTCTGTCAAAAAATGGGATGTATCCACGTTGTGTTTTGGGGCACTTCCTGCCGCGGGCGCCAGGCCTACCCACACAGGTGAGGTATCATTTTTATCGGGAGACTGGGGGGAATGCTGGGTAGAAGGAAATTTGTGGCTCCTCTCAGATTCCAGAATTTTCTGTCACTGAAATTTGAGGAAAACCTATTTTTTTAGCCAAATTTTGAGGTTTGCGAAGGATTCTGGGTAACAGAACCTGGTCAAAGCCCCACAAGTCACCCCATCTTGGATTCCCCTAGGTCTCTAGTTAAAAAAATACACAGGTTTAGTAGGTTTCCCTAGGTGCCAACTGAGCTAGAGGCCAAAATCTACAGGTAGGCACTTTGCAAAAAACAGCTCTGTTTTTTGTGATGTGTCCACGTTGTGTTTTGGGGCATATCCTGTTGCGGGCGGTAGGTCTACCCACACAAGTGAGGTATCATTTTTATCGGGAGACTTGGGGGAACATAGAATAGCAAAACAAGTGTTATTGCCCCTTGTCTTTCTCTACATTTTTTCCTTCCAAATATAAGAGAGTGTGTAAAAAAGACGTCTATTTGAGAAATGCCTTGTAATTTACATGCTAGAATGGGCACCCTGGAATTCAGAGATGTGCAAATAACCACTGCTCCTCAACACCTTATCTTGTGCCCATTTTGGAAATACACAGGTTTTCTTGATAGCTATTTTTCACTCTTTATATTTCAGCAAATGAATTGCTGTATACCCGGTATAGAATGAAACCCACTCCAGGGTGCAGCTCATTTATTGGCTCTGGGTACCTAGGGTTCTTGATGAACCTACAAGCCATATATATCCCCACAACCAGAAGAGTCCAGCAGACGTAACGGTATATTGCTTTCACAAATATGACATTGCAGGAAAAAGTTACAGAGTAAAACGTGGAGAAACATTGCAGTTTTTTTTACCTCAATTTCAATATTATTATTTTTTCAGTTGTTATTTTCTGTAGGAAACCCTTGTAGGATCTACACAAACTACCCCATGCTGAATTCAGAATGTTGTCTACTTTTCAGAAATGTTTAGGTTTCTGGGATCCAGCATTGGTTTCATGCCCATTTCTGTCACTGACTGGAAGGAGGCTGAAAGCACAAAAATCGTAAAAATGGGGTATGTCCCCGTAAAATTCCACAATTGTGTTGAAAAATTGGGTTTTCTGATTCAAGTCTGCCTGATCCTGAAAGCTTGGAAGCTGGTGATTTGAGCACCTCAAACCCTTTGTTGATGCCATCTTCAGGGAAAAAACCACAAGCCTTCTTCTGCAGCCCCGTTTTCCCCATTTTTTGGAAAAAAACGAGATTTTCACTGTATTTTGGCTAATTTATTGGCCTCCTTCAGGGGAACCCACAAAGTCTTGGTACCTCTAGAATCCCTAGGATGTTGGAAAAAAAGTACGCAAATTTGGCGTGGGTAGCTTATGTGGACAAAAAGTTATGAGGGCCTAAGCGAGAACTATTCCAAATAGGCAAAAAAAGGCCTCGCACAGGAGGGGAAAAAGGCCTGGCAGCGAAGGGATTAAGTCTGATGCACCAATATATTTATAGTTTGTATTTTTCTACCCCCTACCCAAAGAAGCCTTTCTTAATCCCTCTGCCACGGGAAACACTAACTCAGGATCAAAATCCTCTAATAATCCATCACCCTAACAAAAAGGTCACAGCAGGCAAGATTGCTAAACCTGCTTGAGATTCCTGACATCTAGACCTCTGCCAATTAGTTTTCAGACTCTTACCACAGTGTCAGACAAAATCCTACCTACTTCTGTGGACCCCCACTTTATCCTTACTGGAACCCAGAGACCTCCACTGAATCCTTCTTGGAATCCGTGGACCCCCCAATGACTCATTATTGAAAGCTGAGGACCTAAGCTGTTAAAATTATACATTTTTAAACAGTTGCAGCCCCTCTTAAGAGCCTTTATGGACCCGCAGGGGTCCCTGGACCACAAGTTGAGAACCACTGCTGTAGTGTGTAAAATAGCTCCACATAAACCCACCCTTAGCAGGTGATGGTCTCTCAGCGATGCCATGGGTTATAAAAGTGACTGGTTCACATTCTTCTTAAGCTAGAGTGCACTCATTCTTAGACCGGAGTAGTGAATCGGGTCTATGGTGAGGCGCCATAAATATCGTGCAGTTATTATATAGTTGTCGAACTGCGCCCCAGCAGTTTTTATGGATTGCAACTAAAGCTATACTGCAGAGCATGCACACTTGGTACAGCACATCCCTTGCAAAGGTGTTGTACTCACATAAAAATACTGTGCGACTGGAAATGCATGCACGAGAAAGGTGTGACAGAAATGTGTTGCTTAGCTCCAACAAACACTTGGAATGGTTTATCAAAAAGAGGTGATCAACCTCCATTCTCTGCATATGTTCCACCTTAGGGTTAAGCTGTGTGACATGAGCATATTCACCTAATTTGGCAAAAAATCCCATCCGCCAACTAGGTACCAGGAGGATTCTAAACTGAATTCATCCAATGCTATCTATGCATATATGCTATATTACTTGCGGCCTGATTCACAAAGGTAAACATAATTTTGTTTGAGTTTGCCATTGTTTGTTATTTCCAAAGGGATTTACTAGTAGTATATTTACAACTGAGGAGTCTCTGCACATAGAAAGACAGGACTGTCCTATCCTTTTGTGTGTGAAGACTGTGCAGTAGTAAAGATACTACTAGTAAAATACCTTTGTGAATAGCAAGCAGTCGTAAACATACATAAAACTGTAAGTTTACCTTCATTAATGAGACCTGGGCCACTGGTGCATAATTTTTAGTGACACACCGGCAGCGCAACATCCATGGATGTTGACGCATTCCCAGGTTTACAAGGTTTTGTAAAACTGTGAATGCGTCAGAAGCCTATGCTTCCCCATTTTTTCCTCTTTCTATGTGTACTGCATGCAGACACGCTAAGGCCATAGTGCAAGGGTGCCTGTGTCACAGGAAGATTTGTTTGTGTGCAGGAAGGGATACCTTCCTGCACAAAATAATTGTTGAATGAATTTTTCTCTTTCTGTGTGGGATGCTGAATGCATCCCACATAGAAAAAGGAAGTAACAAGGACAAGAAATTATGTATTCGTTGTTACACCTGATTCTGATGCATTCCCAGGTTAACAACTCTTTGTAAATATATGAATGTGCCAAAGTCCGTGTGGGAACGCGTGGGAACGCCTACGCTTCACCCATGAAACACTTCTCTGTCACAAGTTAACACAGAGCAGCGAAACACACAGACTTCAATTACCTTAGATTTACTAAACCATGTAGGATTATGCAAGGTGGCTTCGCATATTTTAGAGAATCCCACATAAGGGCTTATGTTGCCCTGCATCGCCTTGCATGATGCATGGGCATCTTGAACTCTTAGTAAATCTGGCCTTAAGTGCCAGTGTGGCAACATGCATTAGATAGAAATAATCTATTCCCTCAACAAGGCCAAGCACAACTGGCAATGCTGCTGAGCCAGAGCACTCAGCCAGCGCCTTATTTTACAGCCACATATAATTCCTCTATTCTCCAGCAAGAGACCTCCATGACGAGACAGCATCTGCTGCCTAGCAAATCTTGACTCCAGCAGCCACCTGGATATAATAATATCATTATATTATGCTACTTAGGTGGTAAAATATTGCAAACAGTAACATCATTGATTGCAGACCTAAAAATGACAATAACGTGAATAAAATTAGCATTCTGATTAAACAGAAAAGGATAACAATAAAATATATACCACATAATGCATAGAAGTGCCATAGAGGTGGTACCATGATCTATGCTGTCACTAGGGGAGTTAAAATGACAAAAAGGTATTTCAATCAAGTTCCCAACCTTAGTATTAATCAACAGATATTACAAAATATGGGATGTAGAACAAAGCTGAATCTCCATAGCGAAGGGAAAAAGTGCTGAAAGACAAACCTCTCTTACTTAGAAAGTAGGCGTCACACTTGAGTTTCTGTATCATGTAAGGAAGAATAAGTGAATTAGGACTTCCAGATAATCCCTGCCTTAATAGACAAGAGTTCAATAGACACTTAATAGACAGAAGATTTCACAGTGAACGTCTCAGAGTCCGTCAGCGTAGGCCGTACACTTAAAGGAAGACTGAGTCACGTGGTTACGCCTGACATTCTTTGCAAGCACGCTGCTTCCAAATGCAAGCACATTCCTGTTGTTTCGCTGATTGCTGAAGTTAATGGCTTGCATGGGAACACTGTACATCAATTCAAGTGGCTTTCAAGTGTACTTTCACTGCTTCATTGAATGTAACTCTTCATGTCTTTCTACCGTTTGAATTCTGGGAACAACAGATTATAATGCATGAATGAATGCTGTTCACGTTCGCCTGTAGGTGAGGCACTTTTCTTCCTTACCAGTGCAGTTAGGTATCTTAACCACTAGATTGTATTTAGCAATTCCAGGTTATGTTATTGCGGAGGAAATGCAGATGATATCGTATTCTGTTATGAAGGTATAAGCTGTACATTATTTGATACCAACATATCTTATTAGCATTTTATGAAGCGTGAC
The DNA here is from genome assembly GCF_031143425.1 of Pleurodeles waltl. NCBI lineage: Eukaryota > Metazoa > Chordata > Amphibia > Caudata > Salamandridae > Pleurodeles > Pleurodeles waltl. The sequence goes on along the minus strand of NC_090448.1, from coordinate 1,039,393,728 downwards.
ATATCTGGAGAACAGTGGGACGAAATAAAAGGCTATAGAGAATGGAGAGTGCGCCGCTAAAGGGTTAGGCTGCTAAGTGGGAGGATAGAAATTGGAAAGTCGAGGAGGGGGCCAGGAAAGTAGATGATGCATGATGTAAAATAGAGAGAAGAAGAAAAAAGAAACAGAACAAACTGCAGGAGGCATACTTTAGCATACTTTAGGTTCAATACAAAATATAGGTAATGCCATTGCACAGCAGTGTTCAAAGGAAGAGGTACATTGGAGGATTAAAGGACAAACGTCTTACTAAAACTAATTTTGTAGAGGATTGTCAAAATGACTATCATGTGGTGTAACCATCTCTAAAGGCTGTTATGTTATGCCTGCCTTGCCCCTGAAATTTAGGAGTAAGCTGTACGTTTTCTAAGCAGTGCTTAATTTGTTCTTGTTGTATCCGGTGCTAAGCACTGGCACTTATTTTTGAGGGCAGGGGCTTATTCTTCTGCCTCAAGCATTTGCTGCGAGCAAAAGACACGTATGTGAAAGATTGAGGAAGAGAAAAACGAAAGAGCGTCACAAAGGGAGAAAACAGAAAGCTGCTAGAGTGAGCTAAAGGGGCAGCGAGTGGCTTTATATAGATTGAAGCGGCCCGAGATGCCGCCACAGTATTCCCTGTTCACACATTTAATTGCAGCAGCCGCGTGTTAAAAAGAGGGCTTTGAGCACCGGCACGTTTTTATTTACAAATTAAGCACTGTTTCTAAGACTATGTCACAGCAGAATCCCTATGACTCATGCACTGTGTGATAAAGAATCAGAAGAAGGAATCAATATGTGGAGATTCCTAAAGTGATTTGTGGCTCAAGAAATAGTTCATAGCCAGGTCAAAATACCGTTTCTGACTATCTCCACTGGAACAGGCGAGTTCCCAGTTTAGACAGGCTTGTAAGTGTTGCCAATATTTCCCTATACAGGAAGTCACTGCAATGACAAAGGAAGGGAAGGCGACTTAAGTGCACCTTAACTCGTGGTGTGTCATCAGCATACGTTACGTTAATATGAAAAGACATGGGGCCGTATTTATACTTTTTGGCGCACAACTGCGCCAACGCAGTTGTGCGTCAAAAAATTTTACGCAGGCTAACGCCATTCCAAAGCGCCATGCGGGCGCCTTGTTTATGGAATTACGTTAGCCGGCGGAGCTGACTGGTGTGCGTCAAAAAAAATGACCCACACAAGGCAGCGCCGGCGTAGGGGAAAATGGAGCTTGGGCGTCAAAGAATGGGGCAAGTCGGTCTGAGGCAAAAAATCTGCCTCAACCTGATTTGCGCCATTTTTTTTTACTCCCAACCCCCATTGAAATGACTCCTGTCTTAGCAAAGACAGGAGTCATGCCCCCTTGCCCAATGGCCATGCCCAGGGGACTTCTGTCCCCTGGGCATGGTCATTGGGCATAGTGGCATGTAGGGGGGCACAAATCAGGCCCCCCTATGCCACAAAAAAAAAAATATATATTCTTACCTGAACTTACCTTAAGTTCCCTGGGATGGGTCCCTCCATCCTTGGGCGTCCTCCTGGGGTGGGCAAGGGTGGCAGGGGGTGTCTCTGGGGGCATGGGAGGGCACCTCTGGGCTCCTTCGGAGCCCACAGGTCCCTTGGCGCCTGCCCTGACCAGGCGCTAAAAAATGACGCTAAAGCGGCTGGACGTCATTTTTTTTGACCCGCCCACTCCCGGGCGTCATTTTTGCCCGGGAGTATAAATACGGCGCACATGCCTCGGAGTCATTTTTTAGAAGGGAACGCCTACCTTGCATATCATTAACGCAAGGAAGGTGTCCACGCTAAAAAATGACGCAAACTCCAAAATCTTTGGCGCTAGACGGGTCTAACGCCAAAGTATAAATATGGAGTTAGTTTTGCGTCGGATTTGCATTAAAAAAAACGACGCAAATCCGGCGCAAACAGAGTATAAATATGCCCCTTGGACAGGGTGGGTTGGGAAATTGCATTGAGTTGACTTTAAACAAAAAAGGTCATATCATTTCTCTTACTATCTTCCTTTCCTGTTAACTTAGCATCCATCAAAGAAGGACAGGCTGCCACTCTGTCATTCTGACGACTAAAATAAAGAAAGTAAACCTTATGAAACAGGTTAACAAAATTTTATAAAGGTAAAATGACGAAATAAAAAATACCATGTTTCAGCGGAAAATTTAAATATTTATGACAGCATGAAAAAGAGGTGAGAAAAATCCACGATACAGGTTGGGGGGAAGCGTGCATGAGAAAGGGCAAATGATAAGGGGTTAGCAAAGTAACAGAAGAAGTGAGTGGTTTGGAAAAAAGGAGAAAAGTGGGAGGGTCAATTGGGAGTTTGTAAAAATGGGAAGAAAGCAGGACGTGGAGTAAGGGGTTTAAAACATAATGGCGTAAAGTGGGACAAAGAAGTTTGTAAGAAAAGGGACTCATGCTGGAAGGATGGTAAAAGCTATGTAAAAAAGGAGGAAACATGGAGTAGGAATAAGGAAAAAGTAAAAAGGAAGCAAAGCAGAAGAGAGTAAGATGCTTCAAAAAGTTTAGAGTGGGAGTACTTGGTTTGTAAAAACACAATTTGAGTAAAGAAGGAGGGAGTAGTAAGGGGAGTGAAATAAGTAAGTGAACAGGAAGGGAAATAAGGATTCATATCAACAGGGAGTAAGAGAGCAAGAGCCTGTAAAATGGGAGGGAGTAAGGCAACAAAGGGAGCAAGAGGTTTGAAAAACATGGGCTATAGCTGGAGTGGAAGTAAGGGGTTTGTGAAAAAGGGGGGAAACATCCTTTTTTACGACTTTCTTTTTACGAAAGTCGCGGTTAACGAAAGCGCAACAACGCTTTTTTTAACCACAACTCCGTTATTTTGTGCCTTAACTACGTATGTTCTGAACAACGAACATGCGTGGTTAAGGTACAAAGAAGGGAGTTGGCGAAGGAGGACGGCGCAGGTGAGAAGGGATCGACTAAGGTAAGTGGTGGGTTTAGGTTTTGGGGAGAGGGTGGGGGGGTGGGGGGTTTTAGGTTTTGGGGTGGGGTTGGGGGGGTGGGGCGTTTTTGGTTTTGGGGAGGGGGTGAGGGGTCAGGGGGTTTTAGGTTTTGGGGTGGGGTTGGGGGGGTGGGGCGTTTTTGGTTTTGGGGAGGGGGTGGGGGGTCAGGGGGTTTTAGGTTTTGGGGTGGGGTTGGGGGGGTGGGGCGTTTTTGGTTTTGGGGAGGGGGTGGGGGGTCAGGGGGTTTTAGGTTTTGGGGTGGGGTTGGGGGGTGGGGCGTTTTTGGTTTTGGGGAGGGGGTAGGGGGTCAGGGGGTTTTAGGTTTTCGGGTGGGGTTGGGGGGTGGGGCGTTTTTGGTTTTGGGGAGGGGGTGGGGGATCAGGGGGTTTTAGGTTTTGGGGTGGGGTTGGGGGGGTGGGGTGAGGGATGTAGGGTGAATGGTGCCTATTACTAATGCTTTTATCAGGAATGCCTTTACAACGAAATATCGTTGTTAAGGCATTCGTGGTAAAATCATTAGTAGTAAGAACGAGGTCGGTGTTCCGACCTCGTTGTTAAGGCAGTAGTTGTTTTTAAAGTCGGTGTTCCGTCGTACAATCGAAAAAGGGGGAAACTGGAGGGGGTACTATGAATTGTAAAAAGAGAGTAAAGCAGGAGTGTGATTAAGGGCTTTATAAAAAAGGACATAGAGTGGGAGGGGAAGTAAGGGTTTTGAAAAGGCGAGTAAAGCAGCCCTGGGAATAATGGGGTTTAAAAAAAAGGGAAGTTGGAGGGGGAGAATGGAGTTTGGTAAAAAATAAATGTAAAGCTGGAAGTGGAAGTAAGCAGTATGAAAAAAAGAAGTAAAGCGGGTGTATGAGTAAAGGGAGCAAGGGGTTTGTCTCAAGAGAGTGATGTGGTAAGCGAAATCAAAGGTTTGTTAAATGAGCGTAATCTGGGAGAAAATCAGGAAGAGTGAGAGGTGGGATTCAATGCCTCTTTTTGCATGGTCAACCCATTTTTATTGAATTTTACTGTTTGTTTTTATAATCTGTACAATTCTGTGCTGCTGTCCAGTGCACAGTGTATGTGTTCTGACTCATAAAACATGTACAGATTGTCTAATCCCTGACTGACATATCTAACTCTTCTACAGGGGCATTGTATGTGGTGTAGGAATTACACTCATGGCATGGAAAGTTAAATGTTACGCATCACGCACAAGTCTGAGAAACCCTGTACAAGATCTATTCAGGTGGCATTGTACTCCATGCATTATACTCAACTAGCGCCTACTTCTATGAACAAATCTTGACCAACAGGTTGCTGGAGATACTGCAGTAGTTCCAGGCCACCCCATCACATTCTATGGTCATGTCCTTAGTTAGAAAAGTTTTTGGAAGCAATATTCTCCACTGTGCCAAGCATTGGGAGTAGGAAGAACGTCAAAAACCGAGGGGCATATTTATACTCTGTTTGCCTGAATGTGCGTCAAAAAGTTTGACGCACATTCTGCGCAAAACTTGCCCCATATTTAAACTTTGACACCAGAGCCCGCGGACGTCAACATTTCTGTGTGTGAGTCATTTTGTAGATGCGGGAAACTGCCTTGCGTTAATGACATACAAGGTAGGCGTTCCCGCCAAAAAAATTACTTTAAGGCCTGTGTGCCTTATTTATACTCCCGCGTCATTTTGACGCATAGGAGAGGGCGGGCCATAAAAAACGCCACACAGCCTGATGTGCGCTGTTTTTTAATGCCTGGGTCAGGGCAGGCGTTAAGGGATCTGTGGGCTCACTTCCATGGTTTCTGACCATGGAAGGAGTCCAGAGGTGCCCTTCCCTGCCCCTAGAGACACCCCCTGCCACCCTCGCCCAACCCTGGAGGACACCCATGGATGGGGAGGACCCATCCCAGGTAAGTACAGGTAAGTTGAGGTAAGTATTTTTTAATTTTTTTTTAAAGTGGCATAGGGGGGCCTAATTTGCCCCCCCTACATTCCACTATGCCCAATGGTCATGCCCAGGGGACAGAAGTCCCCTGGGCATGGCCATTTGGCAAGGGGGCATGACTCCTGTCTTTGCTAAGACAGGTGTCATTTCAATGGGGGTTGTGCATCAAAAAATGGTGCAAGTCCGGTTTGAGGCATGATTTTTGCCTCAAACCTGACTTGCACCATTTTTTGACGCACAACCCCCATTTTCCCCTATGCCGGCGCTGCCTAGTTTGAGTCATTTTTTTTACTCTGACCAGTCCGCAGCGCCTGCTAACGTCATTCCTTAAATAAGGCGCCCGCATGGCGCGTAGGAAAAAAAGTAGGGCCCTAATGTTCATAATCTTCGGGAAATAATTGAACAATACATACTCCTTAATTCATCCAGGAGCATGTTCAAATTCAAACTCAAATTAATTATATATGCTTATTTATTACAAATCATTGCATTGCAATCACAGTAAAATTCATCTGTAGGGAAGTCTTCTTTTTTGCCCTGGTCACCCCGAAATATTTCAGACAGATGCTGGTGGTTACTGACTCTTGGCTGTGCCCTGGGTACTGCTACCAGTCCCATGGCCAGTGCTCTGTGTAAAGTGGATATGCACATTAGGCTAATTAAAATTGGTAGTATCAACCTACCTATAAGTCCCTAGTATATGGTAGGGCATGTAGGTTTAGGAACCACAGCATAGGTAGTGCACCCATAAGTGCACTGCTGAGGTGCCCAGTGTCATTTTAAAGGCAGGCATGCCTTGATGGCTGCTTTTAACCTACAGTTAAATGCAAATTTGACTTTGGAATTAAAAGTACTTCCAAAGTCTTAAACTACCTTATTCTTACATATAGGTCACCCCTAAGGTGTGCCCTATGTGCCCCTAGGGTTGGGTGCCATGTAACTATGAACAGGAACCTTATAAACATTGTTTTATAAGCCCTGGTGAGGTAAAATAGCCAAATTTGTTTTTCCCTCACTGTAGTGAATGGTGATAGGCTAACATGGGGAGTCTTTATTTTATTTAATAAAGTCCCCTTTACTGTCAGATACCTTGAGTTTGGATTCAAATGAATTGTTATAATAAATCCCACAAATTACAATTGTTAGATTTAGTATAACTAGTTCAGGCAAAGAGTTTTAAAACTGTACCTGAAAGTTGCCAACTTCAGCTCTGTAATGCTCTTCCCTGATTAGCCATCCTCTGGCAGCCGGGCCAGGCTGCCTTGATGAGGTGTGACGTGGGTTGTGCTGAACACAAAGGATGTGCCTGGGGGAGGAGATCTGACTCAGCAGATGTGGAAACAGGAAGGAGGGTTGGCTGTCAAACTGGTCTTCAAAGGCAGGGAAGGACATTTGGAGCAGCCCAGCACCTCCCTCAAATCCTGCAACCCCAGACAATTAGGTGCCCTCTTGATTAGATTAGGAGAGGGCAGGAGAGGGGTGTGTTTATGATTTTTAGACACACTAGTGGGTGGACTCAGCCCGGTCTAACCTCCAAAAACACTTTCAGCCATGTTGGATTTTTGAGGAATGTTGCTCCCAGGGATTGATTTTTGCTACACTTCCCAGGAAGTGGTCATCAAAGGAGGAAGGAGACTGCCTCTGATTGGATACCCAGGACCCCCCTTGTTTTTCACCCAGGAGCAAGGATAAATATGGCAGAGCTGCACCCACACCGCAGATCCCTACGAGCAAGAACATCAGAAGAAGAGGGACTGCCCTGCTGGACCCCTGACCTGCACCTGGACACAGCACTCTGAAGGCCTGCACTAGCTACACACTTGGGCTTTACCACAAAAAAGACTTTGCCTGGCTTCAACTGGCTAAAGGAGGGACTCCCTGTTTGCTACAGGTGAAAAATAACTAACCAGAGTCCCCTTCATCAAATCCTGAAGAAACTGACCAGCTGACCACTGTCCTGTGGCCATTTTGGAGTTTGAGCCAGGTACATTCTGGGAGTTCGAGCCCGCACCCTCAGGGAGCAACTCAGAGCTTCTGGAACCTTGGGGTGAGCTGTGGACTCCTAAATGACCTTCAAAGACTTTCTGGAAGAAGACAAAGAAGTTTGGAGAAGATTTGTTACTTTTTAGAAAAAGCTCCATAGAGGAACCGACCCGTCGCAGTGAGTCTAGCCTGCTAAATCCTCAAAAATGTGACTAAAAAAGTGACAAAGTCTGAATGTAGAAAGTTGACCGGAACCTCCTGCAAGAGGGCTCCAGGGACCTTGGATCAAGATTCAGGTTTGGCCCGGTCGAAGGATTTTACATCTCGAAAAATTGTTTCAGTCCAAATGTAGAAATCTTCACCGAGCTCTCCTGAGATGCGTATCCGAGGAAGGGCTCCAGGGAGGTCAGATCGGACTGGCGACTTCATCCAGCTGAAGAAAATCTTTAAGAAAACTACTAAACTTTGACTGAGGCCTCCCATTTGCTGTAGCCGGGCAGGGCTTAAACTTTGGCTTTACCCCGGTCGAGAGGGGGGGGGGGGACAGATGACCAGATTGGCACTATTCGTTTGTGCTAAAAAAAACAAATTCCTTAAAAATTCACATCTCCAGTTCCCCTTATCCGATTGTATTCGTTTTGGTGTCAAATTAAAGATAAACATATTTCCTATTTTTATAAATCAGTTTGGGATTTTTAAACTATTTCCTGTCTTTTATTTAATTACTGTTTTGTGATACTTGAATGCTTTACACACTTTGGTGGTCATTATGACATTGGCGGTGACTGTTAAAGTGGCGGTAATACAGCCAACAGGCTGGCAGTAATTACCGCCAAATTATGACCAGGGCAATGATCCCTCCCATAGACAGCCAATGTACCACACTAACCACCAGGGCATTAAAACCACTGACCATGGTGGCAGCCATCAACAGCCAGGCAGAAGACAAGGTACCTTCTACCAAATTAAGGCACAGCAAACCCCCACGATTTCCGGGGCCATACCAACACCATCAAAAACCTGGCAGAAACAGAACACGGAAAATGAAAGACTCACCAACAAGTACACAGAGGACTCTGCCGCTGCCATGGAATTGGAACTTCAAGTCTTCCCGATGCTATTCTATGCGATGGCCCTCCTGGAACACCAACGAAGATGACGACGGTGAGTACAGTCACCTAGCACACAAGGAGAGTGACTCACACATGCACAACACACACCATTCACACACACCATACACAGAACCAGCTGCAGAGTTAAACCAATGTCACAGTACACACGTCAAAATGAAACAAGGACCACAATGATTATCAACAAACACTGTAATTTGATGCCAACAGCCACCATATTGTCAATTCAAATATAAATACAGGTGACAATGTCCAGAATGGGCCAATGGCCAGTCCAAAGTACAAAAGGGCCACATGGCCACAGAGCACAGTCCAAGGCCCAACTTGACTCCTGACATACTCCGGAATCCACTGTTCAGGGGCATCATGTTGGAAATAGGTAGGTACCTCAGGGGTGAGGGTGAAGGGGCGGGGGCACCTCAGCTGAAGTGGGGGTTCCATGCCCATCTGTCTTTGGTGGGGAGTGCAAGGCCACAGTCTCTGACATGGGGAACCTGCCCACTGCTTCTGGAGGGGGCTCCTTGTAGAACAGTCCCTGGAGGGTGGCCTACATGCCCTCTGCTGGAGGTGAGGGCTCCTGTGTCTTAGCAGGAGGTGAGGGCTGCTGTGCCTGTGCTGGAGGTGAGGGATCCTGTGCCTGTGCTGGATGTGAGGGCTCCTGTGCCTCAGCTGGAGGTGAGGACTGCTGTGCCTGTGCTGGAGGAGGGGGCTCCTTGCCCTCTGCTGGTAGAGTGGGCCTCTTGCCTTTCATTGGTGGCTGAGTGGGAACCTTTCCTTTCATTAGTGGTTGAGTGAGAACCTTCCCTTTCATGCGTGGTTGAGTATGAACCTTTCCTTTCATTGGTGGGTCATTGGGAACCTTCCCTTGCATTGCTGGTGGAGGGGGATCTTTGGCAATCTTTGGTGATGGAGAGGGATCCATGTGTCCCCTCTTGTGACGGGTCCCCTTGGCCTTTGACATGTCACTTGTGTCCTTGCCTCCAGGACAAGGAGATGCCTCCACTATCCCCATCTTCTGTCCCTTGATTTTCACAATCCTAGTCCTCCCTTTCTGAGTTGGAGGTGTGCTCTCAGTAGGAGTGGCAGCCATCACACTCAGGGGCTCCTTTGTGCCAGAAGCTGATGTTTTGATGGAAGCAGTGGCTGACAGTTTGGCTGAGGTGCTGGGCTGGATCATTGGGACCCTGACCTTATGGGCAGGACAGGGGGGCGAAGGGGGAGGGAAGAGGTCAAGACGTGCAAATAAAAAAGCCTCTTGGGGTGTTGGGGCGTTGGGGCGGGATGTGGGAGGAGGGGTGGGAGTGGAGGTTGAGAGAGTGGTTGTCAGAGGTGTACATCTGCTGGACTTGGGTGCAGGTACATGAACAGGGTGTGTGTGTGAGGTGGATGGCTGTTGGGTGGCTGTTGGGTGACTTGCCCACTGGTTCTGGAGGAGGCAACTCGTACAGCAGCCCCTTGAGGGTGGCCTATATGGTATCTGCTGGCTGTGATGGCTGCAGTGTCATGCTGGATGGAGGTGCCTCCTGGGCAGCCTCTGCAGTTGCTGATGGCTGCAGTGGCATGGTGGATGGAGGAGCCTCCTGGGCAGTCTCTGCAGTTGCTGAAGGCTGCAGTGTCGTGGTGGATAGAGGAGCCTCCTGGGCAGCCTCTGCAGTTGCTGATGGCTGCAATTCATCAGCTGGTGGTGGGGGCCCCGTGACAGCTGGTGGTGGTGGTGGTGGTGGAGGTGTCACCCTGACAGCCTCCACTGGAGTAGAGGCCTTTTGTCTCCTCCATTACATGGGGTGTGGATTCCTTACCCTTCCTAGCAGGGCTGGATGGCCTCTTCCCCTTCCTGGACGGAGGGACAGGATCCTTCCTCTTGTTGCCTGGTGGTGCTGGCTCCTTCCTCTTCTTGCCTGTAGATGCAGCCTCCTTCCCCTTCTTCGAAGGAGGTGTGGTATCCTTGCCAGACCGAGTAGGTCTACCACTGTCCCCGTGGACTGTTTGGCTGAGGTGCTGGGCTGGGAGTTTGGTATCCTGCTCATATAGGCAGAACGGGGAGGGGGAGGGAAGAGTTCAAGTTGGGAAAGGAAAAGCTTTTTAGGGATGTTGGGGCGGGTGGAGGGAGGAGTAATGGGAGTGAAGGTAGTGGTTGTAGGAGGTGTATGTCTGCTGGATTTGGGTGCAGGTGCATGGGCTGTATGCTGATGTGAAGTGGATGGCTGTTGGGTGTGTGAGTGCTTGTGTTTGTGTTCCTTAGGAGGGGGGCAGACAGGGTGGGAGAGGACAAAGGGGACACATGGATGGGTGCTGTGGAGGTGTCTGCAAGTGAGGTGTGTGTACTGCTTGATGTGGTGATGGAGGTAGTGGCTGTTGAGTGCGAATGTGACTGCTATAGACCCCCAGAGTCCACATGTCGTTGACAATGGCACTCCACAATCCCTTCTTCTGATGGGCGCTGACCTGCAGAGATAATACAGACAGGAGGACACCATTAACCATACAATCCAGCCTTTCACACATATGGCCCACAAATATCATTTCCATCTCAATTGGCATACACATCACCCAGTGCCCACCATGTACACTACCACCAGACATACCCCCCACCCAATTGACACGCTGGTAGCACACATATCTCCATGCAACCTTGTCACATACATTGTGCCTGTGGTGTACTCACCTGTTGATCTGGAGGCCCATACAGCTGTCCATACAGGGGTAGGACCCCATCCACCAAGTGCTCTAACTCCTCCAAAGTGAAGGCAGGGACCCTTTCCCCGGTCACACGGGCCATGGCAGGATCCAGACACAGGTCACAGCAGCACATGCAGCGGATGTGTTGTGCTGTGGAAAGTCAGGAATCAAGTGAGGTTTTAGACAGAAAATGGTGGTCACATCCACGGCGGTGTACACCGCCACCGCCTCCGGTGATCCCCATTGGCTACTGTACTCCATTGAACCCCATTTTAGCCAATGAGGAATACCACGGCAGTGCAAGACCACCTTCCACCATGATGCCCAATGCCGGCGGAGTCACCTCACTTCCATCTGTCCATACTTACAGAACAGGCTGTCACCATTTTATAGAGGTGGACAACATTCAGAAATTAGAAACTGCGTCATTCCTGTAAATTGCACATGCATTGCCATTCACATTGTCCCATCACATAAATGCTTTATGTATACTGAGGTGGTGGTTCCATTGTTCAATTTGTGACACCCTACTCACAATTGTGTTCCTTAGATACCTAGGAGGAATAGGAGGAGGAGACAAGACCCAGTGTACAGACCCCTTGTGGACTTGGCTACACTGGAGAACAGGCACATAATACTCATCTATAGACTGGACAGGGCCACAATCACAGAGCTGTGTGTACAATTGGACCCTGATCTGATATCAGCTATCCGTCATCCCACTGGGATCCCCCCTCATGTGCAAGTTCTATCAGTGCTCCATTTCCTGGAAACTGGTTCTTTCAATGTGACAGTGGGCTTGGCAGCATGAATGTCACAGCCAATGTTCTTAATCGTGCTGGTAAGGGTTTTGTCTGCCTTGGTCAAACACATGTGCAGCTACATCGCTTTCCCTCAAGTTGAAGATTTGGCCACTGTGAAGGCAGGATTCTACGCAATGGGACATATACCAAATATTATTGGGGCAATTGACAGAACACATAGGGGGTCATTCTGACCTCGGCGGTAAAAGGCCCTTACCGCCGGTCAGAAGACCGCCATAACACCGCCGCGGCCGCGGTTAACCGCCACGGTCATTCTGACCCACAACGGCCAAACCTCCAAAAATCCGTCCTCCACTGCAGCCCGCCACATCAGCGGGCAGCAATAAACTGGAGATGACCAAACCTCCACCGTCACGCCAACAGAAATACGCCCATGCCATTACGACCCACGAATCCACACGGCGGTCATTCAAACGCGGTATTCCATTGGCGCTACACACCGCCGCGGTCAGAATACACACACATCACCAAAACACAGCCACATTGGACAATTTGAAATACACACACCTGATACACATACACACACCACTCCCACACAATCAACCAACTATAAAACACACACCCACATCACCCACAAACCCCTGCGACCATAATTACTGAGAGAAGGAGAGAGAGACACAGCAGACAATCCAAAGCAAGACACACTGAGGCACACTACACCATCACACACACCACATAGTAGCACAAAGCACCACTCACCAACATACTTATCATCACATACACCACCCCACACCTCACCCACACCACCCCATGGCACCCCAAAGGCACCCACACTTTTCGGACCAAGAACTCCGGGTCATGGTGGAGGAAATCCTAAGAGTGGAACCCCAGCTCTTCGGCTCGCAGGTGCAGCACACCAGTATAGCTAGGAAGGCGGAGCTATGGCAGCAGATCGTGGACAGGGTCAACGCGGTGGGACAGCATCCCAGGAATAGGGAGGACATACGCAAAAGATGGAACGACCTACGGGGGAAGGTCCGATCGATGGTCTCCAGGCACAACATCGCGGTCCAGAAGACTGGCGGCGGACCCCCACCCACCCCTCCCGAATTCACATTGTGGGAGCAAGACGTCTTGAACATCCTGCATCCTCAGGGCCTCGCAGGAGTAGCCGGAGGAATGGACTCTGGTAAGTCCAATCTCAACTACTATATCCCCCCACCCCACCAGCATGCCAACCCACACCCCAACCCTCACCCCCAACCCCCCAGCACACATCCTCCCTGACAATGTCTCACCAGCACAACCCACCCATCCCAACACTAACTCCTGCATGCCAACACAAATCATGGGCACCCATCACCTAAGCATGACCACTGCACTAACCCCCCCCCTAACTACCCTCACAACACCTCCCTCAAGGGAATGCCTGCACTGGGGGACAAGGGCACCCATAACACGCACGCTATTGCACACACAGAAACAATAACCAAACTCTCTTACCCCATGCAGGACCCGAACGACAACACACCAGCCAGGAGGGTCCAGAAGTGTCCATCCCACCACCGGAACAGGCCCACACTGAGGATAGCAGCTCTGTCGACAGTGAACCTGATGACCAGCCCGGACCATCGGGGACCTCTGGGCAGTCGGTTCCCCTCAGGCAGCCACAGGCCACACCAGACCCGACCCCCTCTGCCAACACCAGCACAGCTCCCACCCAGCGGGCCCATGCCTCTGTCTCTAGGACAGCTCAATCAGCGGTGTGTCTGCCACTACAGGGCACCCAGGCTAACCCAACACCCCAACAACAACAGGGACCTGGGGGCAGTGGTAGCGGGCACACCGTCCAGGGGACAGAGGCCGGGGGAAACCGGGCAGCTCGGAGGGCTGCTGTGCGACAGGGGGGGAGGAGAGGCCCAGGGAACCCACTCTCCAAGAGGCCCTCACCACCCTCATGGGGGCATACCACCACTCCCAAGAAACGATGGCGACGGTACTGGCCAGGTTCACTGAGATCCAGGCACAGCAGGAGGAACGCTACATGGGGTTCAGGGAGGAGCTGAGAATCATCGGGACCGCAATGGGGACCATCGTCCTGGCCCTCCACAGGATAGAGGACGCGTTGCGGGACCATGGTGCACCACACAGGGCCCCTGTCACTAGCCCGGACCAGGAACAGCCTACCACCTCCGCCGGCGCTAGTGGACAGGAGGTCCCAACACCTTGACAGCCCCCCAGAACCCCACCTCCTGCTGAAGAACAACCACCCCGTGAGAGGAGCCTGAGACCAAAAAAAAAGACAGAGTAGGATGTCAAGACCCCCGCCAGCAGGACATACCCCCTCAAGTCTTCCCACTGTCCCACATAGCCACCCTGTCCAACCATGAACTGCCTATGCTCCATCCTTCCACAGGCAAAAGGACAATGCACCTGTGAGACTGAGAACTGGACTCTGCCATGGATATTCCTCCACCCCCACCCATCACCCTTAGAATCACATGTACCGATATCTAGCACTGTAAATAAATCACATTTTGCACACAAATCTGTTTTGAGTCATGCTGTATTATTAACAAATGTATTACATATTACTGTTCAATTTCTGTTCTGTCAATTAGTCATGACAACATACCAATGTCAATACGCTGTATTTCATGGGCGAACCAAGCAGAAGTCAGGTACTGAGTCAGACAGCACTGAGAAGGGAAGGGAAAGGCAAAAATTAATGAAAAACATCTGTGGGGAACTACAGAAAGTACAGATGCAGGAGGCTATAAGCAATTGTGAAATGGCGTGGGTGATTCTTACCTGTGTGTTACTGGAAATACTGTTGTATCACTCTGTCCCTATTGTCTGTGTCGTCCTCAGAGTCTTCCTCCTCTTCACTCTCCACAGGCTCCACGGCTTCTACAACACCACCATCTGGACCATCCTCCTGCAGGAAAGGCACCTGGCGTCGCAAAGCCAGGTTGTGGAGCATACAGCACGCCACGATGATATGGCACACCTTCTTTGGTGAGTACATTAGGGATCCACCTGTCATATGCAGGCACCTAAACCTGGCCTTCAGGAGCCCAAAGGTTCGCTCAATCACCCTCCTAGTACGCCCATGGGCCTCATTGTACCGTTCCTACTGTTGGGGTAACCAGAGTCACCTATTAGCCACACACGCTGTCTCTGTAGCTGTTCCATCACATAGGGAATGCTGCTATTTCGCATAACATACGCGTCATGCACTGACCCTGGGAACTTGGCATTTACATGGGAGATGTACTGGTCAGCCAAACAGACCACCTGGATATTCATTGAATGGTTATTCTTCCTGTTCCTGTACACCTGTTCATCGTCATTTGGGGGGACTAAAGCCACATGGGTCCCATCAATTGCACCAATGATGTTGGGGATGTGTCCAAGGGCATAGAAATCAGCTTTCACTGTAGGCAAATCACCCTCCTCTGGGAAAATGATGTAGCTCCGCATGAGTTTCATCCGGGCAGACAACACTCTGGATAAGATCTTGGAAAACATAGGCTGAGACATCCCAGATGACATGGCCACTGTTGTCTGGAATGAGCCAGTTGCAAAGAAATGGAGGACAGACAGAACCTGCAATAGAGGGGGAATTCCTGTGGGTTGGCGGATGGGGGACATCAGGGCTGGCTCCAGCTGGGCACACAGTTCATGGATGGAGGCTCGGTCAAGTCGGTATCGTAGTATTATGTTGCGTTCTTCCATTGTGGACAGGTCCACCAGCGGCCGGTACACGCGAGGATTCCTCCTTCTCATCGCTAGTCCCAGCGGACGGTGCCTAGGAAGGAGAATATGGAGTACAGAGTCAATCCACTCACAGGTACGTACAACACAGCTTGCACAGTACAGGTAAATGTATGGTTTGATATGTTTGTATGTGTGCCATTGCAAGGCCTAGGCCTGTGTGACGCATTAGAAATTAAGCCATGTGGGCCCTTGAAATGGCCGATGCCTGACCTGTGAAGTGGGACAATGGGATGTGAGGTCACTGCGCTGGCGGGGCACACCGTGGCGGTAGGCGGTCGAAGACCGCTGTGCGAAGACGCATTGGTTAACATTGAAGCCTATGGGTTTCAGGAGCCAATGACGATGTGCGCCGGCGGTCGCGGGACGCACCGCCGTGGTACGCACCGCCGCGGGCGTGACCGCCATTTTCTATCAGCTCAATCATTCGAGACCTGATCATCCACAGGAGAGGACCTATACTGCAAGTGCTGCTGTGAACTCGGTCTGGAAGTGACAATGGCTGCTGCTACTGGTGAAAGGGCCCCCGCCTTCAGTTCAGAAGAGTTGGAGAAGCTCGTGGACGGGGTCCTCCCCCAGTATGCGCAACTCTACGGTCCTCCAGACCAACAGGTGAGTACACTCAGTGCACATTGAATGGGTTATGCCTGTGTGGAGGGGGGGGATGTAAGTTGGTGGGGTGTGGAGGGAATGGGGAGTGCAACGCACGACAGATGAGAGAATGGGAACCATGACAAGGTTGGGGAGGGGGGGCATGTACTCCAAACATGCAGATATGTGACGGTTTCTCTTTCCCACCCTGTACATGTCAAACAGGTGAGCGCCCACCAGAAAATCGATATTTGGCGTGCCATCGCCGAGGAAGTCCGGAACTTGGGGGTCCACAACAGACGGGGCACCCACTGCCGCAAGAGGTGGGAGGACATCCGCCGCGGAACGAGGAAGACCTCAGAAACACTGCTGGGGATGGCCTCCCGACCTAGGAGGGGTGCCAGTCGCACCATGACCCCCCTGATGTCCCAGATTTGGCGTCGGAGCAGGAGGGAGCTGCAGGTCACCAGGCCCCGGTGGGCACTGACACAGACACCGAGGGCACCAGTGATCCGAGGGCGAGGGGAGCACCACAACGGGGGCCGGTGGAGACACCAGCGACACGGACACGTCCTCGTTTGGGAGCTCCCTAGCGGGGGCGGCACCATCTGTGCCCCCCGCAACAACAGGTACAGCCGCCACCCAGCGCACCAGCACCGCCCTCCCAGCAGCCCCTCAGTCTTCGCTCCGTGGCCGCTCGGCCAGGAAGGCGCGCGTCTCCTTCGCCCCAGGCACCTCAGCCCCTGCCTCTGTTACCCCTGCTGCCCTCAGTGCGGAGCTCATTGACCTGGTGAGGACGGTCATTGTTGGGCAGACTACCCTTCTGAATGCCATCCAGGGGGTGGAAAGGGAGGTGCATCGGAGCAATGCCTACCTGGAGGGCATTCATTCGGGTCAGGCTGCCCATCAACAAGCGTTCACTGCTCTGGCCTCAGCACTGACGGCAGCCATTGTCCCTGTCTCCAGTCTCCCTCTTCTATCTGCCTCCACCCTTTCTCTGTCTCCTGTACCTCAACCTATCCCATCCACACCATCAGACCAGCCTGCACACACCTCAACACCCAAGGCCAGCTCATCCAAACATAAGCACCACAGAAAACACAAGCATTCACCCAAGCAACACACAGATGCAGACATATCAACAGTCACTACCACCTCTGTGTCCCCGTCCTCCTCGTCTCCCTCCTCCCTCCCTGTGACGTCTACACTAACACCTGCATGCACCCCAACATCAGCCAGTTCTTCCACCAACAGCAAACCCTCCACTACAGTCCGCACACCTGCAGTCACCACCCCCACTGGCATTTACACGTCCCCTGTGTCCTCTCCCACTGTGTCTGTCACCCCCTCTTCCAAGACACATAAACGCAGGCAGACACCCAAATAACAGCCAACCACCTCACCACAGCCTACGTCCCAGTCACCTGCACCCAAGGACAGCACACCTGGCTCTCATACAACCACATCCTCTTCCTCCACTTCTCTCACCACTACTCCTACCCCTTACCTTGGTCCCAAGAAAATTTTCCTCGCCAGTTTTGACCTCTTTCCCTCCCCCGACCCACCCCCTCCAACTGGGAAAAGTCCCAAGGGCACCTCAGCCACCACCAGCCCAACTACTACAGTGCAAGTGGTGCATGGCATGTGGAGTCCACCCTTTGGCGGCAGTAACACTTCGGTGAGCAGCAAGGGGACAGCCAGCCCCCCCCCAGGCAAGAGGACCCGGAAATTGAAGGGCCGCCGTGAGCGGACAGAGACGGCTGCCCCCAAGGAGGTGACTCCGGCCACTTCACCGGCCACAGCAGCCAGGGGAGGCAAGGGCCCGAGAGCCCCATCTAAGGAGCGGAAGGACAGCAGGGCGGAGAGGACAACCACCAGGAGCGCGGAGCAGGAGGGCCCCACAAGCCCCATCCCGGCTGCAAGGGACGACACCAAAGGGCCCAGGACTCACTCCCTGAAGGGGCCTGACACAGCACGGTCGGAGGGCGACTGAGCAGGGTGTCCAGGCCAGGTATGACTCCCTTGACATACTGCAAGAGCACCGCTGAACAGGGCCCCGCCGTGCAGAAGAGCACCGCTGAACAGGGCCCCGCCGTGCAGAAGAGCACCGTTGAACAGGGCCCCGCCGTGAAGACAGGTAACACTGAACAGGGCCCCGCCGTGAAGACAGGTACCGCTGAACAGGGCCCCGCCGTGCAGAAGAGCACCGCTGAACAGGGCCCCGCCGTGCAGAAGAGCACCGCTGAACAGGGCCCCGCCGTGAAGACAGGTACCGCTGAACAGGGCCCCGCCGTGAAGACAGGTACCGCTGAACAGGGCCCCGCCGTGAAGACAGGTACCGCTGAACAGGGCCCCGCCGTGAAGACAGGTACCGCTGAACAGGGCCCCGCCGTGAAGACAGGTACCGCTGAACAGGGCCCCGCCGTGAAGACAGGTACCGCTGAGCAGGGCCCCGCCGTGAAGACAGGTACCGCTGAACAGGGCCCCTTCCTGTCAAGCACCGCTCCGCTGGGCCCTTCCTGTCAAGCACCGCTCCGCTGGGCCCTTCCTGTCAAGCACCGCTCCGCTGGGCCCTTCCTGTCAAGCACCGCTCCGCTGGACCCTTCCTGTCAAGCACCGCTCCGCTGGGCCCTTCCTGTCAAGCACCGCTCCGCTGGACATCGCCATGTCATGCACCGCTGCGCTGGGTCCCGCCGTCTCAGGCACTGTTTATGGTTCACTGTGCCCACCATGCCTCCTCCTTGACCAGTGGACTCTGTAATCCACCTGAGAGACTGTGGCTTTGCACTCCCCAGGATGGCACAGTGGGCAATCCACCCACTGTAGAGACTTGAGAGACTGTGGCTTTGCACTCCCCAGGATGGTCCAGTGGGCAACCCACCCACTGCAGAGACTTGAGAGACTGTGGCTTTGCACTCCCCAGGATGGTACAGTGGGCAACCCACCCACTGTAGAGACATTGAGAGACTGTGGCTTTGCACTCCCCAGGATGGTCCAGTGGGCAACCCACCCACTGCAGAGACTTGAGAGACTGTGGCTTTGCGCTCCCCAGGATGGTCCAGTGGGCAGCCCACCCACTGTAGAGACATTGAGAGACTGTGGCTTTGCACTCCCCAGGATGGTCCAGTGGGCAACCCACCCACTGCAGAGACTTGAGAGACTGTGGCTTTGCGCTCCCCAGGATGGTACAGTGGGCAACCCACCCACTGTAGAGACATTGAGAGACTGTGGCTTTGCACTCCCCAGGATGGTCCAGTGGGCAACCCACCCACTGCAGAGACTTGAGAGACTGTGGCTTTGCACTCCCCAGGATGGTACAGTGGGCATGGTGGCTCCTCGTGGATCTGGCGTTGTGGACTCATGTGGCTGTGGTGGCCCCCCCTTCCCTTCCCCCTGAGGTGCCTGTAGTTTTGACATCGGATGCCCCTGCAGTGTTCTCTCCAAAGGACTCAGGTCTCGTGTGTGGGCTTTGCCCTTGTTTCGCAGAACCTTGGCCCACGGACATGTTAGATTCGTAGGATGTGCAGGACTTGTTACTTCAGTGATACACTGATGTGTATATCTTTTTGGCTTTTGTGAATATTTTTCACGGTTGCTCAATTATTTCCAGGTGCTTTTTTTGTACATGAAAATTTATTCAAAATTTGGTTGTGTCATTGTATTTTTAAAGGGTCTTTGTGTGGTGTCACTGTGACTTCCTGCTCTGCATTGGTGTGTACATATTGGGGGGGTGGGGGGGTCGCATATGTGTATGCCCATAACCTTTCTTCCTCCCCCCTCCCGTGTGTCGTAGGTGCAGTACTCACCGTTGACATCTGCGCCGGAGTTCGTACTCGTGGTAGATGAGCAGGTAGACGAGAGCAGGTATGATGTTCAATTCGGGTTCCATGCTGTCCGGATTCCGCGTGGAGTGTCTCGAGGTGAGCGTTTTCTATTGGAAATGTCTGTTTCCGCCGTGTTTTTATCAGCTGTTCTCCCGCCCCGGAAAAGGTGGCGGATTGGTGGGTCGTGATAGGGTGGGCAGTACATTGTCTGCCGCCTGGCTGTTGGCGGTGACCGCCGCGCTGTTTGTTTGTTCCGCCGTGGCGGTCGGAGTGTTAGTGCGGCGGGCTGTGTTGGCGGTTCCCGCCAGGGTCAGAATTGCATTTTTTTGACCGCCGGCCTGTTGGCGGGTTGGCCGCCGCTTTATCACCGACCGCCAGGGTCAGAATGACCCCCATAGTGTGTGTGTCTCCCCCCGGCACAATGAACAGGTGTTCAGACATCGGAAGAGTTTCCACTCACTCAATGTGTAAATGGATTGCCTGGCAGACCAGTACATCTCCCACATCACTTTCAAGTATCCTGGGTTGGTGCATTACGCCTATGTCCTGAGGAATAGCAGCATCCCAAATGTGATGGCACAACTACAGAGGCACAGGGTGTGGCTAATATGTGAGCCAGAGTCACCACCCAATGTATGTCAGTGTATGCCTTCAGGAGTTATCCCCATACCATTGTGTGAGGCTAATGTTTGTCACTCAATACTTGCAGGTGACTCTGGCTACCCAAACCTATCATGGCTCCTGATCCCTGTGAGGAATGCCAGGACAGGAGCTGAGAATCGGTATAATTATGCAGATGGGTGAACCAGGCAGATCATAGAACATCTGACAGCTGGATCCTTGTGCTACTCCCCTGAGGAGGTATGGCAGATAGTTGTTGCATGCTGCATGTTGCACAATCTGTCCCTCAGATGGCGTGTGCCTTATTTGCAGGAGGAAGCAATTGGAAATCCCCCTGTGGCAGCAGTGGACCCTGAGGACAGTGAGGATGAGGAGGAAGAGGATGACTTATTATTACGTTAGTACTTCCAATGACACACAGTTGAGACAGTGGAACTGACCGTTCCTCTGAATATTTATGTTTTCAGTGTGGCCTTAGCAGGATGGCATTCACTTCCTTTGCATCTCAAATGACTGTCACCAATGCCTTCTCATTTTGCAGATGTTGGTATTATAAATGTGTACTGATGTGATGACTACAGACAGCTACAGGTCATTATTTGTATGCTATTGACAGTGTTCAAGTCATTTGCACAAGACGTAACAGTTACCATAATTGCACATTTTCATAACATATAGCACTATCACTCAAGTTGTACTCAAGGGTGTTTATTTTAGTGAAATTTATAGATGGAATAGTGCAATGGAATGGGATGATGGTAGAGGTAAGTCCAGGGTATTAGTCCAGTCTGTTTGTAGCACAGGTCCAGTGTCCAAGGGGCCATAGAAAGGAGAGCAAAAGCAGTTCAAAGTGGACAAGGTGACAGGGTAAGACACAATGGGGACATTCAGAAGGGTCTCATTTCCTGGCAGTGGTCTTGGTCTTGGCATGTGTCCCTGGCATCTGTTGAGGTCACAGAGACCGTTTGCAGGGTGGTTCACCTTCTGCAGCAGGAGGGTTGCTGGTGGTCTGTGGGTCCTGTGGCAGGGGCTCCTGTCCACTAGCTGCAGCAGATGTGGTGGGCTGTTCAGTTGAATGGCTACTGGAAGGGGCCCGCTGGTTTGCTGTATATTCCCTCATGATGTTGGCCATATCAGCCAGCACCCCTGCTATTGAGACCATGGTGATGTTGAGGGCCTGCAAATCTTTTCTGATCTGCTGATGGTGTACCTCCTGCAGCCGCTGGTTCTCCTGCATGATGTCAAGAATCTTGCCAATCTTGTCCTGGGATTGTTGGTAGGCCCCCAGGACATTTGTGAGTGCCTCCAGGATGGTCGATTGCCTAAGCTTGTCCTCCCCCTGGCACACAGCTGTCCTCCGAGTGTCCCTGTCCCACTGTGCCTGTGTCCCCTGAACGGTGTGCCCACTTCCACTGACCCCAGGACCCTGATTGTCTTGGCTGTGAGGTGTGGACTGGGGTCCCTGTACAGGTGGGCACACTGCTGATTGACGTGTCCTGGGGACAGAGGTGTGGGGATGTTGGGTGGGTGCTCTGGTGTTGGACACTGAGGGGGGAGGCTCTGTGAGGGACTGGGAGTGGGCTGGGGTGTCCAACTGAGCAGTGGTCCCTGGGGGGCCAGGAAGTTCATCTAGATCCAGATGTCCAGAGTTACTGTCATCAGTGGGGGCATCTTCTGTTGGGGACTGGATATCCATGGCACCTCCTCACCGCTAGGATTGGCTGGGGCACCTACAGGGATGTAAGTGATGTATTATGCATCATGTCTGTGACATATTCTACATCCCTAGCTTCCCTTATATTGTTGCTGTTGCCCTGCCCCCTTTGTTTGTGTATGGTGATGGATTGTGGGCTCCATGCTGTGCATGCGTAGGTGGTGGGTGTACATGTAGGGCTGGGAGGGCTGTACATGCAGTGGGTATGACATGCAGGGCTTGGCTTTGGGGTTAGTCATATGTTTAGATGCACTGTGTAGGATGGAGTGGAGTGTTGGGAGTCAGGGTGAGGGGGTGAGATAACGTGCAGATATGGTGGGGTGACAGGTAGTAAATGTTGACTCGCCAATGTCCAGTCCTCCAGCAAATCCAGTGAGTCCCTCAGGATGCAGTATTGCAAAGACTTGCTTCTCTCATGCTGTCAGCTGTGGGGGAGGAGGTGGGGGTCCATTGCCAGTCCTCTGGATGGCGAGTTGGTGCCCTGCTGCCATGGAACGTACTTTCCCCCGTAGGGCATTCCACCTCATCCTCTGTTCGTGGATGCTGTCTTACACCGTTCACCTGGTCCACAATTCTCCGCCATAGCTCCATCTTCCTTACTATGGATATTTGCTGTACCTGTGCTCCAAACAGCTGTGGCTCTACCCTGACTATTTCCTCCACCATCACCCGCAACTCCTCATCAGTGAAACGGGTGCCTGTGTGGTGTGTCTTGTGCAGTGGGTGTTGACTAATGTGGTGGGTTGTGGGGTGCGTGACCGATGGCTGAGTGTTAGTGGTGTGCGTACTTGTGTCTGTGATTTGTGTGTATGTCTCTTGGCTATTTTTTGTGTTCTTAAAGGGTTGTGGGTAATGTAGATGTGTGTTTTATAGTCTTGAGGGTGGGTGGGTGTGGTGTGTGTATTAGTGTCAGGTGTGTGTTTTTGGTATTGGCCAATGTTGTGTTGTATTGTTTTTAGATGGCCATTCTGACAGCGCCGGTGTGTACCGCCAATGATTTACCACCGTTGAATGTCCACCGTGGTGATTTGTGGGTCATAATGTGGTGGGCGTTGTTTTGTTGGCATAATGGTGTGGGTGTTCGTACCAACACTTCACCACTTTTCTTTGATCTGGCGGATTAGTGACTGTGATTTGCATGTCTGTCTCTTGGCTATTTTTCATGTTCGGAAAGGGTTGTGGGTAATGGGAGTATGTGTTTTATAGTGCTGAGGGTGGGTGGGTGTGCTGTGTGTATTAGTGTCAGGTGTGTGTTTTTGGTATTGGCCAATGTTGTGTTGTATTGTTTTTGGGTGGCCATTCTGACCGCGCCAGTGAGTACTGCCAATGGTTTACCGCCGTTGAATGTCCTGCGTGGTGATTTGTGGGTCATAATGTGGAGGGTGTTGTTTTGTTGGCGTGATGGTGTGGGTGTTTGTACCAACATTTTACCACTTTTCTTTGATCTGGTGGATTTGTGTTTGTTGCAGTATTCTTTTGGTTTAGTGTGTGTGTGTCATAACTTGGTGAATGGATGTTCGCCTACGTGACGGTATGTTGGTGGTAAGCAGGATTTACCGCCAATGTCATAATGACAACCTTTGTCTCCTAAGTTAAGCCTTGACTTTCATTGCCAAGCTACCAAGGGTTGAGCTGGGGTTAGTTTATTGAGACCTAACAGAACCTTGTGGGGGTTAGTGGCCTATTGCTAAGTGTAGGTACTTACCTGCCCTTGCTAGTAATCCAGTTTCCAACATCATATTTAAAATACAATGAAAGAAAAACAACCATCTGAAGGCTGGTCATAAAAGACAGCCCTCAGGCCAGGGCTAGCAGCTATTTTACGCACAGGGCATAATGTTCTACTTGTCTGTGCATTGATTTTTGTGTTGCCCCAGTTAAAACATGCTATTACAGCTTAATGACAAGTTCACACTCCCATTGTGTTGAATACATGGTGCAGACATTTTTCACCCCCCCTGGTAGCTTGGCAGAATCAGTCAGGCTTCTCTCAAAGGCAATGTGTAAAGTATTTGTACCAAAACACACAGTAACGCAGTTGAAATACCACAAAATACCTCACCACCAGGTTAGAAAATAGCTAATATTTATCTCAGTAAAACAAGACCAAAATGATGAAAATCCAACATACACAATCAAAGTTATGAATTTTTTAAAGATTAAACTATAATATAGTGCTCAGAAACAAAAATGCTTTACACTGGTGATATTACTGCATCATGACAGGGTTGTTCCCAACAATCCAACGGTAATGCCACTGGTCACGGAGTCACACGTACCCCCAGGCACAGTACCTTGTGTAAATGAGGAAACAAGCCACTGCACGGAGTCGGGGATCGAGGAGTCACTGGATCCGGTGTGGCGTTGGTTCTGGAGCTGCGAAGGGAAGGTGTCCCATTGGTGTAAGGCGTCAGGTCCTTGCTGTGGAGCTATGGAGGTGAGGCAGTGGAGGTGTGAAGAGTTAGATCCGCACACTTCCGGCGGGGTCAAAATCGGGCACTCAGGATGTGGTGCAGCGAAGTCAGATGTAACAGATGTCAGTGACATGACACTTCGGGACTCACAGAGTTCTGGACTTCAGCGAGGCTGCGGTGGCTTTGGACCTGTGGGGTTGTCACACTCCAGCGAGGGCCACGGCTTCAGTTGCAGGCATTGTCTCAGGATCCCGCAGTGGTGTCAGTCCAAAGTCGTCCGAAGTCAATGCACTTGGTTCTTCTTGGTTTTCCAACAGCTTCTTTTTTCAAGGGCCCAGGGACTGGATTAGGCACCACTTGGCAGGGTAGGAGTCTCAGCAGAGAGTCCAGGTGCTGGCAGAGGATATCTTTGATTCCCCTGAGACTTCAGAACAGGGTGCAAGCTCAGTCAAAGCACTTAGAGTAACTTCACAAGCAGGAATACACCACAAATTCCAGTCTTTGTCCTCTTTCTAGCAGGAGCAGCAACTGGAGGCCAACCCAGCAAAGCACAGTCAAAGGCAAGTACTCCTCCTCCAGTTCTTCAGCTCTTCTCCTTGGCAGAGGTTCCTCTTGAGTCAGAAGTAATCTAAAAATCTGGGGTTTTGGGTCCACTACATATACCCCCTTCCTCATCTGAAGTAGACAAGTTTCAAAGGAAAGTCTCTGTTGTTCACAAGATCCTGCCTTGCCCAGGCCTGGCTCCAGACTCACACTAGGGGGTTAGAGACTGCATTGTGTGAGGGCAGGCACAGCCTTCTCAGGTAAAAGTGACCACTCTTCCCTCTACTCTAGCGCAGATGGACCATCAGGATGTGCAGGCAACACCCCAGCTCCCTTTGTGCCACTGTCTAGTGGAGATTCACAAACAGCTCAACTGTCAGTTCCAGAAAGGGAATACACACGCAGGCAGAGTCTCGGAATTGTTAAAGAAAGAAAATGCCCACTTTCTAAAAGTGACATTTTCAAACTGTCAATTTAAAAAACAACTTTACCAAAAATCGTTCAAAGACACCAAACTCCCTATCTCCATCTGCTCCCAAAGAGAAACATCACTTAAATGTTATTTAAAGGCAACCCCCATGTTAATCTATGAGAGAGATAGGCCTTGCAACAGTGAAAAACTAATTTGGCAGTATTTCACTGTTAGGACATGTAAAACACATCACTACATGTTCTACCTTTAACATACACTTCATCCTGAATAGGGCTACCTATGGCTGACGTTAGGGGTGCCTTGCATGTATTAAAAGGGAAGGTTTGGGCCTGGCAAGTGGGTACACTTGCAAGGTTGAAATGGCAAGTTAAAACTGCACACACAGACACTACAGTGGCAGTCACTAAGGCAGAAGTATCTGAACAAACCATCGACATTGGTGTGTTCTGTTCCAGGATGGTGTTCCACCATAAAGTCCATTCCCTGTAGGGAGATGGACCACCTCAAAAGTTTTGGATTCTCACCCCTGATCTGCATTAACCATCTGAGGAGCCTGTGGTCTGTCTGAACCCAGAAGTTAGTCCCAAAAAGTACGGTCTTAGCTTCTTCAGTACCCAGACCACAGCAAAAGCTTCACGCTCAATTGCACTTCATCTACATTCCCTGGGAAGTAACCTCCTACTGATGAAGGCTACAGGTTGGTCTAGGCCCTCTTCATTTAGCTGTGCTAGTACTGCTCCCACACCATGCTCTGAAGCATCAGTCTGAATGACAAATTATTTAGAGAAGTCAGGTGCCTTCAGCACGGGTGCTCTGCATATGGCTTCCTTCAGGGCATCAAACCCTGTCTTGCAAGTCTCTGTCCAGTTCAGCTTCTTGGGTTGCTGTTTGGAAGTCAACCCATACAAAGGAGCAACAATGGTGCCACACCACTTGACAAACCTCCTATAGTACCCTGTGAGACCTAAAAAAGCTCTCACCTCAGTCTGGGTCTTGGGGGGCTCCCAAGGCAGAATGGTGTCAATCTTTGACTGCAGGGGTGCCACCTGGCCACTCCCCACCTGGTGTCCCAAGTACACTACAGAACCCTGCCCTATTAGGCACTTGCTTGCCTTAATAGTGAGGCCTGTCTTCGGCAGGGCATCCAACACGTAGCAAAGGTGTGACAAGTGTTTCTCCCAACTGGAGCTGAACACAGCAAAGTCATCTAGGTAGGCTTCACTGAAGTCCTCCAATCCAGTCAAAACCTGGTTAACTAACCACTGAAAGGTGGCAGGGGCATTTTTCATCCCAAAGGGCAACACTCTGAACTGGTAGTGCCCATCTGGGGTAGAAAATGCAGACCTCTCATTGATCCCCTCATTTAGTGCAATCTGCCAATACCTAGAAGTTAAATCAAACGTGCTGAGAAATTTTACAGCCCCCAACTGATCTGTGAGCTCGTCAGATCGGGGTATTGGGTGAGTGTCAGTCTTCGTGACGGCATTGAGTCCTCAGTAGTCACACAGAACCTGAGTTTTGGAGTGGCACCAGGAGCAGCAGCCTTTGGGATCAAGACCACTGGACCGGCCCGATGGCTACTGGAGAACTCAATAACTCCAAGGGCTAACATTTTGGATACCTCATCCTTAATGCTAGTCCTGACCTTGTCAATCACCCTGTAAATTGTATGTTTTATAGGTGGACTGTCTCCAGTGTCCACATCATGTGTACACAAATGAGTGTGGGATCAAGGAAAACAATGAAGCAAACTGTCCTAACACCTGGAAACAGACCATCTGTTTCTCTGGGGTCACAGAGGGGGAGAGGTTCACACCCTCCTCAGATCCATCTTTCTCCTCAGCAGACGGTAGGTCAGAAAGAGGCTCACCCATTCACCTGTTGCTAGGAACATTGTCACTTCATACCTCTCAAAGTGAGGCTTGAGGTGGTTCACAGGCAGGACCCTCAAAGGATTCCTAGGAGTCTGTAAGTTCACCAGATAGGTGACATCACTCTTGCGCTCAACCACATCAAAATGCCCAGTCCACTTGTCCTGGAGAGCCCGAGACTCCACTGGGGCCGTCACCCACACTTTCTTGCCAGGCTGAAAGTCAACCAGAGTGGCATTCCGGTCATACCAGTGTTTCATGTCTTCCTGGCTTGCTTTCAGGTTCTCCTGAGCAAGCAGGTTAAAAGCAGGCTGTCTGGTTCCCAAATGCCAGCATGTAGTTAACTTCATCCTGGGGAGGGCTTAGGCTTACTGAAGTCCTTCTCCAAGCCTTCCCTAACCAGACTCAGAGGTCCTCTCACACAGTGTCCATATAACAATTCAAAGGGGCTAAAACGAAGTCCCTTTTGTGGCACCTCCCTGTAAGCAAACAGAAGGCATGGCAAGAGGATGTCCCACTCACGGGTTAAGGACTCTGATAGGCCCATAATCATGCCTTAAGTTGGTACCCCTGTCAGATACCACCTCCTTGGGGAATCCCATGCAGGTAAAAACCCGAATCAATTCATGTCCCACCATAAGGACTGCGATTGACCTCAGAGATATATCTTCTGGGTACCAGATGGCATTGTACACCAAGACCAGGATAAACCTGTTGCCATGGATCCAGAGGCCCCACAAATCAATACCAACCCTTTCAAAGGTGCTGACTACAGGAAAAGATTGGAGGGGAGTCTTACATTTCCCCCACTCTTGCCACTTGCCTGACAAGTTTATCAAAACCTACAGTGCGCATCAGACTTCCTGCGCATTTGGGGCCAGTAAAAGTGGGTGACAAGCCATTCAAAGGTCTTGTCCTGCCCCAAATGTCCAGCTAAAGGCACATCATAAGACAAACCCAGGAGGAAGACTCTGAAGCACTGGGGCACCACCAGCACATGGGCTGCCAGGCTCAGCAACCTTAGGCTCGCTATAAAGGAAGCCCTACTCCCAATAAATTAAGTGGGAACCAAACTCCTTGCCAGACGCTTGGTCTGCAGCCTGATGCTGCAAACCCTCCAGAGCAGGGTATGTATTCTGTACCTCACAGAATGCTTCCGTGGGGGTCCCCCTTTCAGCTGCCCCAGAGTCAGCTCAGGTACCTCCCCCAGTTCAGCCACCTGTTCCCCTGTAGGCTCCTGGGTGTCCCCTTCAGGTTCAGCCTACTTCCTTCTAGAGTGGGTTTTCCATGCCCCTTACTCTTTCTCCTTTTGGCAGACACCTGTGCTACTCTTTCATGCTCCAGGGCCTCCTAATCACCCTGCCGGGCTGCCATGGACCGGGTAGACACACACACCCATCCAGGCAAACCCAAAATCTCCAAGTGAGGCCTGCATTCCACCTCCTTCCAAGGGGAATCCTCTAGGTGATTGCCCAGCAAACAATCTACAGGCATTGTTGGAATCACAGCTACTCTCAAGGTACCTGAGATCCCCCCATTTAAAGGGAACCTGCACCACTCAGCTCAGGTGCTCTGAGTTGTCTACCGCAACTACTTGGTGGAGTGCATGGGGAACTACCTGCTCCTCAGATGCCAGGTGACTTCTCACAGTAGCCACACTGGCTCCTGTGTCTCTCAGAGCCTCCACCCTCTGTCCACTGATGGTCACCCACTGCCTGTATTTCTTAGTGTTCTCAGACATGAGGGTCCTCTGGACCATCTCACTGCCCCCTAGTGAGACAAGGGTCATCTCCACTGGCTCCCATCAACCAGAACTATCTCCTCCCCCAAGCGCTATACTTTCCAAACCGTGTGAGTGAGCACCAGTGGGTGCTGGTGTCCACGTGGGACATTTGCTATATCAGTAAGTGCTGCCTTCATGGTTGGTAGTCTACTTGTGCATGTGAGTAGTGAAAACTGTGTAACAGAGGGATTGGTGTAAATGGAAATGTACAACTATTCTCAATATCCTATGTGCGTCGGTAAGTAGCATAGGTGTGAGAGAGCATAGCTTATATACTTAGAAATTAACATGTAATGCTTATGAACTAATGTATAATAATGCAGCATAGAAAATGTATTAATATATTTTGCTAAATGTGTGCTTGGAATGTGCCCACGTGGAGTGGCCATCAATATATACAATGACTAATGAAACGGATTAATAATGATGAAATGTTATGTTGAAGTATGATTTTGCATTAATATAAAAGGTTATATGTTAAAGTTCTACTAATAAATCATTAGGCCTTAGTTAGCATGAGTCGAGGCCTAGCTGCCTGGTTTCATATTAAATGTGTTTTTCTAACGTGCAGTGTGCTGACTTGCTGAAGGACATGAACTTGTATTTTTCCAAAGGCTAGAAGATGAATGTAACTGTAGTAGATCCGTTCTCATGAAATTCGAATGTTTAGTGAAACATTCTTGCTGAATGCAACAGTGTAGACTACTCGCAGGTACAAGGTCGCCTGAATCGGTACAGACAATGGAACCACTGACTGAAGATGCAAAGAGGCCCACGAGAGTATGAAATCATACCGGACATTCTACCCGCTGAAGACGTCAATCATAAGGACCAATAAACTACGTGAGAACTGTTATGGGGTGACAATTTTAATGAAGTAATTGAAACCCTATTGGAGGGAGATAGTGGGGTGCTGACCCCAACCAATTAAAACTTAGGGGATTGTACAACATAACAGGAATGAAAACCCTTGACACAAGGAAGTAAATCAGAATAGGAAACTAGGAGATAGAGGAG
This sequence comes from Pleurodeles waltl, assembly GCF_031143425.1. NCBI lineage: Eukaryota > Metazoa > Chordata > Amphibia > Caudata > Salamandridae > Pleurodeles > Pleurodeles waltl. The sequence goes on along the minus strand of NC_090448.1, from coordinate 1,039,363,650 downwards.
GGGGAGATGCTGTTGCGAATTTTGCTATGACCCAGACACTTTGTCAATCTGCATAGAGACTTTGCTGTTTGGTTCTTAAAACCGTCCTTGCCTTATTTTGCCTGTTTACACTTTACCTCCTCATGAGGGAAGTGCCCCTATCCGACTTGCTGAATTCCTGGCTGATGGCAATTCAATTGATGTCCTGAGGACGAAGACTGAATCTGTATGCTGACCCACTACGGAGGGTAACTACATGACAATGAAATTGTAATTGTCTGTTTGCTTTTCCTTTCTAGGTACCAACTGCTTCTTTTGACAGAGACCCTAGTTAGATATTTTCTAAATTGATGTTGCTAAATTGTTTTGCATGAAGCCCAACATGCCAATGCTAATTCGAGGTTAGATGAGGGGTACACAAACATATGCAAATAGACAAATAACTGAATCTGTGCTTTGTTGAAGAACGTGATAATGATACTCTGCTAAGGATAACCTATGTTGACGTCGTGCTATATTCTAATATTCGTGATTCTTGCTTTGATGAAATCTTATCAGAGTTGCCATATTGTGACTATGCTAATGTGTTTCTTGGTTTTGAGACTAATAAACTTACTAGTAGAATTGTAATCAATAGGGAATAAACTTCATATAATAGTACTAAACTGGTGTGGTTATTCATGACTGCAAGGTCATGGTGGTTTCTGAGTTTTATTAATGTCTTTGACTAATCTGAATTGTCTTATTACAGTAAACCTTGATGACGTTATTGACTTATTGATTGACATGCTGATAAGTTAACTCGTCCTAAGGTGTCTTCAATCTGGGTCAAAAGATTCATTGGCCTAAAACGAGTCCCAAAGTGAGTAAATTAATCATAAAGGGACGCGTTAACAGGTGCAACAAATGTATTTCACTGGTAAACTAATTGGACTATCAAACACTGACAGTCACAGATAAATATACATGTATAGTACATTAGAGGATTCAGGGAATGTGAACCAAAGAGTGTTTTAGGATGCATAGCAAGATGCTGTACTTTAGATGTCAAATGTTGTACCTGACAGCGACAGCAGATATGTCTGACTTGTATATGAACATGTTCATTATGTGTACATTATAAAAATCACCTACAATCTATTTGTTTTTCCATGTAGTTACCCTGGCATGAAAAGAGGAAGACATCCTCCAGTGTACCGCCCAGTAGTAGACCTACACACCATGGATGGCAGACATATAATACAGATCTATTGCCTGAATAGGCAGGCAACCATGGATCTTTGTGATCATTTGGAGCCAGATCTGATGCCAGTCATTCCCAATCCCAATACCATACCTCACATCGTTCAAGTCATGTCAGTGCTACACTTCCGGGACACTGTGCCCTTTCAGAATACAGTGGCCCTAATTGCAGGGAAGTCTCAGCCCACGTTCAGTCTAGTTTTGAAGGATGTACAAAGTAGGAATGGAAACATTTATAAGTACTTTTGTAAATGGAATTAGTAAAGATAATAAGAACCAGAAAGATATACACCCACATGTCTATGTATTGACTTTCACCTTTCGCCAATCCCCCTGTATCATCTGTGTACCTAATATAATTATTCATGTGGTTATAACAAATAGTATTCCAACAACTTGATATCAAATAATTGAGTTATAGAGTGCTCCACTATTTTTTTGTTCTGTTACCAATGAACAGGTATACAAGATCAGGAAATACCACCACTCCATCAACATCCAAGTGGTGCTTTTGGCATACCAGTACAATTCACAAGTCTGTGCAAAGTATCCAGGACCAGTCCATGATTCCTACATCATGTGAAACAGCAATATCACACTGCTGCTGACACCGCTCTATGCAGAGAGAGCCTGACTAGTTGGTAGGTCACATTTGACATGTGTGTTTGCAAAGTTTATCTCTTGCTATCACAAATGTGCATGTCCTATATATGTTTGTGTTGTTGTACCTATTCCTTACAGGGGACTCAGGCTATCCAAACTGTACTTGGTTGTTGGCACCAGTGAGATACCCAGTGATGCCATGGTAAGTCCGCTGCAAGGAGGCCCATGGAAGAACAAGGAGTGCCGTTTAGTGGACTTTTATGCTCCTGAAGGCAAGATTTCTCTGCATGGACATAATTGAAGGAGCCCTTCTCTATACACCAAATAAGGTATGTCAAATAATTGTTGCTTGTAGCATGCTCCATAACCTTGCCCTGAGATGTCAGATACCATTCATACCAGATGAGGGGGAGCCAACAGAATCTGTGGGTGAAAATGCAGATTTCCACTCACAAATGCAGCAATGCAATGATGTTGAACCAGATGAAGATGAAGCTGTAGGTCAAATCTCATCCATCAGTAGTTCAGCTGACTTGAGGTATGTGATGTCTTCTTAATGGTGCAATTTCATTGTGTAACCTAGAATTGATGACTGGCATGTCACCTCCTATTCACCCTAATTTATACTGTGTTAGAAATGGGGTTTCTGGTTGGCTAAGGTAGGCACCAAAGCCAGGCAGAACCCACCTACTCTAGTCAGGGCACGGGAGTTACACATCCAAGATAACCCCTGCTCACCCCCTTGGGAGCTTGGCACGAGCACTTAGGCCTAACCAGGAGGCAATGTATAAAGCGTTTGTACAACACACACAACACACATGACGCAATATGCACACCACAAAGTAAACACAACACTAAGCTATGTAAAAATAAACTGTATTGCACAAAACATAATTAGACCAAACATTACATGTCAGTAATACCCTGCTATCTTAGCAGTTGTCAGAATGTTACACAGGTTACTAATACACTGCAAGAATAAGCAGTGGTCACATTAGAAAATGTAAGTACTCAGGATTCTGCAACATAAGCAGTAGTCAAGAATCACAGTAAAGAAATAAAGGCACTTGTCATATAAAAATAATAAATACTAAGAGCATTATAAAAACCTATGGCAAGTCATAAATCACATATAAGCATGTCATGCACATAAAAGGATCACAAACACATGTATGTAACATTATAAAACTAGGCAAGTTAATATAATGTCCCTACTAGGAACATAGGAACTACATAAGTCCTTTGTGAGTACATGTATTATGATGAAAGGGCACTCCTAGTGCCAAGAAGAATGATATTAAGGGCCCCCGCAGCTCCAATTCGCAAAACGGGGTCCTCGTGTGATCCTGGGGGAGGGGCGACATGCACCCTCACTGGTGTTTTATAACGGGCCTCTCCAGGGGCCCATGATCTCTAGTGGCCCCCTTCGTTGGAGGGCCAGTGATGGCCCGGGGGCAAGACAAGCCCATACAAAACAACAAGGGTTACAGTGGGGGCCAAAAAGGGGACCTGCGGTGCGGTGCCTCCGTCGAGGCTTCCGCCCCCGTGATCTCCATGCACCAAATTAGGGCTTCCTTTCCCCCCTGCCGTTCACAGAACAAAAGGTACTCCCGTGGGGTGGGGAGCCTCGTACGAGGCTTCCTTCCCTGCCTGATGTCAAAAATGGAGGTCACGGCCCACCCGGGCTGCAGCAGTGTGCAGACACCAAAGCAGGTGCCTGCTTGGGTCCTGGGGGCACCTTTCCGAGCATGCTTCACGTCGGGGACATGATAGGAGCGCGCTCGCTCCTTTCCATTAATCAATGGTGCCCTGGGGGTCTCTGGGACAGTGCGTTTCAGACACGCTCGGCAATCTCTCGATGCCCGGGTTGCGGCTGTGATTTGGGCACAGCAACACACTCTTCACACAAGGCACAAGGGAAAAGCATTCCCCAAGCACTTTATGAGGCGATGCAGCACTCCTTGTGCTGTGGATGATTACAGGGGTCAGGTGCCACGGCACCCTGGCCCTGGAGACAAGCAAGAGGGGAAGCACAGGGCTAGCAGGCCCAGCAACAGGCCAGCACCAAGGATGCAGATGGTGGCAGTTCCTCAGGTCAGCACAGCAGCAGCAGTCCAAGGTGGGTCCTGGTGAGTCCATTCAGCAGTTTCCTGTGTCCAGTTTCAAGGAAGTCTCTTCAAGTCTTCATTTCTAAATTGTGGGGAAAATCCCCTGTACTTATACTCAGTTTTGCAAAGCATTTTAAATGAGGAGGAGAGGGGGTTTCAACCAGTTACAACTGCTTCTAGGAGTATCCCCTCTCTCCTCCAGCACAGGGTCCAAACTTCAGTTGGGGGTAAACAACCCTATTGTGTGAGGCCAGCGCACATCCTTTACAAATTCAGGTGTGCCCCGCCTCTCCCTTCTTTCAGCCCAGGAAGACTATTTAGTATGTAGATCCACCTCTGTAACACCTCCACCCTGCCTGTGTACAGGCTGTCTGAAAAGTATGCACAAAGCCCAACTGTCACTGCCCAGATGTGGATCTTGGAGTAAAGCTGCAAAACACCAGAGTCATAACCACAGAGAAATGCTCACTTTCTAGAAATGGCATTTCTGTAATGATAATAATAAATCCACCTACACCAGTAAGCAGCATTTCTCACTACCATTACAACCATACCAAACATGCCTACGCTACCCCTCATAAATCAGATAATGCCCCCTACACATAAGGCAGGGCATTTCTGATGTAATCATATGATGAAGGCAGCACTCACAGCAGTGAGAAACCAAATAGGATGTTTGTCACTTCCAGGACAGGCCACATTAGTAGGCACATGTCCTGCCCTCTACGTACATGGCACCCTGCCCATAGGTCTAGCTGGGGCCTATCGTAGGGGTGACTTAAATGTGTTAAAAGGGGTGTTCTGGACCTAGCAAGTAAATTTAGATGCCAGGTCCATGTGGCAGAAAACTGCGCACACAGGCCCTGTGCTAGCAGGCCTGAGACAGGTTTGAAAGGCTACTTCAGTGGGTGGTGCAAGCAGCGCTGCAGGCCCACTATAAGAATTTAATTTACAAGCCCTGGGTATAGGGATACCAATTTACAAGGGAGTTATGGGTAAATTAAATATGCCAATTAGGTATAAGCCAATCATACCAGGTTTACAAGGGAAAGCACAGGCACTTTAGCACTGATTAGCAGTGAAAAAGTGTTCAGAGTCTTAACGTCAGCCAACAAGGGTCAGAAAAATAAGGAATAAAAAGGCAAAAAGTTTGGGGAATGACCCTGTAAAAGTGGCAGGTCCAAAATAAGTTCTTAGGTAGCGCCAATGCAATGAGTCAGTTGTGCATGCAGTTTGTAATTTGGTATTGTGTACAGTAAAGAGTGGTATACAGTATCCTGATTTGTTACTGCACATGCAAAGTCACACTTGTGAAAATGACTGGTCAGAATTGTCCTATCCTTTATAATTGTCTACCAAAGATTTGCTGAATATCTATTTGGCTCTTCATCATTGGCAAGTCACAGACAGTGTCAGAGGCAGATGGGAATTGTAGGCAGACATGAGGAGTTGACACGGATGAAACCAGGTACTGATTGGCATTAGTATGTGGAGTGTAACTAATATGGCCAAGCAGTCAGGACACTGGGGTGGAAGTGTGTTTTCCTACCAAGAAGATCTGTTTGGTACTGGGAGTGGTCAAATGGTGTCATGTGTGTGTCCATATGTGTCTGACACGTGAAAATATTGAACCAGAGATTCTGTCATCATATTGGTTTCTGTTATATGTGATCTACCTGTAACATAGCTATCAGTGTGTTCCTACTTTGCAGACCAGTGTGCATATCTTTGTGGACTGACATAGGTGAGCGGCAAGCCTGGAGGTATGTGCAATGTAAGTGAAATGTCCTTGGACTGGCGACATCAGTACTGATTTCTATCTGTATCATGGGGTATGATTTGTAGGAAGCTAAGGTATGGGTATGTGATAAAGCTTTACATGGTGTTACAAAGGACCAATCTTTATACCTCCTGGCTTATAGAAAGACTGTTATGTCCCTAATCTCCCTATCCTGTGGGTTAATAGTGTTTGACACCTAAGCTAGTTGAGAATCATAAATCGCTAGTAGTAATATTTTAACTGCTGTTTGCAAATCTAGAAATAAATGTGTGAAGATGTAGAATACATAGAATACGTTGGCTTCTGTTTATGTTACAATCCCAATGCAATGAGTCTTCTGGTGATAGAGTACACATGAGATGTCCATAACAAAAGTTGTACAATACAGTCGAACATTTTGATACTAGAGTTGGTATACATAACAGTTGTACATTGTTGATAAATGACACTTTCAGAGGACCGGTGTTAAAGGCTACTTATTTTTGGGGGAGTGCAAAACAATATGTATGAATCATAACAAAAAATACAAAGTAAACAGTGAAGGGTTCAGTTATGGTAGCTGAAATCATCAGGGAAGCTGCTATACCATTAGGAAAGACAGGTCCAGTGTCCTTGCACCACAGGAAAATGGAGTTAGGTTTCAGAACCGTCAACAGGTGTATCTGTGGCACACAAGGGGAACCAGTAAGGAGAGATTTACTTCCTGGCATTGGGTTTGGTCTTGGCATCTGCTCCTCTTGGATGTGTGGGTCGACATCCACGTTTGCAAGGGGGGGATTCTGCTACAGAGTGTGGGGTGCCTGAGGCATGCCCATCGCCTGGCAGGGCCTCCATTCCACTCACAGCCACAGATGTTGAAGGACCTGTGAAGTCATAACTAATGCAAGAGGCCTGACGTTGTGTGTCAGACCTACTTAGGGTAGTATTAATGTTTCTCTTCACCCCTGCAAAGGAAGCCAGGATGGCATTTTGTGCCTGCTACTGCTGCACAACTTCCTGGTGGTTGTCCCTCTGCAGCTGTTGGATTTCCCCCATCATGGTGACTACCTGGCTCATCATGCCTTGGGGTTTTTGCAGGCTCCCCAGACCTGGGAGATGAGTTCCTTGTCAGTATTGTCCCTTGGAGCCCCCATAGTCTGGCCCACACAATCCCTCCCATGTAATTCTGTTCAACGATTCGGGTTGTAGTCATGCCAAAACTTTGAAAAATTCCATAGACATAGAATGGGGGGAAAGTATTTTGGGACCCCCTTTTTTCTTGGCCTCCAATTGACAGATCCCACTGAAACTTTCTAGAAAACAGCTGAACTACTCACAGTGTAGGTTTTGAAAATTTTGTGAAAATTAATCAAGCTGTGCCAAAGTTATTGGCAAAACAGAAACGCTCCATCTATAGTAAAAAAAAGTCCTAACTATAACTCTATAATTACTTAGTGATGACTGTATATATATATATATATATATATTACAGGAACTGAGGTGTGAGGTGATTGGATTGATGCTATAGAGCATGATGAGCATTTTACCACAGTTTAAACATTTGCAAAATATTAATAGTGCATCTTGGGATGTGTAGCATTGCAATATCATGACATGTGACTGGATGGATATAAGCTTTAAATGTAGTGATGGCAATTTTAATCACCTGTGAACAAGGCCTAAGGGCCAAAATGAATCAAGGTTTGAGTTGCAGATATTTTCATGAGATAATAAAGTGCACAGCTTTATCTGAAATCGAGCCTCTGGATTCCTTTTCTGTTGAAAATATGTATATATTCTTCTCTGATCATCATCCTTTGTCTTTAGTTGCATTTGAAAATATCAAGCATACCACACCTAAGCATGTTAAAGACTCCAGCAAGTGTTTACTGTGCTGAATCTGGACAGATACTGAGAAGGGCCCCATTCTCCTCTGCTGCTGTATCTGCTTTTTCAAGATGATGTTTTTTGATTTTTGTCTTTCTTTAACACCCTTTTCTCTGTGGCTCCATTAGCAATCTGCAAGGCTTGCAAGTCTGACTGTTGACTTACCACACAGATGCAGACAAAATTAACACAGCCAATGCACAATGCACAGAGCAGCAATCAGTATGCCTCTGATCTGGACGCGAATACAGGAGACTTCTGCCATGCTACATCATTTTCTTTTGTATCAAGTTCCATTTTTCAGTGCAGAAAAAATAGTAAGAATGTGTTTCTTTTTGCTTTGGTCTATTACCAATTCTAAGTATTATTCTCAGCTTGAGAACATTTGCTCAGTCAAAATTGCTTGCTAAATACTAAAAGCAACCATTTGGAAACAGTACATTTTTCAGTTAAATTACGACGGCTACTTTTGAAACATCAGTGGTCTTTTAAAGTAGCGAAGAGGTATTAAGCAAACATTTGTGATAAAAGCCTGATTTAGAACTCGACAGATGTGTTACTCTGTCACAAGGGTGGCAGATATCCCATCCGCTGAAATCTAAAGCCCGTTTTAAAGATGTGTATGTAAAAGTCAAAGATCCAAGTAAGCATCTGTATATGGTTAACACTTTATTCATCCAAGGCACCATAAAATCATTGGTAAACAGTCTTATTCATCCAAGGCATGATGAGTTCAGTGAACACAGCAGTCCAGTGGAAAACAGCTAACACGAGTTTCATCTTCAAGACTTCCTCATGGCTGCAAGATGGACATGCAATAGGAGTACAGTAAGAATAAAGGAAGACAACAGGGAATCTGATTGTTGCTTCAACATGCCAAAGTCCGTGCACATTGACCAATCAAATGATCAAAATCAAAATTAATCAGAGGAGAGGGAGATGAATGAAGGAAACAGTACATGCATACCTCTAGGTGTGCGGTCCATAATGTCACCAGTAAGTCTGAATAAGGAGAAGAAATATACATGAAAAAAGGGACATACCATATGTTGGCAAACAATATAATAAGAGATTATACCATATTCCAGAGTAAGGGGAGATGCAAAGTGTTAAATTGCCCTGCCAAGGACTGGAGGAAAATGAGTAAATCCAGTAAGTGAAATGAATGCAGCCAAGATGAGCCTAAATAAAAACAAAGAGAACACAATCTAAATGACAAACGTAATAATAAAATATGGAATTTCCCTATGTAGCGGGAAGGGACAGGAAACAACAGTATGACAAGAGTGAACTACGGATAAACATAAGGTAGGGTGTCCAAGGTCAAGTGTCTGTATGAAAGATTATTATGATTCAAATTGTCTGCTCAAAAAGGAGAGAAAAAGTCCGGTAAGCAGGTCATAAGGATATTTAATTGGCCATACATGATTACGTCTTAGTACCAAAAGTATGTTCGGAAACATGCTAAATAAAGCGATGTTCCGTGTAGGTCCAAAATGTGGCGATATTACAAGGAAAGTTGGAAGCCCCAAAATAATAAGGGCAGTGTTACATAAAAATTGTGCACCCATAATGTTCTGGATTGTGTAGAAAAAAATGCAACTGACAAGGTGTCAAGGAAACCGAAGTCTCGATGAGACATCATGCCCATATTTGAAGAAACCACGGAGTAGTTCGGGTAACCATGTTTCATTAGTTACAGGTGGTAAGAAACTGCGGCATAAAAGGTTTCATAATGTATGACCCCTACTGTGTGTGATGCTAGGTATGGTAGTAATCCCAGTTTTCAGGGTATGGTCGGCAAGTAAAAAAGACCAATGTTTGAGAAGAATCTTATAGATCTGAGGACTGAGAGTACTGTAGGGAGTAATGAGAGACAGACTATTGTGTTTCTTACGTTTATTTTTATTCGGGGCAGTGAGGAAAGTATCCTGTTTTATTTTAATAATTCTGTTGCTGTTGGTATTCCTTAAGAGGCCTTTAGGATATCCACGTGTAAGGAAGCGTTGTTCCATCAATTGTAATTCACATAAGAATTTGTCATCAAGACTACAATTACGTCTAATTCTGGTGGCTTCTCCATAGGGGATAGCCCTGATTTGAGATTGAGGATGAGAACTGCTGTCATGTAATATCGAATTGCAAGCTGTTTGCTTTTTGTACATCTTAGAACATATTTTATTGTTATCAATGTATAGGGTGATGTCCAGAAAGTCAACTCTAGTATCACTATCTTGGATAGAAAAACTTATATTAAAGTCATTATTGTTCAAGAGTTCAATAAATGACACAAGGAATTGTGATCACCAGACCAAAACATAAGTACATCATCTATATATCTCCCCCAGAATAGAACATATTGAATTAATTCTGGGGACAGTTCTGCCATATATGCTCTTTCTCGAAGAAACCAATGTATATATTCGCAAATGAAAGGAAGAATTTAGTCCCCACGGCTATTCCTCATATTTGGCGTTGTGACGGAGTAACTGTCTGCTGAGTTCTAAATCAGGCCATAAGTCAGTAAACTGTGGTACAGTAAATAAAAGCAAGATTGTAACCGGAAATTCAAGTTAGGAAACTGTTCTTGAGTTCTTCTGAATCCATTCACAGCCCATATTTTTTGCACACTGTCTCAATAACACTGAAGGAACCACACTGACTTTGCCTCCTGACTCATAGCAAAGTCAACACTATCAAAAATGAAATCCCAAAAATACCCAGCCCAGAAAATCATGTCTGGTGGACCGTGCCACACCTTAGCCAGGATGTCACCAGATTTTAAACCAAAGGATGGAGAAGAAGAAGAAAACAACCAGAAGACAGGTCTCAATCTCCACGTCAGGATCTGGAACAATATGCCCAATGACATAGGATCTGCTCCGACCCTCCATGTCAAGGATTATTACCCTTCTATTAACTAGAGCATACTAGTTGCCAACCCTTTTATCCAAATCATAAACCACAATAAAAATCTAACACCAATTTATAAAAATAGATTATATTTGTATCTTTAAAATGACACCAAAACGATTAAAATCAGATAGGGGGAACCAGAGATATGAATTTTTAAAGAATTACTGTTTTCTAGCGCATGGAAATGAAAAACACCAATCTGGTCATCTGGTCCTCGACGGGGGCAAAGTCAAAGTTTAAGGCCGACGGCGATGGAGCCCTGCTCGGCTACAACACGCGGGAGGTCTCGGTCAAAAGTTTATCTTCGGACTTAGTTGTTTTCTTGAAGATTTTCTTCAGCGGGACAAGTTGCCAGTCCAATCTGACCTCCTGGAACTCTTCCTGGGATATGTGTTGCGGGAGCCCTCTGTGGAGATTTCTACCTTTTGACCTAGTTTTTTTTCTTTTTAGATGAAAATCCTTTGACCAGGGCAAACCTGAATCTTGATCGGACGTCCTTGGAGCCCTCTTCAGATACACTGCCTGGGAGGTCCCGGTCAACTTTCTACATTCGGACTTAGTCACTTTTTTTAGAGATTTTCTTCACCGGAATGAACCTGCAAGTCAGGCCAGGTTGCGGTTGAGGCAAGCCAGCTAGAGTTGCTGTGGCGGGTCAATCCCTTTATAGAGCTTTTTTCAAAAGTTCTCCAAACTTCTCCAAACTTCTCGATCTTCTCCCAGATGTTCTTTTAACTTTCTTTTGAGGTACACAGTTCACCCCAGGGTTCCAGAAGCTCTGAGATGCTCCTTGAGGGTGCGGACTGCAACTCCCAGAATGAAGCTGGCGCAAACTGCAAATTGGCCACTGGACAGTGGTCAGCTGGTCAATTTCTTCAGGGGTTGCTGCAGGGGGCTATGGTTAGCAATTTTTCACCTGTAGCAAACAGGGAGTCCCTCCTTGAACCACTTGAAGCCAGGCAAAGTCCTTCTTGTGGTGAAGCCCAAGTGTGCAGCTGGTGCAGTCCTTTAGAGAGCAGTGTCCAGGTGCAGGTCAGAGTTCCAGCAGGGCAGTCCTTCTTCTCCTGTAGTTCTTCCTTGTAGGGATCTGGTAGGGATCTGAGGTGTGAGTGCAGCTCTGCCATATTTATCCTTGCTCCTGGGTGAAAAACAGTGAGATCCTGTTTCTCCAGTCAGATGTAGGGTCCTTCTCCCTGTGATGACCACTTCCTGGGAAGCTTGGCAAAAATCAATCCCAGGGAGAAACATTTTTCAAAAATCCATCATGGCTGAAACTGATTTTTGGAGGTTACATCTGGCTGAGCACACCTACTGGTGTGGCAAAAAAATCTTAAACACACCCCTCTCCTAATCTCATCAAGAGGGCACCTAATTGTCTGGGGCTGCAGGATATGAGGAAGGTGCTGGGATACTCCAAATGTCCTTCCCTGCCTTTGAACACCAGTTTAGCAGCTATCCTCCCTTCCTGCTTCGCCATCTGCTGAGGGGAGTTCTCCTCCCACAGGCACATTCCTTTGTGTTCAGCCCAGGCTACTTCACACCTCATCAGAGGCTGGCCAATCAGAGAAGGGCACTACAGGGCTGAAGTTGGCAACTTTTTAGGTAGAGTTTAAAACGCTTTACCTGAACAAGTTATATTAAATCCAACAATTGTAAGTTGTGGGATTTATTAGACCAATTAATTTGATACTAACTTGAGGTATCTGACACTTAAGGGGACTTTATCAATTAAAATAAAATCTCCCCATTCTAGTCTATGGAGGCAATTCACTACAATGAGGGAAAAACAAATTTGGCTGTTTTACCTCACCACGTCTTATAAAACTATTTTCATAAGGTCTCTGCTTACAGTTACATGGCACCCAGCCCTAGGGGCACATTGGGCACACCTTAGGGGTGACGTATATGTAAAAGAAAAGGCAGTTTAAGACTTTTGGAAGTACTTTTAATTCCAAAGTCTAACTTGAAGAAGCCAGTAAGGCAGGCCTGCCTTTAAAATTACCCTGGACACCTCAGCAGTGCACCTATGGAAGCACTATCTATGCTGGGGTCCCTAAACCTACATGCCCTACCATATACTAGGGACTTATAGGTAGGTTAACATAGGCAATTATAATTTGCCAAATTTGCACACTTATTTTATACAGAGCACAGGCCCCGGGACTAGTTAGCAGTAGCCAGGGCACCATGAGAGTCAGGAAAACACCAGAAAAAAGTGAAATATGGGGACAAAAAGTTAGGGGGCCTCTGCAATCAGCCCCGTTTTCTCACATTTACCAGTTTGTGATTTTTAAATAGTTTACACACTTGTCTCATAAATTAAGCCTTGTCGCTTGTTGTCAGGATTGAACTGGGATTAATTTATTGAGACCTAACTGGACCTAGTGGGGGTTAGTGGCCTATTGCTACGTGTAGGTACTTACCTGCCCTTACTAATAATCCAGTTTCCAACACAAAAACAAAAACAACACATTTAATTAAAGGAACATATGCAGAGATCTGTACATGCACTTTGTTTCATGCTCTGACACAGTCGGAGACGTATAAACTGTAAACTTGTCTGTGCCATCCTCCTGCTCTTCCCAACTGTACCAATGTGTCTGGAGTAATCCGTGCACACAAACGTCACACCTGAAATTTCCCTCCACATATTGGCAGAAGCCAACCCCCAACAAGATCTGTGAGTAGAACAAGTTACAAGAATGTTCCCCTTTCACTACCGAGTTGCTGTCCTATACATGCCCCCACGTAGGTTTGAGCCATAAAAGCAAGAGATGCTGACCCCACCATTTATGGGGATGATATACCCTAAGTCTCTCCAATAAGCAAAAAGGGTCCCCAAATATCATCAAAAACATGCAGCCTATCCTGTAGCTTGTGAATATGTCGCTCATAGGTGGCCAATCTGGACAACTCTGTGAACCACTCCTAGTGCACAGGTACCTGAGGTGAGTGCCTGTGTCATAAGATACACATTTTGGCTACCATAAGACCTGTAGACAGCCAATGCCACCAATGGCAGGTCATGTCATCTATGTCTGTAAAGTAATACAGTAGGGCTACCTTGGCAGAGTCCCTAAAGGGGATTGAACTAGTGGAGTGCAATGTCCTCCACATAGAGCGCCAATAAGGAGCTAGGACAAGGCAGGACCATATTAAATGATACAGATCATAGTCAGCAGAGGAAGAATGCCAGCAAGCATCACTGTGAAGTAGGTGGGCTTGCACAGCTTGTACAACATCTTGTACCAGTTATGCAGTATCTTGAAATAGGAATAATTCGAGCGCACCCCCCTGAGGGAACTGTCATGACAGTCTAGAACCTCCTTCTAATCATCCTCCAAATACACTATGGCGGTCATTCCGACCGTGGCGGTCGGTGGTGAAGCGGCGGTAAAACCGCCAACAGGCTGGCGGTCTTTTTTCATGAATTCTGACCATGGCGGTTACCGCCATGGCCAGCCGCCGCTTCACCCTACTGCCACGGCGGTAACGACCGCTGGGCTGGAGACCAGGGTCTCCAGCCCGGCGGTCGTCACATACCGCCGGCGGTATTCCAACCCGCCTGACTCCGGCTTACCGCCATGGATTTCATGCGGTTTGGGACCGCCATGATATCCATGGTGGAAAGCACTATCAGTGCCAGGGAATCCCTTCCCTGGCACTGATAGGGGTCTCCCCCACCCCCAAACCCCACCCCGACTCCCTCCCCTACCCCCACCACCACCTCTGCCACCCCCAAAAGGTTGCAGGACCCCCCTCCCCAACCCGATCCCCAACATATGCACACACATACACGCACGCATTCATGCACGCACTCATGCACATACACACGCCCCCCCGCATTCATGCACGCACTCACACGCCCCCTCAACATACACACACGCACACCCCCATGCACGCACACAACTCACAACACCCCCCCCACCCCCCTTCTCTAACGGACGATCACCTTACTTGTTCCGGTGATCCTCCGGGAGGGAACGGGACCCATGGGGGCAGCTCCGCCGACACCGCCACGCCAACAGAACACCGCCACAGCGAATCACAGGTCGTGATTCGCTGGGCGGTGTTCTGTTGGCGTGGCGGTGGAGGTGGAGCTACCTCCACTTCCCCGCCTGCCGCCAGTATGGCTGTTGGCAGCTCTTCGTCCGGAAATGGGCGGAGCGCTGCCAACGGTCATAATGGCCCGTGCGGAAGATCGCCAACACTGGCGCTCTTCTGTACGGCGGTCCTTCGGCTGTCTATTGAAAAGACCTCCGAGGTCGGAATGACCACCTATATCTAGTCGCTCCTGCCAGTAGGTTTTAAATGATATTCTTGTGTCAGGAGAATAGAGGTTATCAATGAGTGTTTGCTACAGGTTTGAAACAGCTCCCTAATTTTCAAAGGTGACCCAATATTGGAAAAACTTGAAGATGTATAGGATCTCGTCCTATGATCCCCTGAGACAGTCCACACCAGAAAGGAAAACTAAACAAAGTCAACACCCTCAATTTAGGGCACTCCAAGTTGTTTTTGAAAATAGCCCTCAGACCCTAAATAGGTGCATGCTTCATCGTAGGTTTGCTAAAACACTCTGGTGCAGATCAATGGTCAGGGTCGGAGGCAAGTGTGTTATATGGAGTCAATGCCCCTGGTTTACAAGGGATCCACGGGGCAGAATGATTTTAAAACTGTCTAAGAGGGTACCCTCCCTATTTATATTCTGAGTCTCCCTTGACAGGGTTAAAAAATTATAGTTTCGGATGTACCTGAGAAATTAGGGCCAGATGTATCAAAGTTTTGCGAGTTGCAAATGGCCCGATTTGCAATTTGCGACACTGCAAAATCGTAAATGGGATGCAAAAATCAAATTTCCAAAGTGCAAATTGCGATGCGAGCAATTATCGACTCGCAAAAATAGCGATCTGATTTTGCGACCCTCAATTAGGAAGTCGCAATTTGCGAGTCGCAAACCATATGAAAAAGCCACTCACAAATTGCGACTAGTCGCAAAAAGCCCATTTTGCACACCCAAATGACCACTAAGTCAGAGCAGGTGGTAACCAGAACCAAAGTATAAAAGGAGACCCAGAAGACATCTGGGTTACTCAAAATGGCTGAAATATATGTGATAGCAAGGAGGAGGAGAGTCCACGCCGCCCAGCAGAGGAGGAGGAGGAGCCAGAGACAGGAGAGGATATACAGAACCAGGCAGACACTTTTCCAACAAACTGAGGAGGAGATTTATGACAAATACAGACTCAGCAGTGCAGCAATATTAGAATTAATTGAACTACTCAATCCGCAGCTTCAACACCAGACTATGCGCAGCAGTGCCATCCCGACACATGTGCAAGTGCTATGGTCACTGCACCTCTTGGCCTCGGGTAGCTATCAGGGGGTGATTGCTGTGGCAGGTGGGTATCCCAAAGTGCACTCTCACGATTCCTCAGATGTTTCCTAGACGCCATACTCACACACATGTACAGATACATATACCTACCCAGGAATGAGGCAGAAATTAACAGCACCAAGTTGGACTTCTACAGAATTGCCAACTTCCCTTATGTAATAGGGTGTGTGGACGGGACACATATACAAATCTGCCCACCTGAAAATCTGGAATATGTGTTCCGCAATAGGAAATGTACCCACTCACTGAACATTCAGGTGGTATGCGACGCCCATAATGTCATCACTGACATTGTAGCCAAATTTCCAGGGAGTACACATGACTCATACATTTTCAGGCACAGTGGGATACACCAACGCCTAGAACGTGGGGAGTTTGGAGACGGATATCTTTTAGGTATTGCTGACTACACCCTGAAGCCATACACACAGGTCACTGTAGAAACCATCCATGCCCTGCTAACATTGCTTATTTTTGCCAAACAGGTGACAGTGCATATGCGCTAAGACCATGGATACTTACCCCATACCTAACACCTGGCAATGAGAATGAGAGGCGTTATAGCAGTGCACATCGGCGGACCAGAACTGTCATTGAGAGGACCTTTGGACTGTTAAAGGAAAGATTCCGATGCCTCCACAGAAATGGAGGTGTGCTCCAGTATGCCCCAGTAACAGCATTCAAGATCGTTGGCGCATGCGCAATCCTATACAACATTGCCACCAGACTTGGGCTACATCTTACCCCTGAAGACACAGATTTGGAGGATGAGGAGCAAGAGCTACCACATCGCCAGCCTGGGGATAGAAGCATTGCAAATCAAGGCAGACAGAGACGGGACCACATTGCAACCCAATACATTGGCAGGTACGTGGCAAGAGTCACCAAACTCACTGGTGGCACACAAACAGAGGCCAGTTGTGTATTGGAACAAACAAAACCTTTTTATTTGTGAACCAAATGTTGAAAGAAAAAATCTGTCCGTAAGGGGCTGCACATGTCCAATTTTTATGAGGACACATTGACTTCATGTGCCTCATGAGTCATGCTGACTTATGGCCTACACCCTCCTTCTTGTTCGCCCAGCATGGCTCATCCCAGGTGGGTCTGCTGACCCCTGATGTGCACTTCCACTCCTCAGCACACGTGAGTCACTTGCAGACACACTGCTGATAGTGGACCCCTCCTCTGTCCTGAGGGGTCTCACCTGTGCCCCTTGCCACCTGCCTGGCTTCCAACATGTCCACTGCGTGGCTGATGCGGCCTAGTCCCTGTGCCACATCCCCAGCAAAGTGGCCAAGTTTGACCTGCAAACTCACGGTCTGTCTTGACAGGCCAGTATTGTTAGTGGCAAGACGCCCAATGGACGCTGCCATGCGGTCAAAGCGTGTGACTAGGTGGCGCTCCCTGCACCTTGCGCTGCGTCTATCAGCCACTAGTTCCATCACTAGTTGGCGGATGGACTGGGTGAGTTCGCTCACATTGTCATTGAGTCTTGTGAACTGCGAGTTCACATCAGCTAGGCCATGGGTCATGTTATTTTCAAGTCTGTGCAAAGCACCTGATATCAACCGCAATTGTCTTGTTTGCAGGCGCTGACCGGTAAGGAGGGATGCCTCGACTACAGACATTGCCTCCCCTATCTCCTCCTGGGGCACCGCCTGAACTTGGCATCTGCGTCTGCGACGTGGTTGTGCGGCTGGCTCTGGACGTCTTACTGTGGGGCTGGGGCCAGGGGTCGTGTGTTCTTCCTCCATGTCCTGCACTGGTTCTGGAGGGGACTGTGGTGGTGTCGTGCTGGGCCCTGGAATATCTGCTGCAGCCTCCTGCACTGCCTGTGTCCTGTTGTCTCCTCCCTGGATGGTGTGGCTGCTGGGGGTGTCGCGTGGGAGACCTGTGGGACATAGGGAACACACTGTCAGTCTCTCACATCTGTTGTATGCCTCAAAATAAACATTTGCCTATATGCTGTCTACTGTACTACATTGCCCATAATGCACCATTCTAGTGGTTGCTAGTCTGGAATGGAGCTAGCCTAGTTGTGCCTGCTACTGTGTACTGGGAGAGTGTGGATACTGCATTTGTAGGTGTGAATGCATATTTCATGGTACTCACTTTTGGTTTGGATGTCCCTTGCGCAGAAGTGTCCAATGCTCCAATTCCTGACACGGCCTTAGGCTCAGGGGTCTGCTCCACCAATTCTTCCATGGCTGTGGTTGGTGGGATGGTGGATGGGCATCCTACTGTGCCCCTCGTTTCCCTGAGGCACTCTGCCACCCTCTCCTTTGTTCTGGAGCGCAGGTCGTACCACCTTTTTTTAATTTCATCCAGGGTTCGGTGGCTCATCCCAATGGCATTGATCTGGTCCTGGATTTGCAGCCAGATCTTCTTCTTCTCAGTGTCTGGGACACTCAGGGCTGCCTTGCCAAAAAGTTGGTCATGGTGCTGGCAGCATTCTTCAGTTAGCACCTCAAGTTCTTTCTCAGAAAACTTGAGTTTTCTTTTCCTTCCTGCACTGCCTGTGTCCTCCATGGTAGCAGCAGCTCCTCTCTCCTGGTTGTTGCACAGCAGTTTGAAAAGGGTGTGGTCCTCCCTCCTCCCAGGTGTATTTGATGACTTCCTGGTTCTGATGTCATCAGCAAGAGCCAGGAAGTGTTTTTCCAACTGTTATGCTGCACGTGCATGCAATTTGCGGGCCAGTCACAATTTGCGACACCCGACTTGCGAATTGCAAGTTTGCTTTTAGCGAGGTCGCAACAAGTGACCTCGCTAAAAGCGAACTCACAAACTGCGGTGCAAAATCATTTGCAAGTCGCAAATTGGTGTCGCTCTTTTTTCTTGGATCCCATTTTGCGAGTCGGAAATTGCGATTCAATGCGAATCGCAATTTTTGACTCGTCAAATTTTTTCCTACCTACATCTGGCCCTAAGTTCCTTTCCCGTACTCAGCTGTATTCTGACTCAGTTGCCAGTATATCCAGAGCTGCTACTATGGTTGCTTGAATTTCGATTTAGACACTTCAAAGGAGCAAAAGGAATCAATGGTCTAACAGCTTCCCAGTTGTCCCAATTCTCCCGTCCTCCCATAGAGTCCATCTGATCGGGCAGTGACCAATAGTAATCCCCTCGTTGGGCCAGAGAGGTACCCCTTCATGACCCTGCTATGTACGCCCCTTAAACGATGGACATCATTTCAGGTCACCCACAGGGTTCTCTGAGTGGGGCAGGGCAATGCTGCAATTTTGATAACTGGGTTTCATAAAGGATACGAAGACCTGCAGGGTCACAGTGCACTCCCAAGAAGCCCATTGTGGCTGCCAATCGTGGATGCTAAAACGTAAGCTGTCTGGGAGAGATGGTGTGCAAGATAGTATACATGCATATCCTGTAAGCTGAGTCCTCCGGCTCTAGTTTTAGTGTGTAACCAGGCACGTTTAATACAGGGCTTCCTGCCCACTCAGAGGAACAACTTAATACGCTTGTTGATGGTGTGAAGCATTTTCATTGGGATAAACTGCGGCAGCATACCAAAAACATATTTGAACCTTGGAGCCGTCATCATTTTGATCATCTGGAGATTTGTAGGGCAAACCAGCATATAAAGGCCCTCATTACGAGTATGGCGGTCTTAAGACCGGCACACTCACTGTGGTGGTCGGACCGCTGCCAAAATAGCGGTCCGACCTCCACATTACGACCGTGGCGACAGCGCCATGGTCAGATCATGGGCATGGCCACTTTTAAGCCACCAGAAGACCTGGCAGTGCTGGCGGTCTTATTCCACCAGGGCAGCACTGTTAGCAGTGCTGCCCTGGGGATTATGACTCCTGTGTCTGCCAGCTTGGCGGGGATGGGGTGCAGGGGACCGCAAGGGGGCCCCTGCACTGTCCATGCACTTGGCTTGGGCAGTGCAGGGGCCCCCATGGACAGCCTTGTTTCGCTTTTCACTGCCTGAATTACAGGAACTGAAGTTCCAGGGCCAACAGAAGCAATAAGGGGACAGTGGGCAACCAGTCCTGGACAAGTAACAGCTAGCCATGCGGCATGTGTAAATCCATCCTACCCTTGCACAAAATCAGGTTCCAGTCCTGCTATCTCCAAAGAACAAAATATATATACCCACTCCACCTGATCGAAAGCCTGCTCTGTGTTCAATGAAGCAGGAGCTTATCATCCTAGTCATTACCCACATGCCAGAGGACCTAGGTCAGGAGACACATATGGTTGTGAGAAGAGTGGCTTGGAATAAATCCCACCTGGTAGTCGAGAATTGAGTCCAGAATAACCTACTTGAGACGAGTAGCTAACACATTCCAAGCCCCTTCAAATCCTCATTGAGAAGCGAGAAGGGATGATAAATGGTGTAGCTGGTAGAGTCCTTATTTGGTTTTGAAATAAGTCTATTAGGAGCTTTATTGAACTGCAGCCTGGCCAGGCCCTCCAATTCCTTGGAAAGTTTATTGAAAAAAGGAACTATTATGGTCTTGTTAAGTTTATAAATTTCAACTGGAAAGTCATTGTCTTATCGTGCCTTGTTATTATACATGGCCCCTATGACCTTAGAGATCTCATAATTCGTAATCATACCCTCAAGAAGCTGTCTACCGGCCTCCAAAAGGGTAAGTGAGCGAATAGTAAAGAAGAAGTCCTTTTCTTGGGTAGGGCCATCAGGGGCTTCTGAACTGTACAGAGTACTACTCAGAAGAGACAAGGAAGGATGTCTCTTGCAAGAACCTGAGAGGTCCTTAGAGGTTGAGCTGGGGATCGAGTGCCATATTCCAGTCCCCCACAAATATCACTCTGGTGGTGCCAAACTATGGAGCCAATTACGATTATGGTTGGCATACCACTGGTCCATGGTGGTCGAGAACAGGCTATCAAGCTGGTGCATCTGGAGTGCTACATTCCAACATTCTGGCGGGGCTGGTTTTGTGTTGACACCGCAGTAATAGCAGCAGTATGCTTTGGCCCTAGTAAGAGCCTGAAACCAATACCGACCAGGCTACAGGGCCACTAGCCAGATGGGTGCACTGTGTCCTTGCAGTTTCCCTAGCAAGTCACACCGTGAATACACCCAACCAGCTGGCATTGGGGGACGCACCCAACCAGCTGGCATTGGAGGGCTAGTGAATGACAGCTCACATTTTAGGCATAATCACCCAATGCTATTTTTGTGGCCCTTTCCCTTCCTTTCTGCCAACTTTCACCTGCCGAGAAACCCGCCAGGTGAAGGTCAGTAGAAAGGTATGTACTGATTAGCCTGGGACTGGATGATGCGGGCCCACCTTCATAGGCTGCCTCTGGATCTCCCATTGCTGCAGCAGGAGCTGGAACGTCAGCCTAAGCAGTGGAGGTGGCAGTCTTGTGGCTGTCTTCCCGCTCCTCTCATAATCGGTCGGTAAGACCACAAGGTAGGCAGGCGGGCAGACGGCAAAAAAAGCAATGATGGGACTCTTCTTTCAGGAGGCATGATAGGGAGGCGAAGAAGGTCTCTCGATTGTGGTTGTGGGCATATATGGACCTTAGTATCAAGCATCCATCTTTCTAATAGCTTGGACAGTTAAATCATGCCACTCCTCTTTTAGCTGTATTTATACCATATGAAGACAGCCCCATAACACAATATTCCATTACTCTATGGTCCACCACAAAAACAATCTTCAACCTGTCACAAATTCAAACCAGTAATCTATCAAAAAGTACTAAATGTTCATTTAGCAAAATAACAATTGACTTTGAACATGCTATGATACACATCATCATAAGCACATACCCTGAAATCAATCTGCATTAAAGACTATTAACTCCAGCAGTTTATAACATCTACAAATATGCACAGTTAGTATTGCATGTGCCACAACCAGCTAATTATTAATCACCAAAAAATAATTGCTCTGTCTTTTGTGGCATATCACTAAAGTAGTCAGACAGTATGATATATGATGGCTCTATGATGGAACCATTCATGCCATTAACATGCATCTCTTTTTTTAACGCTGTAATTACAGCACACGCATCATTACCACGCAAATGTTTACAACACAAATGCCTTCGCTATGCCTGCCTTTGCAATGAAAATGTATATAAATATATATATACACATGTGTGTGTGTACGTATATATGTATGTATACACACACACACAAATATATTTATATATATATATATATATATATATCTATACCCGAAAAGAAAGCGCTGCACTCCCGGATGCTCCATGAGACATTTCCTTTATTTGCAAAGACAGATTTTTCTACAGACTCACGGACGCGTGTCAACATCCCTGCCTTTTTCAAAGTGGTATTGTCTGTCATCTCCCCATCACAACTCTCGTCATAGCTTCTATACTGCATTCTGGGATTATGAGTTAATTGCTTTTCACTCTTGGGAATCACTGTAGATTTATATCCTGTTTGTACACTTAAGCACGATTCTAACAGTGATTAATCCAGTGTATATTTCAAAAGTTCATGACTTCAAAACACATGATGCTTTGCAGACATTTGTGCATTTATATTATAACCAACATGAATAAAATAAATCAATGTATTCCCAGCTCAATCTCATAGATGTCAAAATTTTGTCTATTTCAGTGCATCAGTGATCCCTCGACCATCGATTTCAATATGCAGACACCACATATTTAACATCACACCCTATGGTATTCACTGTTTTGTCTATTCATCTTTAACTGTGCTAATGCCCACTAGTGTTCTACCTCACTTTCCTTCTAGAATTGAAACTGCCATTGCAGGCTACTATTAGCAAAACAACTTTTCCTGTTCAAGGGGGCAGCATAGAATGCTGTTATTAATATGCAACATTGCCATGCCCTGAATAGGCTAATTCTTGCCTCTACTCTTACCAATTGCAAGGCCATGTTACCTGGTCACTGCCCCAGGTGTGTCCCCAAGTCCTAATCCCTGTTAAAGCCAACTGTGTCATCGTTTCCAGCCTAATAATGTAACGGGATTCCAATTGCCTCAACTTTTTCACTTTGTCTCCCCACTCTCATCCCGATTGACCTGATCGATGCAAAAGAAACATACTTGATTCCTGTCTCCATGATGTTCTGTCTGGAAATGTCTTGCCACAGATACGTAGGATCATTGTTCCTGATTGCCCTCATATGCTCCAAAATTATTTTCCTTGCAGTATGAATTGCACTGCCCACATATTTTTCATCATATGGGCACACCAGGCAGTAGACTAAAAAATACAGAATTGCAATTCAGCAGGTTGTTAATATTTTGCATTACCTTCCCAACCGGGACTTCATAATCCTTGATCTTGCTGCTATATTTACTGGCTTTACATTGTGCACAGGGAAAAAATCCAATTGTTTGCCCCTTGTTTCTGAAAAGTGACTATGCACTAATAGATCCCTTAATGAGGTACCTTAATGAGGTACCTCGTGTGTAAGTTACCAATGGAGAGCCAGGAAGTCTAGGGCTTGTGATGTTATCCGTTTGTAAAACGCCCCAATTTGTCTTCATAATTTTATTAAAATTATTTTGATCCTTCGGAATTTTTTTTTGATCTTCCTAGGGCATTGTTGTACCTGCTGTTGTGCCTTCTTACATTGCCTGGCAAGTAACAAACTACTTCTGTTAGTTTTCCTTACCTTCTGAGAGGCTTCCATTAAGTAATATTTTGGGTTAACCCCTTCTGAGAAAGCTCAAGATAGTGTACCCCTCTGCTTTTTCATATTCACTGTGCGAGGAGCAGTTGCAGCTGACCCGCAGTAACTCACCATATGGTATGCTCCTCACCAAAGCTCAAGGGTGCTGTCTAGTCACTTTTAATATAGAATTGCCTGCTGTAGGCTTCCTATACAACTTAGTATGTAGCTGATTATCCTATACATAAACCAGCAGATCCAAAAACGGTACTTCAACATTACTGATTTCACTTTCAAATGTTAAATTCAAATAATTCCTGTTCAACTTATCAATGTATTAGTTTGCTGATTGTCTAGAGACCTTCCATATTATGAACAGGTCATTGATGTACTTGGCCCATAGACTACCTGTTCAACCCAGCTATCATTCTCTTCAACCCAGACCACGCACTTCTCCCACCAGTACACAAATAAGTTTGCATAACTGGGGTCGAAGGACGTTCCCATGGCTGTGCCTTGTTGTTGCTGGTATAGTTTTCTGGTAAATAGGAAAATATTATTAAACAGAAATCTGTCATTTGCAAAAGCATCCTATTGTGTTCAAAATGTTTGAAGGGCCTGACCTTGAGGAAACACTCCACTGCTTCCAACCCAAGATCATAACAGATACTAGTACACAAACTCCTTGCATCTAAAGTAATTAGAAGAAACCCTGGTTCCCATTGTACTCTTTCAATAACCCTCATTAACTCAGTGGTATTTCTGACACACAAACTACGATCTTTCACAATGGGAAAAAGGAAGGAGTCAATAAATGTTGAGGCATTCACTAGTAGACAATAGGGTATCCTGGAAGATTTGCTGCATTCCTGTACATTTTTGGTATATGATAAAAAGTTGGAATGTATGGCTTCTCCACCTTCAAACATTGATACTCATCAAAATCCAAGATGACCCTGTCCCTCCAGAAGACCAGTAGCTAATAGAAAGCTTACAAAGTAGCAAAATACTGGTCACTAGTGATAAGATGATAGCATGATCTATCACTCATTTGTCTCAAAGCTTCCATCCTTGGACTGTAATAAAACATTATTCAATGGTTTGAATACTATTGTCTCATCCTGCTTCAGAGATAAAATAGCATGCCACTGATGTTTGGTTACAATGCTTCTTTGAGAACGTTTACCTTTCAAGCTTTCCATATTCAATTTGGTAAAATCTTGCATAACCGCCTCCTGAAAAACATTTATAGCATCATGGGGTATTTGGGGGATCAAAAGTGACTTGATTCTGAAATTACTTCTACTGCCTCTCTGCATTATCTCAGCATCCACCAGTCTCTTTACTGTTCCATCTGCATCATCATGTACTGCTATAGACACGTCATCACTCAGTTCATGTAGTGATAATAATGCCTGCAAATCTGTACCTGTTAATATATCTATTGGTTTATCTGTGGCTATATTATTATTACTAGGTCTCTTAGAATGGAGGGCATGCACTTTCATAAGTTTAAATTTTCCTTTGAAGTTAAATAGGTCAATACTAGTCTGTGTGCAATCCAAACCAGATTTTATATCTATCTATCTATCTATCTATCTATCTATCTATCTATCTATCTATCTATCTATCTATCTATCTATCTATCTATCTATCTATCAATCTATCTATATGGAAATGGGGTCACTATCACTAGATGTGTTAGTTGCGTGTAATGGGTCCTCATTTGTCCTCCATTTGGCCAAACACCCCAATGTAGTGCTTGACTCTCACAGGACAGCGAAGAAGACTAGTCCAAGGCCTATTCGAGGAATGTGGTGTGGGCTAGCAATCCCCATTCACAGATATGCAGGAATAACACTCAATAACTGATTTTCCAGTCTGTGTTTTTTTGTTTTGAAAAAGTACATGTAATAACCACACATTGCTCAATACTATGCAGCATTTTGCATATATTCATAAGCGGATGGAAATGCTTCTTGGTGCCATTACATAGTCATCTTGTCCCGCCTAAAAGGAGGCCTAGTTGAACCATCACATGTCAAAACCTTTACTTCCATTAAAATGCCATGATGGAATATCAATTTGAAGTAACACACTTAACTTTGCCAATATAACATGCATAATTTGGACAAGAATGATTTTCAGTGTCACTACTTCATCAAAACATTCACAAGTGAGAGGGTCTAAGCATATCAGGGTGATTGGTGAGTGCAATTGCTTTTAAAAGTGAATAACACAATCCAAATATCACATTTATAGCCACAACTGGTGCAATCATGTCACTTTACCCCTAGGGAGTGTTTGTAGCATACATTTTGAAATAATCTTTAGCATAATAAAAGGCAATTCTACATAGCCCCTAAAAGGCATCACATTTGTAATCACAGCCCATGTGCAATTCCCAGAGGGTATCTGCAAACATGAATAGCTTTCTTTAAACACTGCCGGCCACAAGGATTGCGGCCATAGTCTTTGCTCCTAGAGGGTGCAGCACTCTCAGATGTAAATCTAAAGCTCTATCCTGAGGAGTGCTTGGTAATCAATTGGAACCCCTTAAGTCGTTATCTTTTTAGCCCCCCCAACATGGGGAGGGAATGCTAAGAAACAAACCTTTTTGGAGGAAAGGCTGGGTCCTCCTGACTTCATTGGTGGTGATCCCATCTTCCTGAAACACCACAAAAGGAGCATTAGACCAAAACAGTCCAAAAATTAAAATGCCTCATGGGGGATTAATGTGTGCCCCTCCACAACTTTGAGAATACTCTGTTAGATGCTCTCCCACTGCTTTGCGTAGAGCTACATCACACTCCTTGCATTTCCTGGGTTGCCTCATGCCACCAGGGCACCTTGTTGGCAGCCTTACATTGGAGATCAGCTTGGGGAGCCCAATCCTGGCCACTTTTAATGGCTCACCGCACAACCAGCACGCTTGTGTGATGCCACGAGAGCAGGCAATTCACTGTGGTCTGCCCATGGGCAGATGCATGCTGTACTGCCAGTCTTCCTGTTCCCCTCAGTCATGGGTTCATGGAGCAGGTAACGTAGGCCACACAGAGGGAGGAGGCAGCACTCCCTCCTCCCTTCTTCAACTTCTTAGGGCCCACGGGTGGGGTCTTCACATCACTCTTTGGAATCTGGGCAGGAACGCAACAACCTTCCCTCTCTGCCTGGATCAGCTGCATTCAGGGAAGGTTGTCAGCATTTCCTCAGCATTTCCTCACTTCACTTGGCACCCTGGCGCCGGAGTTGGGATCCCAGGTCCCCGAAATAAGTACATCCGACTTGGGGTTGGGGGTACCCAGACCCCTTTGGATGCTGGGGAGGTGGCTCTGTACACGCCCCTACCCTCTGTAACTTCTCCTCCTTTCTTTGGTGGGAGCCCCCAGGCCCTGGCCCACCCCGGGGGAGGAAAACAGTCACACAGTGGAGCTCCACACTTTCTGACCAACAAAAGGTAAAAGGTCACCCAACTTCTCAAGGATCAACCTTGGGCCGCCTTAAGTAGATTTTGATGGTCTCAGTCTCAATTTGCTCCTGGTGGTCAGCTCTAGCCACCTGGAACACTTTCTTCAGGCCTATTGGCCTCCAAGGCACAAACGTTGTAGGGGCCAGCGTTTCACTTAATTATTTCTCTGGGCAGCAATTTGTCCCAACTATTTGTCAGAGGGCCAGCTTCCCTGGTCCTAGAGACTGACCCACTGATACTGGGGTCAATCAAAGGCAGAGTCCTTATTCCAGATGGCAGTCAGGGGATGCTTCCAACCAACTGTCCATGGTGTCATCCTCCAGTCCCAGTCAACTGCAAAAAAGCCAAGCCAAGAGAAACTCTCTCCCTTGCATAGGACCTTTTAAGTGGAGGAGGGAGTGTCCAGCAGGGCTGCACCTCTGACCTATACTGATGTGCCACATCATCTCTATGCTCCCGTTCCAACCTCGCTGCACAGTCTTCTGGTATAGCTCAAAATGACGTCACCAAGGAGTCACTTGCCACATATGCTCTGGGAACCTCAACTCCACCCCTGGAATACATCACTACTAGGGCCTTTCCCAGCAAATCATCATAGGAGCCCTCCTTTTAATTTGGCCCCAGATGTCTGAACTCCCTCCTTTATTGAGTAGTCAGGAGCAGGCCGACTTCCTGGCACAGGATGACAACTGGCTGAATGATGCAGAGAAATTCACTCACTTCCTTTCTCCTTTAGATGTGACTTAAGCTCTGAAAATTGCTCCCGTTGATGGGTGGGCCCTTTGGTTCTGCAGCAGGAGAGAAAAGTAATTAACCCAACCCAGCAGGGTAAAAAAAGGCCTGGGCTGAGTAGGAGAAATATGACAATCCTAGATGACCCATAAGACATCCAGATATGCTTGTGGACTTTACAGAGGTGTTCTTTTCACACAGTTTATGGTGTACATTGGTTCTACTCTGCGGTCTGTAGACCAACTGGAGTCAGAGCTGTGCCTTCAGGCAATCTTTCCCATAGGAGTATAATGGACTGTCACTACAGTCAAGACAGCCACATTATAAGGCTTATTCCAGGTCATTGCCCTGCATAGTCCCTTTTGCGCTAGGCTACATGTGTGTAGTTCCTGGGCTGAGCATCAAAGGAGTTTTCCATGCTCAGTTATCACATATGTTCACACGCATATGCACACATGTTCACATGTAACCAGCCAATTGCCTCTTACTCTGGCTGTGTCGCAGTGGCCTTATCTTAAAAGTCAGACACTAAGGGCAAACGTGTAGTTCTTGAATTTAAGTTTTATATATATATATATATATATATATATATTCACTAATAAAAACAAAGGTTACACAAATGTTATAGTTCGGCTTGCATCTCATTCTTTCCAAACCAAAGAAATTCAGCAGTGATAGTTACCTCAACTAACTATGACGTGCCCTCTCGTAATGCACTGCTTATCAACCCACATATTACATCAGTCATGACATGCTCAGTGACTTCACTGATGGCATTACTGATGTAATCTCAAATGACATCACTTATGACATCTCAAATGACATGACTGATGACATCTCAAATGACATGACTGATGACATTACTGATAACATCATCCCATGAGTTTTATTCTTTCATAAAAGTTACTGAGTGTTAAAAAT
The DNA here is from genome assembly GCF_031143425.1 of Pleurodeles waltl. Lineage (NCBI taxonomy): Eukaryota > Metazoa > Chordata > Amphibia > Caudata > Salamandridae > Pleurodeles > Pleurodeles waltl. The sequence goes on along the minus strand of NC_090448.1, from coordinate 1,039,335,019 downwards.
GTATGCTCATGTAAGTGATTGTGAGAGTGCCCATATGTGTGAGTGACTGGTTTTTTAAGTGTATAAAAAGGTGAGTGGGCATTTGACAGACAGTATACATGATTACGTGGTTGTATGAGTTTTATTATCGGTAAGCAAGTTGCAGTGTTAGTGTGTATGTAAATAAATGAGTAGCTGTGTGAGTATTTGGATGGGTGAGTGAATTGGTGTGTAAGTTTATATATTGGTGAATAACAGGGTGAATGTGTGGCTGTATGAGTGCTGAGCTGCTATTTAAGGTGCTAAAGGTGGAGAATGAGAGGCTGATTAACTGGCTAAATCCGTGATTTAACAGGTTCACAAGTGTATCTCTGGATGATTGATAGAGAAAATGAGTTCATTTATGGGTAAATGTATGGTTGTGTAAGTGAGTTCATGTATGATTGATTGAAAGTGTGAGTAAGTGCATAATTGATTGGATGTCTGAGTTACTGACTCCATGAGGGAATAAGTTATTCTGACAGACGTTCTGCGGCAGAGTAAGTGTGTGTGCACTAACTTTATAGTTCAGTACGTACATTGGTGGGTATATCTATATGTTAGTGATTAGATTTATGAATAACTGTATGGGTGAGTGAGCCAATGTGTCAATGACTTTATGGGTGTGTGAGTAGTTGTGTGAATAGCTGTATGCATGATTTATTCAGTGTCTATGTGAATATATGGGAACATCAGTGGGTGTATAAACGCCCCTATCTTTGTTTCACAGAATGCATGAGTCATTGCAGTTGTTTGTTTGTAGGTGTATGAGTGGAGTTTATATGAGTTATCAGTTGTGCTAATAGCTGTATGAGAGAGTTGTCATGTGAGGGTCTTTCCTGTATACTGAGTAGATGTGTGAATGTATGTATGGGTCTTTGAGTAGGGTTGTAAGCTGTTTTGGGGAAGTCGGAGTGTGAGAAGTAATTTGGATTGTAAATGGGTGTGCGTGTTGTTCTGTGGATGATGTTATCAGTGATGTAACTTGAGATGTCATCAGTGATGTCACTAACCATGTCATGAGTGATGTAATATGTCAGGTAATGAGCAGTGCATTACGGGAGCGCAAGTTATAGTTAGCTAAGGTAACTATAACTGTTGAAGTTCTTCGGTTTGTTACGCACAAGATGCAAGCCTAACTACAACGTTTGTGTACCCTTTGGTTTTTCAGTGAATTTTTCATTTTTTTAAAACAGTCTATTTCCTAACTATAACGTCCCTTTAACCTTTGTTTTCTTTGTGTGAATTTCTATGTTATTTTATATTATATTTCGTAATATAATGTTCTTGTAGCCTTTTGTTTTTTTTAAGATAACTTCTAGGGTTTTTTAAAATACATTACCTAAGTATACTGTTACTGTACCCTTTCATTTTTCCACAAAATATTGAGTTTTTTGAAATATTTTTATTTTTGTAACTTATTCCATGTTTGTTAGATATTTTTTTTAGTACATGTATTATTTATTTTTAAAATAAAGTAATATAATTACAGTAAAAATGCAACTAGAAGTAAGATTTATGTAGTTACTTAGCAGAAAAGAACGATCTTAACTATATCCAATATATTTGACCTCAAGCATATTTTTTTAGTATATATATTTTTTAATAACATTTTTAGAGTTGCATACCCCTCACAAACATCTACGACAGGTACTTGACTCCAGCATAGTTTCATTAACATTAAAAATTATATATACAGTGTACACTTTTATTTTTAGAAGAGGTTCTCTAACAAGTTTGTTAATCTATTAGAAAACTTAATAAAACAAAGTTTTTGCACGGCGTCTGTTCGTGGCACATCTTTCCAGAATTGCCCTGGACATGTGACTCCAGAATATTAAAAAAATAATAAAAATACTATATTACAGAGTTCAAAAGTATCATTTTCATAGAGAGGTTTATTACTAAACCTAAAATAAATTCAATAGATAACAATATTGTTCAGTTCTAAATTTGTTTTAACATATTTTACTACATCACGCCCTTTTAGCGACGGAGGGGCACCCCATGTGACAAAAAACGCTTGTCATAGGTGGAACACTTTTACATCGAAAATATGAAAAGGTCCCACTTCTATTCTATATAATTTTGGGTGTGGCAGCACATGTCTTCAGTTGCATTGGAAGAGTTGGAGAGGAGAGTCATATAAATCTTGGCAGCTGCTCCTACCAATTTTTCTCAGAAAGAAGAAAACATCATGGATGAAGAAGGAGAAGTTGAAGAATCTCCCAGAAAGAGGAAACCAAGCATAGTCTCAGACTTTTTCAGTATTCCTGAAGGCCAGAAAAAAGAAAATGCAAGGAAGGTCACATGCAACATCTGCCAAAAGGTACTTTCCATGGAGAGTGAACGAAAATACAGTTGTGGTATGAGTAGTATGTACAAGCATCTCAGCACTATGCATACCACTCATTTGGCAAGAGCAGAAATGAGAAGAATGGAAACCAAAAGTGGAGTAACATTTTCTAGCAGTCAAGCAGGAACATCATCAAGCACTCCTCAAGTGTCCAGTGTGCCACCAACAATTCAAGAACTTGGAAAGTAGGTATTTTTTGCCCTAAATGCAAGGCTACAATAATTGTAGGGGGCAAGCTATGGTTGTGCAAATAATAAATGCACACAAATGTTAATTTATTTTTGCACTTTTGCAATTTTATTGTTCTTAAATTGTTTTCTTTTTTCTTGCAGTTGCAAGTGATGTCATTTTCTTCTGTTACATCAAAAAATAAATACCAAAAAAATTCAAAAAAGGCACAAAAAGCAGAAACCTGTTCCCAAAAACACCAACAAAATGGTTCTTGTTAGAAGCATCTTTTTTCTCATAAAAGATCGGTGACTGAGTGGCTGTACTGGAAGATGCATGAAAGAATGAATGGGTGCATAGGTACCTGTATGGGTGAGTGACTGAGTGTGTGAGTGGCTATAGAAATGAGTGACTGGGTGTGTAAGTGGCAGTATGGATAAGTCACTGGGTGCATGAGTGGCTGTATGGGTGTGTGACTGCCTTTCTGAGTGAATGGGCGAGTGTCTGGAGGCATGAGTGCTGGTATCAGTGAGAGACTGAGCTTTTGAGTGGATGTAGATGTAAATGACTGGGTGTGTGAGTAGGAGTATAGGTGAGTGACTGAGAGTGTGAGTGGCTGTATGGTTGAGTGACTGCTTGTGTGAGTGGCTATATGGGTAACTGTTTGTGTGCATGAGTGAGTGTATGGATGAGTGACTGGGTGCGTGAGTGGCAGAAGGTGTGAATGACTGGGTATGTGAGTGGTTGGACATGTGAGTGACTGCCTATGTGAGTGGCAGTATGGGTGAGTGACTATCTGAATGTATAGCTGTATAGCTGTATGACTGTGTGCATGAGTGCCTGTATGGGTGAGTGACTGGCTGTGTGCATGCCTGTAGGGGTGACTGACTGGGTGCATGATCAGCAGTATTGGTGAGTGACTGGCTGTGTGCATGGCTGTATATGTGAGTGACAAGATGCATGAGTGGCTATATGAGGGAGTGACTGCATGTCTGACTGGGTGAAAGGGTGAGTGCCTGGCTGTATGAGTGCCAGTATCAGTGAGAGACTGGTTGTGTGAGTGCATGTAGAAGTGAATGACTGGCTGTGTGATTGGGTGTACAGCTGAGTGACTGAGTGCCTGAGTGCCTGAGTGGCTGTATGGGTGACTGACTGGGTACATGAGTGGCTGTATAGATGAGTGACTGAGTGTGTGAGTGGATGTATGGATGAGTGACTGGGTGTTTAAGTTCTGTATGGGTAGGTGACTGCATGTTCAAATGGGTAAATGAGTGAGTGACTTGGGCCCATATTTATGAAAGCTTAGCATCACCTTAGTGTCATTTCTTTTGATGGTAAAATTGCACTAACTTAGCTCCATATTTCTATTTTAATGCTAGACCTGTCTAGCATCAAAATATAGGCGTTAGAATCATTTTTAGGATGCGCCAAACCACCTTGCGTCAATGAGATGCAAGGTAGGCATTCAAGTCCTGAAAATGATGCTAGCTCCCCAGCACTATATTTAACTCCCATCGCAGAAACGATGCCCGAGTGAGAGGCGAACCAAAATAGTGACACTAAGCTCTCTTAATGCCATTATTTAATGTCTGATCAGACCAGGCATTAAAGTGCAGGTAGGCCCATTTCCATGGGGAACCACCATGGAATGGGCACAAAGATGCCCCCCCTAAACCCCAGCAACACCACCACCCACACCACAGGGACACTACAGGAGGAGGGACCCCATCCCAGGTAAGTTTAGGTGAATACATTTTATTTTCTTTAAGTGCCATTGGGGGTCCCTTACATGGGCCCCACCCTGACACAGGGCATGTAGGACTTGTCATGGGATATTGGTCCCCTGTGGTGGGCATTGGGGTGGTGGTAATGAATCCTGTCTATACTTAGACAGGAGTCATTTACGGCTGCTTGGGCATCAGAAAATGATGCTAGGCTGATTAGCTGCAGAAATGTTGCCACTAACCAGCCTAATGTCATTTCTGTCCCACTAGCCGCTATTTCCCCTAATTCCATCTTCCACCGGCTAGCGTCTTTATTTGTGACGCTAGCCATTCCTTAGCACCATTGTGCATGACCTCATAAATATGGTGTATGGATGACTTTAAGGAATGACATTAGTCGGCGTTAAAAAAAGAATGACGCACAACTGCGTTAGTGCAGTTGTGTGCCATTTTTCTTAAATGGGCCTTGGTCTGTGAGTGGCTATATGGGTGAGTGACTGGGTGCATGAGTGACTGAATGAGTGACTGACTGTGTGTGTGAGTGGCTGTAGAGATGAGTTACTGAGTGCATGAGTGCCTGTATGGGTGAGTGACTGGCTGCATGCATGCCTGTATGGGTGACTGACTATGTGCATGAGCTCCTGTATCTATGAGTGTGCATGGCTGTATGGGTGAGGGACTGGATGCATGAGTGGCTATATGGGTGAATGACTGCATAACCAATTGGGTGAATGGGTGAGTATCTGGCTGCATGAGGGTCACTATAAGACTTCCCACACATAAACAATCAAACACCTTAGTGCAAACATCCTTGCTTGATGCCTGCTTTGGTGCTAGGCAGCTCAATTTAGCGCCAGTGCAGGGGACAACACAGGAGTGTGCCGTATTCAATTAAATATGGCACATCACTGCATTGTGAAAATGACGGTGCGCGGCACTGCCATTTTTGGCACAGCATCGCACTCCGTCATTTTCCATTAAATATGGGCCCGAATGTCCATAGGTGCCATAGCAACCTCCTACAGAACACTGTACTGCACCAGGAGTTCCAAAGTTCACTATATTTATTGTTAGCAGCATTCTAGCTTCACTGTATACTGTAGCAGGTGTGGTTTACTACTACTAAGTGCAAGCATATCCAGAATAAGAATAGATGATTTAAAAAATAACAAGCCAATCACCAATTGACTAACTTATATTTTTTAATCACAACCTACTTTGAACTATCAGTGTTTTTAAAATATCCAATCAAATATGTGCTTTTTTCAAAATCTGGTGCTCCTTCCATTTTAACCACCTGGCATTTTCAGAACTCCACCATTCAGCTGTAGCCTTCTCCTGTGTGCTACTGCTCCTACCCTATTAAAATGTTCAGAGTCTAGACTGTAGGTCACAGGTATGTTTATTGGGCGGGTGAGTATGCTAAAAACAGTGGCATTAACAGGGACCTGGGTTTTCTTAATGTGAATATTACTTGGTTTGGCCAGAGATGGGAAAAGTGGCACCAATTAATTCCATTGGTCGAAAGCATTAGAGATTGCCAACCACCTCACCTCATGATTGTGCACTGTGGCGGTAATAACCTGGGCACTCTGGCTGGTGTAGGATTTGAAATAGTAATGAAAGATACCTTTGTTCAATTAATGCACATTTTCCCTCACACATATGACAGAGGCAAAAATGGAAATGGTCAAATCAGTTCTGCCCACAGATTGACAAAACCAGGAAACATGTTAATAAAACTGTTTCAACATTCCTCAGAGACCATACCATGGACTCTTTCTACAGTAATGACCTCCAGTTTTACTTGCAAGGGATATATAGAAAAGATGGTGTGCACTTCGCAAATGAAGGCAATAGAGTATTTCTCTCTAATTTAACACTCTGCATTTGTGTTAATGTGCACTAAACATACACACAGAATAAACATGAAGGCTCTTTTTAGAGCTACCCTATGACTGAAACACTCTTTTAGTTACAATGAAGTTCTCAATTTGTTTTCAACAAAAAGTTTGGAGTTGCGACTCCATCGCGGCTCCACAAACCAAAAACTCACATTAAGTGCACAACACCAACATATTGTTCATATGTTTTTCTTCCCCTTTATTCACATGGCAATACATTTCTCAAAACCTTAGAGGAAGTCTAATGTGCTCTCTATTTGCACCTAAAAGTATTGCAGTGACTATAAAAATCAGTATGTAACATTCTCAATTAATGTGTGAGTAGATAAGTCACACTGACTCGGTCTGTCACTTGCTAAGTGGGTGCATAGCAGTGAAAGTGGGTGTGTGAATTGATATATCAGTGAGTGAGTGAAGCTCTGAGTGGGTGTGAAATTGTCTGTCTGGCTCTTTGGATATGTGTACAAGTGTCTCAGTGGGTGAGTGAGTGGGTTCTTTTCAGTTAGAGTGGTTTTGTGAGTGGACACATCAGTATGTAACTGTATCTGTAACTGGCTGTATTACATTCAATATGGGTGTGCCACTAGCTCCATCCATGTCTCACAGTGTCTCTCAGTCAGTACGTCAGTGTCTGAGTGGCTCTGTCAGTGGGTGCATAAGTATCTGAGTGGTTCTATGAGTGGCTCACTGAGAGTCTCACTGGATTTGACAGTGAATTCATGAGAGTGTGTTTCTCTCTGACAGTCAATGCATGTGGGTGTCACTGGGTCTGTGAGTGTGTGTATGAGTAATGTAGTCAGTCTCTGAGTGGGTGTGGAACTGTGTATCTGGATCTATGAGTGGTTGCATCTCTGGATCTATGAGGGGTGTACAAGGTTCTCAGTGGGTCTTTGAATGCCTGCATAAGTCACTGAGTAGTTTTGTGAGTAAGTGAGTGACTCAGAGTGGGTCTGTGAGTGGTTGCATCAGTGTCTGATTGACTCTGTGAATGGGCGCATGAGGGTCTGAATTAATCTGTGAATGGGTGCATGAGGCTCTGAACGGGTATGTGAGTGGGTGTGTCAGTCTATGAGTGGATCTGTAAGTGGGTGCATGAGTAACTGGGTCTCAGAATGGGTGCGTTATTCACTGAGTGGGTCTGTGAGTGAGTGCATTAGTGTCTGAGTGGCTCTGTAGGTGGCTGTGTGACTATCTGACTGGATCTGTAAGTGGTTGTGTGAGACTATGGATCTGTGAGTGAATGTGTTATGGTTTCAATGGGTTTGTGAGTGGCTGTGGTAGTGCCTGTGTGACTCTGTGAGTAGACGTGAGACACTCTCAGTGGGCCTGTGACTGGGTGCATCAGTCTCTCAGTGGCTCTGTTAGTGGGTGCATGAGGGTCTGATTTGGTCTGTGAGTGGATGTGTCATGGTCTGAGTAGGTGTGTGAGTAGGTGCATCAGTGCCTGAGTGACTCTGTGAGTGGGTGTGTAAGTCTCTCAGTGGGTCTGTGAGTGGGTGCATACATCTCTGACTAGGTCTGTCAGTGAGTGTGTGAATCTGAGTGGGTCTGTCAGTGGGTGCATAGTTCTCTGAATGGGTGCATAAGTCTCTGAGTGGATCAATGACTGAGTACATGAGTCTGACTGGCTCTGTGAGTGGGTGCATGAGGGTCTGATTAGGTCTGAGAGTGGGTGCATACAATTCTAAATGGATCTCTGCATGTGTAGGTCTCACAGGATCTGTATGTGGCTGTGTAAGTGTTTGTGTGGGTCTCTGTGTGGCTTCATGAGGGTCTCAGTATTTCTGTGAGTGAATGTGTGACCGTCTGAGTGGGTCTGTCAGTGGGTGTGTCAATGACTGAGTTACTCTCTGAGTGGGTGCACAAGTCTTTCAGTGTGTCTGTGAATATATATATATATATATATACATATATATATATATATATGTCTCTGAGTGGGTACTTAAGGTTCTGACTGGGCCTGTGAGTGGCTGCATTATTCTCTGAATGGGTCTGTGGGTGAGTATGTGAGTGTGAGTAAGTATCTAAGTGGATGCATAAGTGTCTGAGTGAGTCTGTGAGTGGGTGTATCTGGGTCTGTGAGCGGGTGCATCTGTGTCTGTTTGGATCAGTGTGGGTACATCCGTGTCTGAGTAGGTCTGACACTGGGTACATGAGTGTCTGAAAAGATCTCAGAGCGGGTACATGAGAGGATCAGTGGGTCTGTGAGTGGATGTCTGACAGCCTGAATGAGTATGTGAGTGGGTGTGTCAGTGCCTGAGTGACCCTGTGAGTGGGTGCATGATTCTCTGAGTGGTGCTGTGACTGGGTGCATGAATTTCTCATTGGGTCTGTGAGTGAGTGTGTGAGCCTGAATGGGTGTGTGAGTGGCTTCATCAGTGTCTGAGTATTGAGTATGTCTTTGAGTGGGTCTGTGAGTGAGTGTGTGAGTATGAGTGGGTATGTATGTGGGTGCATACGCATGTGAGTGGGTCTGTGAATAGGTGCATTCATATCTTAGTGGGTGCATCTGTGTGTGTGGGGGGGTCAGTGAGTGGGTGAGGGAGAGCTCAGTCGGTGTCTCAGTGAGTGAATGAGGGTCTTTGCAGGTCTGCGAGTGGGTGCATGAGGATTGTTGGTGGGTTTGTGAGTTGGTGCATGAGTGACTGAGTGGGTCTATGACTGGGTGTACAAGTGTCTGTCTCTGCCTGTAGGTAGGGCTGTAAGTGTTCCAGTGGGTCTGTCAGCAAGTGCATGTGCATAAATGTATATTTTGTATTTTCACCAGGGTTTGTGTCTCTGTCGCAATGTTATACAGTGGGCCGTGCAGGAGGATGTGACAGTCGCAACTCCAAGATCATGAAAAAAAAGAGTTCCAAACAATTTCAAACTAATAAGGGGTCCCTCAAGCACTCATTGGTGAACCTCACAAGATCAGAATACCTCTAGCCTGACCCTTTTATTATTTACAGCCCCTATTTTCATCCCCTGGGGCCATGCACTGGTTGATAAGATGGTGGCCGCCACTTTCACCACAGGTTGCGACCAGCCAATCACATTGCTACCTTCTCTTGCACAGAGGCGCGAAACTTCGCTTTGGATTCGTAATAGATCTGAGTCCCTACATATACAATTTTGGATTTCCTTTAATTTCTCAGATATTGCTGAATGGATTTACACCAAATAACATAAAGCACTCTTTCTGGACCAGTAGCTACCTTTCTGCCAAATTTGGTGTAATTCCGTCCAGTAGTTATGGTGCTATCGGTGCTCAAAATCCCTATAGAAAAAGGTATGGGGAAAATGTGTTTTGGAATCCCACATTTTTCTTGGTCCCCCCTGGACGGATCACCCCGAAACGTTCCAGAAAGCAGCAGATGTGAGCTTGAAAGGTTTTTGGAAAATGTAAAATGTTGTGAAGATTCATCAAGGGGCACCAAAAATATTGGCAAACAAAAAAACTTGGTTGTAACTAAAACTACTAGTGGTGACTGCCACCAGGTTATATATATATATGTGTGTGTATGTATATATATATATATATATATATATATATATATATATATATATATATATATATGAATGACCTGGTGGCAGTTGCCACTAGGTATTTTTAGTATATATGTGTATATATATGTATATATATATATATAAAGGTTACAGGGGTTAGTTAGGCTCACATTTCACTCGTACAAAACTATTGCAATACAGCAGTTGTAGTTACCTAAGCTAACTATAACTTATGTCCCCTCAATGCACTGCTTGTGACCTCACATATTACATCACTCATGACACGGTCAGTGACATCACTGATGACATCATTGATGAAATCGTCAATGACATCACTGATGACATCATCCAGTTAGTGTGTTTCGTAAAAGACTGTGAGAGTTAAAGATATGTGCTAAGCTACTGCATAAGTTACATTTATATTCTTTTTCTAGTTGTAATGAGTGATGTAAAGTGGATCACTAGTCAGGGCAGGTAAGTACCCACACATAGCAATAGGCCACTAAACCCCATTAAGTCCAGTCAGGTCTCAATTAAAAAATCTTCGCTCAACCATTGGTAGCTTGGCAACGAGCGACAAGGCTCAATTTAGGAGACAAGTGTGCAATGCATTAAAAAAAATCACAAAACAGTAAGCTGAATTGGGATGCAGAAGAAAGCAGATGTGAAAAGCGATTGCTCTCGCTCCCCCCTCCATAAGTATGATTCAGGCAATAAGGGTGGAATGCCAAATGATGGGGTGGAGCTATCAGGGAATGCAAGCAGGATTAAAATATTAGCTGAGTATATGTGATGTGGAGATTCCCAAAATCGCAAGATTATGTAAAAGAGAAATACAGGCAAGTGAACTGAACTAGGCAGCCCAAGTGATAGGACGGCTAGAAAAGATCTGTGGCTCTCTAGGCTTAGTGCCTACACAGTGGAAAAGCGAACCGATTCCAAAACAGGAATTGCGTGCGGTGGTTAATAATAGGGCTAGAGAAACAGATGAAAGGTATCTGGAGGGGAAAATATCCACCCATGTTTATGTTGCATAACTGGAGAAATGAGGAAAAGTTCCCCTGTGTAGAGTCTCTACCGAACCCACAATTAAGGGATTCACTGTTACAATTTAGGGTTGGGCTAAACTGTTGCTATATGAATAAACAAAAGGTAACTAGAGATGAATTGGGCTTATGTGCTTGTGGCTTCAAACAAAAATGTAGTACCCAACACATTATATTGGACTGCCTCTGGTTTTTAGATGCATGCAAGAAGTTTCTAAAGCCAATTTTACTGGACTATATTATTATTAATCGGGTTCAAGCTCTTAACTTTTTGGTAGATATGAGATTTTTAAATGTGACTTGCGCCATAGGCCAATTTGTAAAGGAAATACAAGGGGTTTTAGAGGACGATATGATGAATTGGTAGGTCGGGTTATGAAAATATTTTTAAGTATCTTAATATTTAATTTTCAATGTGATATTGTAAGTAGAGATGAAAAGAGGAACCTAGACTAAATCCCGCTCTTATTATTTGCTGAAGATGTTATATATTGAAGCTAGAAGGGTGAAGGTTTCCTCAGTGTATCCTCAATGCTAGGCTCTAAAGGGAAGTACTGTCACTTTATTAAGAGTTGTTCCCTATTACTAAATAGCATAGTTTTTTAGGATTGATCTGGGGCTAGAGCGTATATTGTACTGAAGGTGGGGATTACAATTATGAATTGCTATGAATGTTGTGTGTTAAATTGATTGCTTTCTTTTTAAAATTGTAAATATTTTACAATTAATTAGGATCTTGAATTAATTTTATCTCAGAATTATTTTTATCGAAGTGCACTGTCTCAGTGTCACAGTCTTATGTATTGTATTTCTTTTATGTTCTTTTATGGCCGAAGAGCCGAAATAAAGTAAAAATGACTGATTGACTGACACAAAACAGTAAATAAGTACAGCACAACACAGAATAAAAATCCAACACCAATTTATAACAAATAGAGTATATTTGAAATGACACCAAAACAATTAAAATCAGATAAGGGGAACCAGAGTTGTGAAGTTTGAAAGAATTAATCTTTTCTAGCGCACAGAATCTGAAAGTGCCAGTCTCGTCATCCAGACCACAATGGCTACAGCAAGTGGGAGGCCTCGGTCAAAGGTTAATCTTCAAACTTAGGGGGTCATTACGACCCTGGTGGCCTGTGGTAAAGCGGCGGTAAGACCGCAAACAGGCTGGCGGAAAAAAACTTGGAATTATGACCACGGCGGTTACCGCCGCGGTCATCCGCCACTTCACCATTCCGACTGCCATGGTGGTGAAGACCGCTGGGCTGGAGATTGCGGTCTCAGGACCCTGCATACTGCCATGGATCTCGGGTGGTTGGGAACCACCATGAGATCCATTGCGGTAGGCACTATCAGTGCCAGGGAATTCATTCACTGGCACTGATAGGGGTCTCCCCCACCCCCGCTACCCCCCACGAATCCTCCCCCCACAACCCCCACCCCCCTGCCACCCCCCAAAGGTGGCACAACCCCCCTCCCCACCCCAACCACGAACATGCACATATACACACCCCTACACGCACACACCCCCAACATGCACATATAAACACCCCTACACGCACACATACACCCTGACAACACATACCCGCACACATACAAACAGACATGCACACCGTCTGACCCGCACACATCTCCCATACACACAACACCCCTGCACGCATACACTCACTCACTCACCCTCTCTACACTCTCACACGCACACCCCCATGCACGCACACAACAACACCCCCATCCCCTTCCCTAACGGACAATCAACTTACCTTGTCCGTTGATCCTCTGGGAGGGGACGGGATCCATGGGGGCAGCTCTGCCACCAGAACACTGTCACCAGAACACTGCCACACCGCATCATGGGACGTTATTCAGTGGACGGTGTTCTGTTGACGTGGCGGTGGATGTCCCCTTTCCCGCCGTCCGCCAGTATGGCTGCTGGCGGCTTTCCGTACGAAAAAGGACGGCGGGCTGCCAGCGGTCATAATACGCGGGGCGGAAGACCGCCACCACTGGCGGTCTTCAGCACAGAGGTACCTCGGCGGTCTTGCGAAAAGACCGCCGAGGTTGTAATGACCCCCTTAGTCTTTTTCTTGAAGATTTTCTTCAGCGGGACAAAGTCACCAATCTGATCCACCCTCCCTGGAGCCCTCTTCGGATACACGTCGCAGGAGACCTTGTGAAGAGTTCTACCTTTGGATTTAGACGATTTTTCAGTGCAGAAATCTTCATCGGGGCCAAAGCTGAATCTTGATCCGGCATCCCTGGAGCCCTCCTCAGGTACGCTGAGCGGAAAGTCCTGGTCAACTTTTTACATTTGGACTTTATCACTTTTTCAGAACTTTTTCTCTCTGATATCCGATGACCCTCCACAGCAAGCTGATTTCGAGTCAACCTCGTCGGATTGCCTTTCCAGGAGCCCCAGGTAAAATCCTGGAAGTCTGGGGCTCCGGAGATTTTCAGCAGGATTAACCTGCAAGTCGGGCCGTATCACGGGCGACGTAGGCCGGCTGGACTCCTGAGTCGGTCCCTTTATGGAGATTTTACCAAAAGTTTTCCAAGCTTCTCCAAACTTCTGGATCTTCTTCCAGAAGGACTTTGAAGTTCCTGTAGGAGTCCACAGCTCACTTCAAGTTTCAAGAAGCTCTGAGTTTCTCCTTGAGGGTTAGGACTCCAACTCCCAGATTACTCCTGGCTCAAACTCCAAAACGATCACTGGTGAGTGGTCAGCTGGTCAGTTTCTTCATAATTTGATGCCGGGGACTCTGGTTACCTATTTGTCACCTGTAGCAAGCAGGGAGTCCCTTCTTGATCCAGTTGGAGCCAGGCAAAGTCCTTCTTGTGGTGATGCCCAAGTGTGCAGCTGATGTAGTCCTTCCGAGTGCAGTGTCCAGGTGCCGGTCAAGGGTCCAGTAGAGCAATACTTCTTCTTCTGCTGTTATTCCTTGTAGGGATTTGAGGTGTGGGTGCAGCTCAGCCATATGTATCCTTGCTCCTGGGGTGAAAAGCAAGGGGGTGAAACTGTTCAATCACAGGCATGCCACTACCCTATTGGATGAACACTTCCTGGGAAGTGTGGCAAAAATCAATCCGATGGAGCAACATTCCTTAACCGTCCAAAATGGTAGAAAGTGAATTTTGGAGGTTAGGTCTGGCTGAGCCCACCCAGTGGAGTGGCTAAAAATTCTTAACACACCCCTTTTCTGCCCTCTCCTAATCACTCAAGAGGGCAGCTGATTGTCTGGGTTTGCAGGAAATGGGGGAGGTCCTGCTCCAAATGCCCTTCCCTCCTTTGAATACCAGTTTGGCTGTTCTTCCCCATACTTATTCACCATCTGCTGCGGCAGATCTCCACTCCCAGCCACTTCCTTTGTGTTTAGCCAAGGCCACTTCACACCTCATCAAGGCAGCCTGACCAGGCTGCCAAATACTGGCCAATCACAGAAGGACACTACAGAGCTGAAACTGATAACTTTTAGGAAGAGTTCTAAAACTCTTTCCCTGATCTAGTTTTATTAAATCCAACAATTGTAAGTTGTTGCATTTATTACAACAATCAGTTTGAGACCAAACTTGCGATATTTAGCTACTTTGGAGACTTTATTAGTTGAAATGAAGTCTCCCAATGTTAGCCTATGGAGCCTATTCACCACACTGAGGGAAAATAAATGTGTCTATTTATCCTCAACAGAGCTTATAAAAAATATTTTATTAGGTCCCTTCTTAAAGTTACACTGCACACCTTAGGGGTGACATATATGTAAAAATAAGGTAGTTTGAGACTTTGGGAGTACTTTTAATTCTAAAGTCAAATTTTCATGTAACTTTAATTTAAAAGCAGCCAGCAAGGCAGGCCTGTCTTTAAAATGACTCTGGGCACCTTAGCAGTGCACCTATGGGTATACTACCTATGCTGGGGCCCATAAATCTGCATGCCCTACCATGTACTTGCAAATTATAGGTAGGTTGACATTAGTCAATTATAATTAGCCTAATTTGCATACTCCTTTTATACAGAGCACAGGCCCTGCCCTGGGACTGGTTAGCAGTACCCAGAGCACCATCAGAGTCAGGAAAACACAAAAAAAAAGTGAAAAAAGGGGCAAAAATTTTGAGGGCCTCTGAATCAGCCCAGTTTTCTCGCAATGAATGATTCTGTTTCTGATATATGTAATCTAAGTGGCACTATGACTATCAGTGTGAGAGTGGGTGTATTAGTAGCTGTATGGGTGAATGAGTGACTTTGTGACGTGTTGCATGGGTGGGTTACTGTATGTGTGAGTGGCTGTATCAGTGAGTGTGGTGAATGCGTAAATGGGTGGATGGGTTTATGTGTGAGTGGTCATATAGGTGATTGAGTGGCTGTGTGAATGGCTCTATGAGTGAGAGACTGGGTGTGTAAGTGGATGTATGGGTAAGTGAGTGGTTGTTTGAGTTGGTGTATGGGTAAGTGAGTGGGTGTGAGAGTGCATGTTTTGCTCAGTAAGGGGCAGATTTATAAAAAGTTGTGCTGCACCTAATTTAGCGCCACATTTCTTGCATCCCCTAGCGCCTCCTAATGCCACCATGTGTTCGCCATATTTAATATACGGTACACTATGGTGGTAGTTAGGGAAATAGTGTCTGAATTTTTGACACTCGTTCGGCGCTTTGCAGGATAAGCGTAAAAAATGCTGACATTAAGGGACATATTTATACTCTGTTTGCGCCTATTGTGCATAATTTTTTCATGCAAAGATGGCGCAAACTTAATTTCATATTTATATTTTGTCATTTTTTGGATGCATGAACCCACCTTGCGTCAATGAGATGCAAGGTAGGTGTTCTATCCAAGAAAGGACTATAAGCCCATAGTGCCATATTTATCCCCCATGGAAAAATGGTGCACGGGTGGGAGGTGGGCCTAAATAATGGAGCTAAGCCGGCTTAGTGCCAATATTTAATCCCAGGGTCAGACCAGGCTTTGAGGTTCCTGTGGACCCACTTTCAAGGCCAAACACCATGGAATGGGCCCACAGGTGCCCACCCCAAGCCCCAGGAACACCTCCAGCCGCACCAGAGGAACAATAGGGGATTGGGGACCCAACACAGGTTAGTAGGGTAAGTATAGGTATGAATGGTTTTTTAAGTTTCAAAGTGCCATTCGGGGCCATTACATGGGGACCACTGCATGGCACTGGGTTCAATGGCCAGGCCCAGGGGACACTGATGGTTGTGCATCAGGAAATGACGCTAGGCTGGTTAACAGCTTTTTTTTTTGCCTCTAACCAGCCTAGCGTAATTTTCTGAGGCAAAATCCCCTTCACCCCTACCGGCACTCCCATCCAGCTTATGTCATTTTTTCATACAGTTGCCCAAGCTTAGCGCCGGCTTACGGCATTCCATAAATTTGGCACCCAGCTGGCGCTTTGGAATGATGTAAGCCGGTGGTAAACTTTTTGACACAAAACTGCATTAGCGCAGTTTTGCACCAAAAAGTATAAATATGGGCCTATTTCTGCAAAGCACCCAGAAACCCATTGAAACTAATGGGAGCCTCCTTTTGACACCTACTCTGAGCAGACATTAAAAGTTCCAGAAAAAACAACGCAAAGAAAGATTTATTTGTGCCATTTTGTTGGCCCCCTTAATGCTGGAACATCCCACTTAAATGTGGGCCTAAGTGTTTATGTGAGTGGTTGTATAGATGAGTGAGTGGGTGCATGAGTGAATGTATTTATGTGTGAATAGGTACTGTATATAAGTGGTTTTGTGTATGAGTAAATAGATGCGTGAGTGGGTGTATGGGTGAGTGAGTAGATCTGTTAGTAGCTGTATGGGTGAGTGAGTAGCTGTGTAAGTGTCTGAATGGGTATGTGAGTGGTTGTAGGGGTGTGTGAGTGAGTGTTTGAGTGGCTGTATGGTCAGTGAGTGTGTGAGTGGTTTTGTGTTTGTGGGAGTGGTTTTGTGTGCGTGTGTGTGTGTGTGTGTGAGTAGATGTATGGGTCTGTGAGTGATTGTCTGACTGGCAGTATGGATGGGTATATGGTTGTATGAGTACGGAAGTGTTTATGACTAGTTGTATGGGTCTGTGAATGGGTATCTGAGTGGTTGTGTGGGTGTGTGAGTGATGAGAGGTTATGTGGAGGTGTGAGTGGATATGTGAGTGCTTCAATGGATGAAGTCATCAGTGATAACATCAGTGATGTCATTTGAGATATAATCAATTATGTCATTAGTGATGTCACTGACCATGTCATGAGTGATGTAATATGGGAGGTCATAAGCAGTGCATTGTGGTGGGTTAAGTTATAGTTATCTCAGGTTATTATAACTGCCAAATTGAAATGGTTTTGTATGAGTGAAATGTGAGCCAAACCACAACACCCCAGTAAACTTTGTTTTTTATTGACTTCTTAAAGTTTTTTATAATTCTATTTCCTAACTATAACACCCTTGTAGCCTTTGTTTTTTTTCAATTAATTTCTATGTTTTTTTTTAAATTCTGTTTCCTAACCATAACATCCCTTGAACCTTTGGTTTTTATAGTGAATTTCTATATTTTTTTTACAATTGATTTCTTAACTGTAACCTTTGAGAGCGAGTGTGAGTGAGTCCCTGTATAGGTAGGTGAGTGGGTGTATGAATAACTGTACAGATCTCTGTCTAGGTGTGTGAGTGAGTTTCTGTGTTTGTGAGTGACTGTATGGGTATGTGACTGGATGTGTGAGTGACTGTATGGGTGTGTTTATGGTTGTATAACTGCCTGTAGGAGTGCCTGTGTGAATCTGTGAGTGCATGCATCAGTGAGTGGCTGGGGCTGAGAGTGGGTGCATTAGATTCTGAATTAATCTGCAAATGGGTGTGTAAGCCTCTGAGTGGTCTCTAACTGGGAGTATAAGTCTCTCTGTGGATATCTGAGTGCATGCAGGAGTGTTTCAGTGTCTCTGTGAGTGGGTTCATGAGTCTCTGAGTACCTTTGTGAGTGGGTGTGTGACTATCTCAGTAGTTTTGTTAGTGAGTAGATGAGTCCCTGAGTAGGTCTGTGAGTAGTTGCATGAGTGCATCTACGAGACACTGTGTGAGCGTTTTTGTATGTCAGTACCTCTGTAAGTGATTCGCCCAGAAAGGAATGTGAGATGTATTTTTATGTTACAAAAGTTCACTGTTTTGCACAAAGTTTCAAACCAAGTTCAGTTCTTTCTATCTACTTGGATATATGTCCAGTACATAGGCCATAGTGGAGCTTTAAAATGTCAGCGTACATGAAGTTCATGTGTGATGAGTGTGGGATTACCTACCGGTTTACCACGCCTTACCAATCTCAAACCGATGGGCTTTTTGAGAGATTCAACAAGACCCTAAAAGGCATGATTACTGGCCTACCTGAGGCCATGAGGCGTAAGTGGGACGTCCTCTGGCCATGCCTTCTCTTTGCTAATAGAGAGGTGCCCACGAAAAGGGTGGGGTTCAGCCCCTTTGAACTTCTCTATGGTCACCCTGTCAGGGGACCATTAAGCATAGTCAAGGAGGGATGGGGGAAAGCTCCCAAGAAACCTCCCCAGTATGTGGTCAGTTACATGCTGGCCCTCCGCAACCAGACCCAGTGTTTCTGGAAACAGGCCAAGAGTAACCTTGAGGCCAGTCAAGAGGTGATGAAGGAGTGCTATGACCCGAAGGCCACTCTGGTAGAATTTTAACCTGGTGACAAAGTATGGGTGATAGAGCCAGTAGAGCCTAGAGCTCTCCAGGACCGCTAGACTGGCCCATTTGAAGCGAAGGAGCAAAAGGGGGAGGCCACTTACCTAGTGGACCTTAAAACCCCTAGAAACTCTCTAAGGGTTCTCCACCACAACAGGCTGAAGCCTCATTTTGTGAGGTCTGACGTCAGCCTGCTCCTTGTGACAGATGAGGGCATGGAAGAGGAGATTGAGCCTCTCCCCAACCTCCTTTCTGCCAAAGAAAGGTGATGGGTCAGTGGAGGGTGTTGATCTCTCCGACTCCCTGACTCCAGAACAGGGAGGAGACTGCTATGAGTTATTGGAACAGTTCTCCTCCCTGTTTTCCCTCACTCTTGGACTCACCCACCTGTGTGTCCACAATATTAACACAGGAGACAGTCCCCCTATAAAGAACAACATTTACAGGTTGGTGAAGGCCAGCATCAAGGAGGAAGTCGGCAAGATGCAGGCCAAAGGGGTTAATGAGAAGTCCAGTACAACCTGGGCCAGACCTGTGGTGCTTGTACCGAAGGCTGCTGCACCCGGTGCCAAGCCAGATCTCAGGTTCTGCATGGACTACCGGGGTCTCAAGTCAGTCACAGACTGGCGCTCACACCATCCCCCGAGCTGATGAGATCATAGACAAACTAGGCGCTGCCAAATTCCTCAGTACTTTTGATCTCAGGATACTGGCAGATCGACTTGACTGAGGGGGCTAAAGAAAGATCTGCATTTCCCGTGCCTGAGGGCCATTACCAATTCCAGGATTGCCCTTTAGGTTGAAAAATGCCCCGCTACATTCCAACGATGGGTTAACGGGGTCCTAGGTGGCAAGGATGCCTTCTGCGCAACCTACCTATACGACATTGCCGTCTATAGTTTCAGCTGGGAGGAACGCCTGCTCCACCTCAGGAGGTGCTGCAGGCCCTGCAACAGGCAGGCCTGACCATCAAGGCCAGTTAGTGCCAGATTGGGAAGGTTTCCGTGATGTGCTTGGGACACCTAGTAGGTGGTGGCAAGGTGCAGACCCTCCAGGCCAAGATTGAAACTATCAAGGGCCAGCAACCACCTAGAACCCAAACCAAGGTGAGGGCCTTCTTGGGCCTCACTGGTTATTACCGTAGGTTTATCAGGGGCTATGAGACCATTGTTACACCCTTGACAGAAGTTACATCCAAAAAGCAACCTACGTTGTTGAATTGGACAGAGGCTTGTCAGAAAACCTTTGACCCCCTGATGGAAGCCGTGTGCACGGCCCTCGTGCTCAAAGAACCTGACTACTCCCAGGAATTTATTGTGCAGACAGACACTTCAGAGCACGGCATAGGGGCAATTCTAGCACCGCTGAATGAGGAGGTCCTAGACCAACCAGTAGTCTTTATTAGCAGAAGACTATTACCACGGGAACAGAGGTGGAGGGCTATTGAGAGAGAAGCATTTGCTTTGGTCTGGGCACTGAAGAAGCTAAGACCATACCTGTTTGGGACTCACTTCCGGGTTCAGACAGACCACAGGCCCCTCAGATGGCTTATGCAGATGAGGGGCGAGAATCCCAAACTCTTGAGGTGGTCCATTTCCCTATGGGGGATGGACTGTACGGTGGAGCATCGCCCGTGGATTGACCACGCCAATGCTGATGGTCTCTCCAGATACTTCCGCCTTGGCGATAAGAGCTCCCAGGAAGTTGGGTAGCTCTTCCCACTTTCAGCTGGGGGGCACACCTGTTAGATCTGACAGGCTAGTTTTAGGACTCTGCACACTTTACCACTGCTGTCCAGTGCTTATAAAGTGCTTATGCTCTCTCCCTTAAAACATGGTGATATTGGTTCATACTCAATTGGCTTATTTAATCTACTTGTAAGACCCCAGTACAGTCCACTGTATGTGCCCATGGCCTGTAGATTAAATGTAACTAGTGGGCCTGCAGCACTGATTATGCAACCCACATAATTAGCCTCCTAACCATGCCTCAGGCCTGCCATTGCAAGGCTCATGTGTGCAGTTTCACTGCCACTTCGACTTGGCATTTAAAAGTATTTGCCAAGCCTTAAACTCCCCTTTTTCTACATATACGTCACCTCTAAGGTAGGCCTTAGGTAACCCCTAGGACAGGGTGCTATGTAGATAAAAGACAGGACAAATACCTGTGCAGTTCATATGTCCTGGTAGTGTAAAACTCCTAAATTCGTTTTTACACTGCTGGGAGGCCTGCTCCTTCGTAGGCTAACATTAGGGCTACCCATATATACTGTTTGAGTGATAGATTCTGATCTGAAAGGAGTAACAAGGTCATATTTAGTATGGCCAGACTGGTAATACAAAATCCTGCTGACTGGTGAAGTTGGATTGAATAATACTATTTTCGAAATGCCACTTTTAGAAAGTGAGCATTCCCTGCACTTAAATCCTTCAGTGCCTTACAATCCACGTTTGGCTGGGTTAGTTGTCAGCTCCCTTGTGCATTCCACTCAGACAAACTCCAAACACAGGATGCTCAGTCAAACTTGCACACATCTGCATATTAAATGGGTCTTCCTGGCCTGGGACGGCGGAGGGCCTGACACTTACATGTCAAAGGACAGTAGCCTGCCCTCACACAAAGGACTGCCACACCCCCTACTGGGACCCTGGCAGACAGGATAGAACTGAAAGGTGACCTTGTGCACTTCTAAGCTACTCTTTGAAGTCTCCCCCACTTCAAAGGCACATTTGGGAATTTAAGCAGTGTCTCTGACCCTACCAAGCCAGACATTTTTGAAAAGGATACCACTGGTGAAGAATCCCTTAACCAGAACCTGCAACCTGCCAAGAAGAACTGCCTGGCTGCCCAAAGGACTCACTTGACTGCTTTTCTGCAAAGGACTGCTGCCGTGCTGTTGCCCTCCTGCCTTGCTGTCTTCTAGCTGTGCTGAGAAGTGCTCCCCAAGGGCTTGGATAGAGCTTGCCTCCTGTTACTGAAATCTCAGGATCAAAAAGTCTTCATTCCTGCAAAAGAACTCCTTGTGCGGCAAAAATCGATGCACAGCCTGCAAGAAACAATGCACAACCTGCATCACAGTGAGAAAATCACCGCACCCCGAACCGGATCGAGGCAGCCTGACTTCCCAAAAAGGAGAACGACGCAGCACCAGCGTTGCGACCGAAAATTGGACGCACAGCCCACTGGATCGACACAAAGCCAAGCTGGAACGACGCAGCCCAACTTCCTGAGAGGAATCGACGCAGCGCCTGCTGTGCAGCAGAATTTTCCATTCATTGCCCACCAGATCAATGCAGCCCCTGTGACTTCGTCCTGCACGCCCAGGATTTTAACGCATTACCCCCGGGGCGTCCAAAAACCACGCAACCCGAAGAAGATCCCAGTCTATGCACTGGAAATTGATGCAAAGCCTGCCCTGCGTGAAAACTCAATGACGCATCGCCTGTGTGCCCCGGTAAAATCAACGCACACCTCCCTGTTTTCCACGCAACTCCTCCTCTGCAGTCCCTTGCGGAGAATTTGAACGCAAACCAGGTACTTTGTGCTTGCAAGAGACACTTGTTGCTTTTTAAAGACTAAAAACACTTTATATAATTTTCACAGTGATTTTCAACATATACTTATTGAATCTTGATTGTTTTGTCCTGCATTTATCCAGATAAATATTATATATTTTTGTGTGGTGCTATACTGTGTTTTTGCATGATTTAGTGCACAAATACTTTACCCATTGCCTTCTAAGTTAAGCCTGACTGCTCAGTGCCAAGCTACCAGAGGGTGGGCACAGGATAATTTGTACTGTGTGTGACTTACCCTGACTAGAGTGAGGGTCCTTGCTTGGACAGGGGACAACCTGACTGCCAACCAAAGACCCCATTTCTAACACGTACCTTTATTTTTGTGACACTGAGTGTTTTCTTTCTTGTGTGTATACACTGTGTGACTACAGTGGTATTGCATGAGCTTTTCATGTCTCCAAGATAATCTTTGGCTGCTCACCCACAGCAATCTCTAGAGAGTCTTTTAGACGCTGCCTACACAACAGTAATAGGGGATACCTGAACCTGGTATAAGGTGAAGGTACCTCAGGTATCCACCACACACCAGGTCAGCTTCCTACACAGGCCCACTAGTAACATTTAATTTGCAGGCCCTGGGTAAATGGTATTCCACTGTACACAGGATTTACAATCAAATATGACAACCATGTGTAACCCAATTATACCATGTTTAGAGGACAGAGAACATGCACTTTATCACTGATTAACAGTCGTAAAGTGCCCAGAGTATTAGAGCCAACAGGAAGGTCAGAAAATTAGAGGACAGAAAGCAAAACAATTAGGGTAATCCTGTAAAAAAAGGCCAGGTCCAACAAAAAAAATATATATATCAAAACAAATCCCTTTCAGGCAAAAGACTTTGTCACTATCTAGCTCGGCGTGGATAGCACTGTGCTGATCCAATGCTTAAAAACTTTGCTAAATAAACAGACATTTGAGTTGAGGTTACCTTCAATATGCTTACATTTACTTTGATAAGCCATGCATTGTGAAGGCCTATTCATGGTAAAAGATTGTGTGGTAAACAAATGTGTGGTAAAGTTGCATGCATTGCAACAAATGCGCGGTAATGGTATTGGGTGGTACCAGCTGTGTTGTACATGCTGTTTCCCTCTGTCATTGAGTAAACCAAATGAAGACAAACTAGGCCTTTTGTTAAACAAAAGAGCCCAAATAAGTTATGCAACTGAAGAGTAGCACAGCTCCTTTCAAGAAACACTAGATAGGCATCACAATATTGTTTACCAATAAAATTGAGACATAAGAAACATAGCTTCCATAGTTTTAGGTATAAAACTCCTGAGACCAAATCTTGTGTCCTGAAATATCCAGCCAATAAAAGACAGCTTTTTGAAAACTTCCAACGTCAAGATTACATAGAATCATTACCCTACACTCTAATCTAAACCAAAGCACCCAAACAACAATAAAGCTACCAACCAAGCAGAACAAGCAGAACTGGGAGTAGTAAAAGGGAAATTAATTCAATTACCCAGTGCATGATTTTTCATTCCATGCTGGGACAAAATCTTTTGTTAATAATAATTGTAACGTCACTTTAACTTTATGTTTTCAGTGTATAGCTAGCTAGATAGCTAAGCTAGGTTGATGGATAGATTGGTGCATGGATAGATAGATCCTCCATGTGACACACAGTGGCAAGATTTTCATTGGAATTGTACTACTCAAATCGCTCGTCCTCTGTTACAGACGATACTTTGAAACATCCTCTGCCATGGCGATATACTATGAAAGCAGTTGATTTTTCCTTTACCAGTTTGGAGAGGACGCATATTCACCACAAAGATGGCGAATCAGTCTGTCAGCTTCTAATATCAAGCCCAGATTCATTTTGTGTTCAAAACCTTCTTATTCTTTCAGAATATTAATTAAGACAATCTTAAAAAGTAGATCTCTTTTTTTCAGTGTAACTTCTGCTTTTAGCGCCGCAATAAATGGATACACCTGTCTTTTAGAATCTGTTTATGTCAGGAGGCTATGATTACAGGCATCTGAAATGCATCAAGGGATTGCATCTCTCTTTGCTTTCTAGATTGCTGGAGACATGCTTTTGATGATTTTCCCCTTGGGATGGAGAATTGAATGCACTTTACAATCCCACCAAATGTCTGTTGTGGTCTTCCAACATTTGAAAGATTATTCAACTGAAGAGATTGCACCGTAAAGGAGTTCGAGCTGCAAGAGGAAAGCATTACAAGATGAAGGCTTTATAAGACACCTTAACACGGTATTACATTTCTGCAAACTCGAGTACTGGAACTCTGGGTCAGAAGAACAACTACACAGAGCAATCCATCAGCAAAATGGAATATAGCAAAGCCGTGATTTCTCCCTGTCTATGTGGCACTGTAACGGACACACATTAAATGCATTTGTTTTCCTGTGAAGTGCAATTGTTAAGTCCAGTGAACAACCTACTGTATCAGGGAAAAGAGAAAAATATACTAAGAGGTTTGTCTTTCGTTCAAAAAGCATTACATTCTGTTTAAACTCCTTGCTCTGAACTGTGTACAGTTAGTCAAGTTTAAAATCAATATGTTAGAGAGGTTTAAGGATTTTTTATTTATTTTCATACTTCACTGGAGAGCATCTTTGGTTGTGTTTCTCATTTCTAGCTAGTATTTATCAGACGAAATCATTTATATTTTAAAGTAATATTTCAAATTAAGATTTAAATCTCTAAACAAATAGGGATCTAAACAATGAAGAGTTTCTTTATGCCTACAAATTTATGGAAAGAAAAAACAAAGGGCCTCACTACAAATGTGGAGGTACGAGGACTGCACACTCGCTTTACTGGTCAAACCGCCACAACTTTGGCAGTCTGACTGTCCAGTTACAACCCTGTGGGGTGGACCCACCAGGGAACCATCGTCCTCACAAGGAACATGGTTCCCTACGGTATGATGGCAGTCAGGGTTGTAATCAACCAGGGCAGCTCTGAACTCAGTACCTCCTGGTTGATTACAACCCATCTTTCTGCCAGGCTTTTCAACCCGCCATAAAAAGGCTGCCAAAGAGTGAAGGGCCACAGAGGGCCCTGCACAGCCTATGTCCATGGCATAGCCAGTGCAGGGGACCCTTGCTCAGCACCATCAGAATGTGCATTGTCCGCTTTGCAGAATGTACGCATTCCAAGGGTGCTGGAGTGTTAGTATAATGGCCTCTGCTCCCTTAAAGGAGCTAAGACCACTATCCTTACACTGTTCCCGCCGGGCAGCCTGGCAGGAATGGGTATTACAATATTCCCGCCGGTCAGCCCAGAGGAAACATTGTAATACACTTGGGGGGAACCTCACGGCTATTGAAGTGGCATCCTCCCCGTGAGTTTAGCAGTGCCCTGGTTGGAACGCCAAACTCATAATGAGAGCCAAACAAAGTCTTGTCACAGATTGAGAAGAATCTCTTTCTCAGATCTGTCTGCTCACTCTACGATATTAGTAGAAACAGTATTGTGAAATGAAATCTTCACTTGACATTCTTTTACAGTTTTCATTTTAATAAATCAAAATGTGCCTGTTGTACCGGTGATGGAAAGTAGGCTCAGCTCATGCTACATTGGGACAGTATATATTTTCTGTGACCATGGTGGAAGTAATGTTCGCTGCTTGGTGAGTGCCTTCTGCAGCTCCTTTCTGCTCTTCAAAAAGTCCTAGAACTGTTTGAAGAAATGTATATATGTGCTGCCTACATTTTCAGAACTACTGTTACCTTTTCCATATGTATTCAAACTACTGCCCACTCCAGCATCATCCTGCCAATGTTTAGAAAAATGTTTAAAGTTGTGACAATACAAGAAATGTTTTGGCACTCACTCTCTGGCCATCACCATGTGCACTGATTTTGTTTCTGAGGTGGTACAGGATCTCAAAAGTAACAACCTAGGCCAATAAATTGCAGTGGTTACAAGCCCTTATTTATATTCTAACTATTAGAAAACATCATGTAGAAGAAAAGGGAAAACTGGAGCCTGAAACCAGAAGATCCTTTGTTCCAATTTAACACTCACATTTCTCTTCAGGTTATGATCTTTTTATTGATCTATTTGCAATGAATCAAGGGTGGTCATTATGAACCTGGCGGGAAAGACCGCCCTGCCGGCAGTTGCGGTAACTACCGCCAACAGGGTGGCGGTTCTGACCACCATATAATGAAGCGCATGAGAATCAGCCAGCTGCCCAGCCACTAACTGCCATTTTGGTAGCGCCTCGACGACGGCAGAGGCCATCTTCAGCCGTGCGGAAAGGCCCTACCTGCCCACCATAATGAAACACCACATCACCATCAGCCCCGGGGCGGGAACCACTGGCACGCAAAGCTTGGCAGAAACGACCCATATAAGGGAAACACTCACCGGAGGCACGTAGAATACGCTGATGCTGACATGGAGCAAGAGTTGGAAATAATCCAAGTGCTTCTCCCTGCCATATTTCTCCAGGACCGTGACCGCCGACGAAGACGACAATGGTAAGTACCGTCACGCAAAGCTTGGCCGAAACGACCCATATAAGGGAAAAACTCACCGGAGGCACGCAGAATACGCCGACGCCGACATGGAGCAAGAGTTGGAAGTAATCCAAGTGCTTCTCCCTGCCATATTTCTCCAGGACTGTGACCGCCGACGAAGACAACAACGGTAAGTACCGCAGCCTAGCACACATAGGAGGAAAAGGCACAATTACACATACACCGCAACGCACACCCAACTCCTCCCACCACGCAAGCCATACATACTCTAACAAAATGTACTTACCAGACTCAAGCCAACAAATACCTGCACCAATTCACACACCTGTGCACACCACACCCCCACAGAGAAACGCTGCACAATGGTTCAATATTGCACCAACATGTCTACTGGGCACTTAAAAAAAAAAATCAACAAATAATTATCAATGTCCAAACAAGGCCATAGGCCATTCCATATTGAAATCCCAAAAGGACAAATATAGCCCACACTTGATTCCTACGATGAAAAAAAGCCTCCTATGAGAAGGAGCATCAATGGTGCAGCCAGGCACCTCGGGGATCAGGGGCAGGGTGTGGCGGGGGGGGACTGAGGTTTGGGTCTTGGGCATAGGTTTTGGAAGTGGAGAGGGTTTGGGCTTGGGGGTGGCAGAGGGACCAGGGGCAACACAGGCCTTTTTCCTCCCTGGGGAAGGGGCACGGGAATGGGAGGGGCAGACTTGGGAGGACTTTGAAGAGGAAGGAGTGGACTTAGGGAGGCCAAAGGAACGTTTAGGGACAAGACGGGATGGGCCAGTGGGTTCAAACAGGTCAACACAAGAGAGGAAAAGCTTTTTAGGTACAACTGGAGGGGTTT
Source organism: Pleurodeles waltl (assembly GCF_031143425.1). Classification (NCBI taxonomy): domain Eukaryota; kingdom Metazoa; phylum Chordata; class Amphibia; order Caudata; family Salamandridae; genus Pleurodeles; species Pleurodeles waltl. The sequence goes on along the minus strand of NC_090448.1, from coordinate 1,039,307,736 downwards.
TGGAGACAGGTTTGGCATTTGAGGTTGAGGGAGTGGTGGTACGAGGTGTAGGTGCACTGGACGTGGATGCAGATGCCTGTTTAGTATGCTTATGTTTGGTGGATGTGTGTGGAGTGGATGAGTGTGAGAGTTTATGTGTTTTGGGAGGAGGGGGGTGGACACAGCGGAAGAAGACAGGCTGGAAGTGTATATGGATGTTGTGTGGGTGTCTGCAGGTCTGATGAGTGTGCTGCAAGTGTCTGTGAATGTAGTTATGTTGAGTGCAGGTGTGGTGTCTGGGGTGCATGACTGGATGTCAGGTGTGGTGACTGAGGGTGCAGTGCATGTAGGTGTGCATGGTGAGGTGACAGGCAGGGAGGAGGGGGAGGGCAACACAGTGGGGGAGGTGGATGTTGGTGTGTCTGCTTTGGTATGTTGGGTGTGTGCATGCATGTGGTGGGACGTGTGGTGCTTGTGTTTCTCTTTGTGCTTCTTGTGTGTTGATTTGGGTGCATGGCTGTCTGTTTGTGTGCTTGGATGGGTGAAGGGAGTGGGGTGCTGGAAGGGGTAGAGGTGGTGGGAGGGGGTACCAAAAGACCAAGGACACTTGCTGCCGTCAAAGAGGAGGCAAGAGCCTGAAAAGATCTCTGTAGGCCAGACATGGCACTGTGAATGCCTCTGAGGTAGGCATTGCATTGCTGCATCTCAGATGCCAGCCCCTAGAAGGCATTCATAATGGTTTTCTGACCTACAGAGATGTTTCTCAGGAGGTCAATAGCCTCCTGGGTGAGCAGGCATGGCCAACTCGGTGGGAGCTACTGGCAGGGCTGTGATGGTATGGGGCTGGGAGAAGGTTGCAAAGAATGGGTGGGCCCAGTAGCTTCCGCCACCACCAGGGAGCTGCATCGGAGGAGGTGTCGGAGTCACTACCTCCAGTGGTAGTTGCTGCCCTCGTTTTATTCCCCTCGCCCTCCAACCCACTGGTCCCTTTGGCATCAGTGGACTCTGCCTTCTGGGTCCCATGGGCTGCAGCATTCCCACTCGGTGGTGCCTCAGCGCCCTCATCAGATGATGCTAAAGCACACAAGGACACAAGAGCACAGAGGGGGGGAACAAAATAAGAAAGTAGTATGTCAATTCCAGGAAAAATATACATGTTGGGACACATACACTCCCACCCATCTCAGGCACTAACCCTCAGCAGACACAATATATGATATGAATGTGCCCCTGACTGGTAGGCATGATCCCACAGTACACTACTTTACCATCCTGGCCCTCTACTCTGCTACACTTTGCAATGGGAAACAATGAGAGACGATGCCAAGACAACAAATCTGCAAATCCATGAGGCTATATTAAAACTAATAGCCCAAACAGGGGATCCCTCACAGGCCTAAATTTCCAGCCATATCTACCTAAGGACACTATCCCATGGACGTAGAGGGCGGCAGGACTGCAGGTACAAAACTGTCTATGAGCCTGGCACCACAACGCATGCACCCCATAGCACCTAACTACACTCAACATAGTAGCATCACAACAGTGTTGGTACTCACCCCCTTGTGGCTGCTGTGCTGCCTTCAGGCGCCCATCCAAATCCGGATATGCCATCACCAGAATGCGGGCCATTAGGGGTGTCAGGGTCCGACAAGCACCCCTCCCTCGTTTGGAGGCCGTCCCTAGCTGGGCCTCTCTGGTCTTTCTGGCCCAGCGCCTCAGTTCCTCCCACCGCTTCCTGCAGTGGGTGCTCCGCCGGTTGTAGAACCCCAGGGTCCGCACATCCTTGGCGATGGCTTGCCACAATTCTTTCTTCTGATGGGCACTGGCCTGCATGGGACACACAGAGTAAAGAAACATATGTCAGTGTGGGTGCCCCATACACAAATGCCATGTTCGTTCAACCTGACATAGCCCATGGAGACATACATACAGACAATAGCCAAGCCAAAAACTGCCAGACACACTATGGGTAAGCATTCCCACTACCAACAAAAATGCGTACAAGCATCCGCCACATTCAAACACATTCAAGAAGGACAAATAGCAACTCACCCGCTCCTCTGGTCGCCCATACAGCTTTGCACACAGGGGTAGGACCCCGTCCACCAGCTTCTCCAGCTACTCTGTGATGAAGTCCAGGACCCGTTCCCCTGTAGCACGTGCCATCTCAAGGACCATAGTCAGGACACAGCAGCACACGCAGTTGAGTTCTTCCTTACTTGAGGTTCAGAAGTCAAGTGGCGAGGGTATGGCAAAATGGCGGTATATACCGCAGCGGTGTACACAGTCACTACCACAGGTTATCATGATTGGCCCTGCTTCCCCATTGACAACAATGTTATCCAGTGATCAGGTGCACGACTGTGAACACCACCTACTGCCATGATGACTAACGCCAGCAAAATGAGGTCACTTACTGCACTACACTACCTGTAGGGAAGGGGGCTGCCATTTTGCATCCACCACACCGTCATAGTCTGGCTGGGGTCCTACTCCATGGCTCCATTTCCTCTCCCCTTCTTCGAATATTGTTATAATTACTGGTCCTCCCATAAACTCATGGTGGGAAGTGTGCTTACACTGTGATGCATTAAAACATACACACCTCACCACACATTACCCTAACAGGATTACCTCGTTCTTTGTGTTTGTGTGAGGGGCAATTGTGTTGCATGCACCACATAAATAGAGGAACCTTGTTATGGAAGTGTATGTCCACACTCAATGTGTCTCTCTTCCTCCCCCATAGGTACAGACCCATGTGGCGAGGGACTGCCCAATCTGTTTACAGACCCCTGGTAGATCTGGTCACCATGTAGGAACGTCACATCATTATCAATTACCGCCTGAAACGAGCCACACTCTGGGAACTCTGTGCACAAATGGAGCCTGATCTGATGCAAGCTAACAGGAGTCCCCATGCCATACCTACAACTGTGCTACATTTTTTGGCCACAGGCTCATTCCAAGTGACAGTGGGCATGGCAGCTGGTGTATCTCAGCCATTGTTCAACCACATCCTGTCTAATTTTTTTAATTCATTCATGCAACACCTGCAAAGTTATGTCCAGTTTCCCCAAAGGGCTGATCTCACCACTTTCGAATCAGGATTCTATGCTTTTGCAAATTTCCCCCATATGATAGGTGCCATTGATAGTACCCACATAGCCCTCATACCCCCAAGAGTAAATGAACAGGTGTTCAGAAACTGTAAAACCTTTACTCCATTAATGTCCAATTGGTGTGTCCTGCTGATTAGTACATTTCTCATTTCAATGTAAGGTTCCAGGATCAGTCCATGATTCCTTTGTCCTGAGAAACAGCAGTGTGCCACACAAGATGGGAAAACTATAGGGGGGCAGAGCTTGGCTCATAGGTGAATGTGTATGACACTGTATTAGTTACATACCTGACAGGCAGGCTGAATTCAAGCAGAAAGTGTGTTTCAACCCTTTTTCACACACTTTTCCAGGGGATTCTGGCTACCCAAACATGCAGTGGCTCCTGACACCTGCCAGGACAGATGCAGAAATCCATTATAATGAGGCACATGCTCGCACTAGGAGGGTGAAGGCAAGATTTTGTTGTCTGCATCTCTCTGGAGGATCCCTGTGCTATGTCCCTCACAAGGTGTGTCAGATAGTGGTGGCCTGCTGCATGCTGCACAACTTGGTTGAGAGGAACGCTATCCCACTTCTGGAACAGAAGGATGCTGTCCATCCACCCCTGCCACCTCAGAGGATAGATGAGAGTAATGGAGAAGATTAGTAAGAAGACAACTCCAGAACCCAGCTAATCCAGCTATACTTCCAGTGACTCTCATGTACATTTTCTATTATGCAAATGGGCTTACTGCATTGTTTCAGGGTGACTTATGTACTAAGTACCAATACAGTGCTCTTTGTCCTTGAGTATCACTAAGGTGTTTTTGGGGAACCACCGTGGGGCACATTCCTGTATTGCAGTGTGTGCAATATTATTGAGGACACCTCATAGTTACCGGTTTGCAGCGTTGATAGTGGTTAGAATCAACATCCCTGAGACATGGTACTTGTCTGGAGTAGGTCTGCATGCTTCATTATGAGACATCAGTGTAGTTTGGGCAGGGGCACTATTCTTCTGGCATGTTGCCATGTGTCTACACTCTGGTGATGGGTGAAGAAAGCACTTTTCAGGTGCCAAACTACATCACTGTATGATAGAAACTGTGCTAGGTCACATGTTGATAATATTATTGATGACCTAAGTGATATTTGTGCACTCTTCCCTATGTTACAATTGGTGAATTGTGTGTGTCATCAAAAATGGAAATTGTGAAGTATTGTGTTTGAACATTGCAGTACTGATTTGTAACGGTTATATGTTGAAACCACGAGTGCTTCAAGCACCAATGGCTCAACAACGAGTTTGGAACAACAAACTCGTTGTTATCAGTAATGCCACTACCACAAATGCCTTTACAACAATTTTTTGTTGTAAAGGCATTCCTGGTAAAGGCATTAGTGATCAGCATGTACGGTTCCAGCATGTTTCCCCCATAACCCCCACCCCTAAAAATTACAGCGAACCCCCCACCCCCACAACCACCCCAACCCCCACCCCCAAAATTATCACAACCTCAGCCCCCTCCCCTAAAACCTAAAGCACTCCAACCCCCAACCCACCCCTTAAACCTAAACCCTGACCCCCCTAAACCTTAATCACCCCGAGCCCCTACCCCCAACCCCAAAAACTAAAAATACCCCAAGTCCCCACCCCACCCCTAAAACCCAAAGCACCCAACACATCCCTAAAACCTAAACCCTGACTCCCCTTACCCCCTAAAACCTAATCACCCCAAACCCCCCACCCCACCCCACCCCCCAAAAAACACCCGCAGTCCCAGCCCAACTTACCTCCTTCACCGCGTCGACTCCCTTCTTCTGTGCACACATGCGTGGTTAAGGCACGAAAACCAGGAAGTCGTGGAAAACTAAACCGTTGTTTCACTTTCGTTTTCCATGACTTTGTGGTTTAGGAGTCGTTGTTCCGGGTGTTTCCCATTTGTAACATTTACCTTGCAGACAGATGCTGCTGTGGTGTCCCTTACCAGTGATGTGGCAACTTTATGAATGAAAAACAGATGTGTTTTACAGCAATAGAATGTGCAGTGTGACATACTTCAAACATTACAGTCTTTTAGAGCCCCTCCTGCAATAAAAGCGGCATTATGATGGAAAATGGCTAATACATACAAATTAACATTTGATTTATTATATTAAAAAAGGACAGATATTTTGTGTGTGCAAGTGTATTTATTTGAAGATAAAATATACATGAGTAATGACAGTGGAAGGGAGTGGCGCATGGTGAACTATATACTCGGGTACATTTTCACAGTTGTTGGTCGCACAGGAGCAGAGCCCATTGGGCCATTGGAAGATGGTGAAATGGCAGTGAAATGTCAACAAGGTAGCTCAGTGGCACACAAGGGAGACAGTTCAGGGCAGAGTCACTTCCTGGTGGCGGGTTTGGTCTTGGCTGGTATTTCACTGGGATGTCTGGTCTGAGGTCACGTTTGTGAGGGAGAGCCTAGCCTGCAGGGGAAGTGGTGCTGGTATCCTTGAGTCCTCTGGCAGTGCCACTAGTCCACTAGCTGTTGCAGATGAAGATGGCAGGGCAGTGTCCTGGCTATTGGAAGGGGCCTGCAGGTGGGTGGAGAACTCAGCCTGGATGTTGGTCTGGCACTGCAGCACCCCTGCAATGGAGGCTATGGTAGAAATGAGCTATTTCAATTGCTCCATGGCCTCCTGGTGGTGTGCTACCTGCAGCCTCTGATTCTCCTCCAACGTTGCCAGGATCTGGGCCATACTGTCCTGGTAATGGTGTTATGCTACCAGCACCTCAACAATGACATCCTAGGCAGCAGCATCACTCATTGGGCCACTGATACCCTCCCAATGGCCCTAGCCCCCTGTGCTTGTGTCCCCTGCACAGGTCTGGCTGTCCCTCTTGCACTGGGCCCTTCATCATCCTGCCTGGTGGTGGGTGGCCCCTGTACAGGTAGGCAGACAGTCCGTGGCCTGGAGACACTGGTTTGGGGGCGTTGGGCCAGAGATGATGGTGGTAGCTGAGTGATAGAGGTGTCAGTGGTGTCCTGGGTGGGGCTTCTGGAGGGTAACATTGTAGGACCGGCTCAGGGATTTCCTTTGTGTCCAGACATCCCTCTGCACTCTCCTGAGTGGGGCCTTCATCTTCAGGTGGAGGACTGACACTCCTTGACGTCTCCATCTGGGTGGCATGGGTGGTAGTGCCTGTGTGTGAGAGAATAGAGATGAGGGTGTCCTGCACTTTCCTGTGCATAATGGTGTGTGTGTTTGTGTAGTGACAGTGCTGTATGGGATATGGCATTGGCAGTACTGTCCCTTGGTCTCATAGGGGTAGTTTGGGTATTTGTCTGGGGGTTGATTACCTTTGTCTTGTATGTCTCCTGTCTACTGCTCCCTATGCAGTCATTGCCATATCCCTTGCAGCACTGCTCACCAGCAATTGGTGGTTACATTCCCATGTAGTAGCATGCAGGGTCCCTTTGTATTCTTTTTGATACATTTAGTGAGGGAGTGGTGGTGCATTCTGGCTGTTGTAGTGCTTCTGATATTACATGCATGGGTTGGTGACGGTGCGCAGGGGGCCGGATAGGGATTTGTATTGGGGGTTGTGGGCATGCAGGAAACATGGATAGGAGTGTCTGGGTGTTGTGGTCTGGGTAGGGGATGGGGGCATGGTGGTAGTTGGAGGGATGGGGTGATACATGCATTACAGGTGTGGTGACTTACCCAAATCCAGTCCTCCAGGGAGTCCAGTGAGGCCGTCCGGGTGCAGGATAGCCAAGACCCTTTCCTCTCACTCAGTGTCTTTGAGGGGAGGAGGTGGGGGACCACCACCAGTCTTTTGTACTACAATGTTGTGTCATGATGCCATGGAACGCACCTTCCCCTGCAGGTCATTCCATCTCTTCCTGATGTCATCCCTTGTGCGTGGATGGTTTCCCACAGCATTGACCTTGTTGACTATCCTCTGCCATAGCTCCACCTTCTTGGCCAAGGGGGACTGCTGCACCTGTGCACTGAATAGCTGTGGCTCAGTCCTGAGTATTTTGTCCACTATGGACCTTAGCTCCCAGTCGGTGAAGTGGGGGTGCTTAGGGGTGTCATGGTGTGTGTTGTGAGTGATGTGTTGTAGGTGAGAGTGCAGTGTTTGAGTTTTGGTGGTGGTTTTGTGTGTGTGACTTGTGTGATGGTTAGTTCAGTGTATGTATGTTGATGTGTCAATATCTGTTGTGCTGTTGGCATTGCAATGGATTGTGTGGTGTGTATGTGTGTGGTTTATAGTGGTTTGGGTGGGTGTGTGAGGTTTGTGCTTTTCAAATTTAAAAAAATGTGTGCATTTGTTGTTGGCAGTCGTTTGTCAGCCGTAAGCACAGCAGTCGACGGTGTTTGCCGCCAAGTTCATAATGAGGGCCAAGGTATTTAACAGAGGATGACAGGAGGTTGTTCCAATTTCCACACAATTTCTTGCATTAAGTGAGTCAACGATCACAGTAGCACAGTGTGATTATTTTGATGGTTGAGTGTGGAGGGCTGTCAGGTGTTTGGAAAATGCACCCACAGAGAACCCTCTGTTGTATCTTAACCTCTCAGCAGCATGATGTGGAACACAAAACCAAAAGAGAGATCAGGAGACAACACAGAAAGGGAAGCAGGAACAAAGGTGGGTAAAGATAAGACTGAACTTCCTTGGGATAGAATGATTTTGTTACTGTGAGCAAACCCTTTTTAGCTCAGTATTCCTCATGTGGCAAGAGGAATAGAGTAACCAACTAAAGAGAAGAGAGGAGCAAGGAGTAACAATGGATGGGTTAAATAAATCTGTAAGTAGCGGAAGAGAGGCGTACCTGTTTTTCTGGTGGATGGTGCAATGCCAAGCCTTTGACAAACCAGGAACTAGAAAAAGACCCAGAGCAAATAAAGGTAGCCGCAGACAAGGAAGTATAGTTAGAGACATAACAAAGGTAAAGGACCATAAGAACCAGTGGCATGAAGGAGTAAAGGCATAAATGAAGGGGCCCTTGTAAGGAATGAAAACAACAAAGATGAAGAATGAATATGGTGTGAGTTTAACAAAAGCGAGAGAACTCCAGCAACAATAGACAATGGGCCCGATTCACAAAGGTAAACTTAGACCAAAAGTCAAAGTATAGACAAAAAGTCTAAATTTAGACCAAAAGACTAACTTTTTACCCATAGTAAAGTTAGACTTTAGGTTTAAGTTTAGAATTTTGATCTAAACTTAAACTAAAAGTCTATACTTAGACCAAAAGTCTACCTTTACTTTTAAGTCTTGTACTTTAGGTCTAAACTTAGACTTTTGGTCTAAACTTAGGGCCAGATGTATCATTATATCCTATAGCGATTACCTAATTGTGATTTTTGGTGAATCACAATTAAGTAATCACTATTGGACTGTCTGAAACTCCAGGAGCAAGGGCTCGCAAATGGACCTACCTCATTAATATTCATGAGGTAGGTTGCAATTTGCAAGCTATTACGAATGGCCACAATCACAGGGATGGTGGCCTGCTGGGCTCAGCAGACCACCATGTCTGTGATTGCTTTTCAATAAAGCAATCTTTTTTTTAAAATGCAGCCTGTTTTCCTCAAAAGAAAATGGGATTGGTTTAAAAATGAAAAATGAAAAGTTTTATTTTTATTTTTTAAGAGTAGGCAGTGGTGCGTGGGACCACTGCCAGATTTAAAAAAATGTTTTCGCATGCATTCAAAAAGGGGAAGGGGTCCCTTGGGGACCCCTTCCCCTTTGCGAATGGGTTACCAGCAATTTGAAATTGGTGGTAACTGCAATTGTTTTGCGACCACATTCACAGTCACAAAACAATCATATATACCTCTGGGATTCGGTATTGAGAAGGGACACCCTTGACATGCCCATTCCTAACACCGAATCGGTATGTAGTCACAAATCCAATTTATGATTCTTTAACAAGTCAATGAATCACAAATTGAATTTGTTACACACCAAAATGCGGTTTTTCCTTTTACAAATGGCCCTTTGGCTTTTGGTCTCAGTTTACCTTTGTGAATCAGGCCCCATGTTTCCAGGCACCTCCATTCTGTAGGAAAAAGAACAAGTGATGGACGGAATGCTGAACATGTCAAACATTCACACATAGTACAGAGATCTGGGCCTAAATCCATTGTTTTTTCTGCCATGCCATTCCAGTTTGGACACAGCCATATGGATATCAGTCTTGTCCCTGTTCCCCATGGGAACAGGCCAGCCCAAACAACCAAGCCAGGTCCTCCGTGGACTGGAAACAAACATCACAGGACCAGTTTCAGGGCATCACTCTTCATTAGCTGGGCTACTTTGAATCCAGTGGCATGGGGAGCAAGGGACCCACGTCTGGGCATGGTGCATAATTGATGGATTAAACCCAGATCTGTGACGTGGGGTGAATGTTTGATTGGTTGCGCATTCCGTCCATCATTTGTGTTTGTTTGCTTTTGTCACCATAAATGCGCCAGGTATTTCCAGACGTGGGTCGCGGCCTCACTGTGCCAATGGATTCCAGCTAGCCTGGCTGATGAAGGGTGATACCCTGAAACCGGTGCCAGGCTGCTTGTTTCTGGTCAAGGGAGAACCTGGCCCAGCAGTTCGGCTGGACTGTTCTCACGTGGAACACGGCCAGACTTATTTGCATATGGCTGAGTCCAAACTGGGGTGACTTGGTGAGTAAAATAATTGATGGATTAAACCCAGATCTGTGACTGGGGGTGAATGTTTGATTGGTTCCGCATTCCGTCCATCATTTGTGTTTGTTTGCTTTTGTCGCTATAGGTGCGCCGGTTATGCCCAGACGTGGGTCCTGGGCTCACTGTGCTACTGGATTCAAGCTAGCCTGGCTGATGAAGGGTGATACCCTGAAACCGGTCCCATGATACTTGTTTCCGGTCCAGGGAGGACCTGGCCTAGCAGTTTGGGCTAGACTGTTCCCATGGGGAATAGGGTCAAGACTGATTTACATATGGTTGGGTCAAACTGGGGTGGCATGGTGAGCAAAAGACTTGATGGAATAAACCCAGATCCGTGACTGTGAATGTTTATTTGGTTCCTCATTCCGTCCATCATTTGTGTTTGTTTGCTTACCTCTGTTCTGTAGAACAGATCCCAAATAATTACACAACTGCCAATACTCTGGTAGTGCTCACGATAAACAGCAAGTGGGGAGCCAACCTAAAATTGAGTATTGCAGTCTAGTTGTTACGAACATGAAGTTCTCAACTCTCCATCCTCCAAACTTTCCAAAATCTTCCCTATCAAAGGTGCACTTGCTGCATGCAGATCTCCCAAATCCTGGCAATATCCTCACCTTTGAAAAATAGTCACTGGGAAAATGTGGCAGCATGAGATTTGTTGGAAACCGTTTGCGAACCTTTTGTACAAGTCTAAATGCATGGATTTAGTCTGTGGGTTCCCAAGATTTATCAGATATATTGTATCCTTTCCATACTACTAGTTACAGTAGTTGCCTCTGGTGTAACTTGAAATCAATGATTACCTCAACTTCAAATTCTGGGAAACCATCTACTAGCAAAGTGTGAGGAAAAATAAAGTGCTATTTTTGGCTTTTTAAACCTTTGAGACAGGCAACACTGGCAGTGAGTAGGTAGTACTTATCAAAATTATGAAGTCCAAATCTGTCCATCAATCTTGAATGGACCCACAAATTTAGAATTAAATTTGGGGTGTAACTCCAGAATAGTTAGATGTCTAGTTGGGAACTATACTTTTTTCTCTGCAGGTTCACTGCTCATTTTGATGACAGTCTGCACATTTCTTTTATGGAAATGTAGCTTACCAGATGTTGCTAAGTTGCTTTCTTAAGTGTGCATACATATAGGGATAAACAGTGAATGATGGAACAGTGGAGTTTGTAATTCAGATTGCCACATTTGAGGTTGACATCTGTTACTATAGAATGGAGGCATGCAGAGATTTATTACACCCAGGTTTCGCTGGAACCATCCACCTTCTAAGAGCATCCATATGGTTCTTAATGAAGCACCTAAGCTACAGCTCTAAAGATCTGTTTAGTCATTCTGTCTAGTCGTCGATATGCAGATGGTAGCTGGTGGATATGAAGTGTTTGGTGCCTACTCTTTTTATCAGCTCTGTTCAAACAATGGGGTAGTAAATTGTGTGCCTCAGTCCATAATGAGTATTTCTCATAATCCATTGAAATGGAAATTGTTTATCATTCAAATTTCTGCCAATACTGCTGCTTTAGTAAAATTAGTCATCTACCATCAACAAGGTAATATAGCCATTTGAAGGGAGTACATCCATTATGAAGACATTAAATATCATATTCTAAGTTTATTTAGGAATTGGAAAGGGTTATGGCAGACTGGAAGAAGAGGTATGGGGTGCCTTGATGTGAGCACATATTGAACACTCTGGTACATACTGACACACAGTTTACTTTAGTTTGACCACCAAAATTGCAGACCGAGAAGGTCTTCCATTTTCCTCTGAGTAGAGTCATGTGCCTACCTCATCACAGGTCATTAGATTGCAGAATTAGTGATGTAAAGTTATTCATCCCTATACAACATGTTTCCTTGAATCTTCAGATGCTGAAGTACCTGTTGAATCCAATGCTGCAGATAGATGTTAGACTGCATTTGTTCTATGCTTCCAATGATGATTTTAATTCTTCTCCAGATCAAAGCATGGTGAAAATAATGTTAGCAAGATATATGGTAAGGTCAATGGGGGTCATTCTGACCTCGGCGGTAAAAGGCCCTTACCGCCGGTCAGAAGTCCGCCATTCTACCGCCGCGGCCGCGGTAAACCGCCACGGTCATTCTGACCACCAACTGTGAATCCGCCAAAAATCCGACATCCAAGGAAGGCCGCCTCATCAGCGGGCCGCGGAAAACTGGAGATGACCAAACCTCCACCGTCACGCCAACACAAACACGCCCATGCCATTCTGACCCACGAATCCACGCGGCGGTCTTTCAACCGCGGTATTCCATTGGCGGTACACACCGCCGCGGTCAAAATACACACACAGCTCCAAAACACAGCCACATTGGACAATTCGAAATACACACACCTGATACACATACACACACCACTCCCACACACCCATTACAATATAAAACACACACCCACATCACCCACAAACCCCCACTAGTTGGAAATCGGAGCGAAGGCGAGAGCGAGAGAGATAGAGATAGAGAGAGCGAGCACAGCAATAGAAAACCCCAACACACACAGGAACCCAACTTCATCACCCACACCACATCCACGCACACATCACCACATATCACCACGCACATCACCACAAACACCACCCCACACCTCATCCACACCACCCCATGGCACCCCAAAGACACCCAAGGTTTTCGGACCAAGAACTCCGGGTCATGGTGGAGGAAATCATGAGGGTTGAGCCCCAGCTCTTCGGCACACAGGTGCAGCACACCACCATAGCAAGGAAGGCTGAGCTATGGCAAAGGATCGTAGACCGGGTCAACGCTGTGGGACAGCATCCCAGAAATCGGGAAGATATCAGAAAGCGATGGAACGACCTACGGGGGAAGGTGCGCTCGATGATCTCCAGGCACAACATCGCTGTGCAGAAGACTGGCGGCGGACCCCCACCCACTCCACCCCAATTCACAGCATGGGAGCAAGAGGTGGTAAACATCCTGCATCCTGATGGCCTCGCTGGAGTACACGGAGGAATGGACTCTGGTAAGTCGAATCTCAACTACTTCACCCCCCCCAACCACCAGCATGCCAACCCCCCCCTCACCCCCAATCTCAACCCCCAGCACACAACCTCCCTGCCAATGTCTCACCAGCACAACCCACCCTAAACAACACCAACCCCTGAATGCCAACACAAACCATAGACAGCCACCACCAAAGCATGACCATTGCACATACCCATACACCCCCCCCCCAAACCCTCACAACACCTCCCACAAGGGAATGCCAGCACTGGGGGACAAGGGCACTCAAAATGCACGCCATGGCACACACAGAAACAATAACCATACTCCTTTACCCCTGCAGGGCCCGAACGCCAACACACCGCCACGGAGGGTCCAGATTTGTCCATCCCACCCCCAGAACAGGCCCCCAGAGAGGACAGAAGCTCTGTTGACCTAGAACCTGACGACCAACCCGGACCATCGGGGACCTCTGGACAGTCGGTTCCCCACACACAGACACAGGCCACAGCAGACCCAAACCCCTCTGGGAATAACAGCACAGCTCCCACCCAGCGGGCCCATGCCTCTGTCTCGCGGACGCGTCAACCAGCGGTGTGTCCGCCACTACAGGGCACCCAGGCTGACCCAACACCCCAACAACAACAGGGACCTGGGGGCAGTGGTAGTGGGCACACCGTCAAGGGGACAGAGGCCCGGGGAATCAGGGCAACTGGGAGGGCTGCTGTGCGACAGGGGGGGGAGGACAGGCCCAGGGAACCCACTCTCCAAGAGGCCCTCACCACCATCATGGGAGCATATCATCACTCCCAGGAGACGATGGCGACGGTACTGGCCAGGTTCACCGAGATCCAGGTACAGCAGGAGGAACGGTACATGGGGTTCAGCAATGAACTCAGGAACATCGCTACCCTATGGGGACCATAGTCCAGGCCCTCAACCGGATAGAAACCACATTGCGGGACCATGTGGCACCGCAAAGGGCCCCTGTCACTAGCCAGGAACAGCCTACCACCTCCGCCGGCGCTAGTGGTCAGGAGGCCCCCACAGAACGACGGGCCACCAGAACCCCACCTCCTGCTGAAGAACAACCACCCCGCAAGAGGAACCTGAGATCTCAAAGGAAGACAGAGTAGGATGCCAAGACCCCCGGCAACCTAATATCCCCCCTGATGTCATCCCACTGTCCCACATTGTCACCCTGTCCAACCTTGAACTGCCCCTGCTCCATCCTTCCACAGGCATATGGACAATGCACCTGTGCGACCGAGAACTGGAATCTGCCATGGACATAACTCCACCCTCACCCATCACCGTTTTAATATCATGTACCAATATCTAGCACTAAAAATAAATCACTCATTGCACTGAAATCATTCTGGAGTCAGCCTGTATTATTGACAAATGTATAACACATTACTTATCAATAATGTTCTGTAATTTATGTGATGACAACATACCGATGTCAATAAGCATTAGTCCATGGGCTAACCAAGCAGAAGTCACTCAGTGGGTCATACAGCACTGAAAAGGGAAGGGAAAATCAAACATCAGTTTAAAAGAACTTGGGGGAAATACACAAAGTAAAGATGCAGGGGGCTTTCAGTAAATGTTAAATGGCATGGCTGATTTCTACCTGTGTGCTACTGAAAATACTGTTGGATAATTCTGTCCCTGTTGTCTGGGTCGTCCTCTTCGTCTTCCTCCTCTTCACTCTCCGCAGGCTCCACAGCTGCTTCAACACCACCATCTGGACCATCCTCCTGCAGGAAAGGCACCTGACGTCGCAATGCCAGATTGTGAAGCATACAGCAGGCCACGATGATCTGGCACACCTTCTTTGGTGAGTACATCAGGGATCCCCCTGTCATATGCAGGCACCTAAACCTGGCCTTCAGGAGGCCAAAGGTTCTTTCAATGATCCTCCTAGTTCGCCCATGGGCCTCATTGTACCGTTCCTCTGCCCTGGTCCGGGGATTCCTCACTGGGGTCAATAGCCAAGGCAGGTTGGGGTAATCAGAGTCACCAATTAGCCACACACGTTGTCTCTGTAGCTGTTCCATCACATAAGGGATGCTGCTATTTTGCATCACATACGCGTCATGCACTGACCCAGGGAACATGGCATTCACATGGGAGATGTACTGGTCAGCCAAACAGACCACCTGGACGTTCATCGAATGGTAACTTTTCCTGTTTATGTACACCTGCTCATCGTCTTTTGGGGGTACTAAAGCCACATGGGTCCCATCAATGGCACCAATTATGTTGGGGATATGTCCAAGGGCATACAAATCACCCTTCACAGTGGCCAAATCAACCTCCTCAGGGAATACAATGTAGCGCCGCATGTGTTTCGTCAGGGCAGATAACACTCTAGACAAGATTTTTGAAAACATAGGCTGAGACATTCCAGATGACATGGCCACTGTTGTCTGGAATGAGCCACTTGCCAAAAAATGGAGGACTGACAGAACCTGCACTAGAGGGGGAATTCCTGTGGGTTGGCGGATGGGGGACATCAGGGCTGGCTCCAGCTGGGCACACAGTTCATGTATAGTGGCTCGGTCAAGTCGGTATCGTAGTATTATATGGCGTTCTTCCATTGTCGACAGGTCCACCAGCGGTCGGTACACGCGAGGATTCATCCTTCTCCTCGCAAGTCCCAGCGGACGGTGCCTAGGAAGGACAACATGGCGCACACAGTCAAGCAAATCACAGGTACGTTCACCACTGCATGCATAGCACACGATTATCTATGTATTGAAATGCGTATATGTGTGGCAATGCAAGGCCTAGGCCTGTGTGACGCAGTACAAATTATGCCATGTGGGCCCTTGAAATGGCGGCTGCCTGACCTGTGAAGTGGGACAATGGGATGTGAGGTCAATGCGCTGGCGTGGCACACCGTGGCGGTAGGCGGTCGAAGACCGCTATACGAAGCCGCATTGGCTAACATTGAGGCCAATGGGTTTCAGGAGCCAATGACGAGGTGCGCCGGCGGTCGCGGTACGCACCGCCGCGGTACGCACCGCCGCGGGCGTGTCCGCCATTTTCTATCTGCTTAATCACTCGAGACCTGATCATCCACAGGAGAGGACCTATACTGCAAGTGCTGCTGTGACCTCGGTCTGGAAGTGACAATGGCTGCTGCGACTGGGGAAAGGGCCCCTGCCTTCACATCTGAGGAGTTGGAGAAACTTCTGAATGGGGTCCTCTCCCAGTATGCGTTACTCTACGGTCCTCCAGACCAACAGGTAAGTACACTGGGTGCACATTGAATGGGCTATGCCTGTGTGGAGTGGGGGGGATGTAAGTTGGTGGGGTGGGGGGCGAATGAGGAGTGCAACGCACGACAGATGAGAGCATGTGCCATATGGCAAGGTTGGGGAGGGGGGGCCAATCGCATCTAACATGCAGAAAATTGATGATTTTTCCTTCCCACCCTGTACATGTCAAATAGGTCAGTGCCCATCAGAAAGTGGACATTTGGCGTGCCATCGCCAAGGAAGTCCGGGCCCTGGGGATCCACGACAGACGGGGCACCCACTGCCGCAAGAGGTGGGAGGACATCCGCCGCGGGACCAGGAAGACCGCCGAGTCACTGCTGGGGATGGCCTCCCAACCTAGGAGGGGTGCCAGTCGTACCCTGACCCCCCTGATGTCCCGCATCCTGGCGGTGGCCTACCCTGATTTGGATGGGCGCTTGAGGACATCACAGCAGACACAAGGGGGTGAGTATCAGCACATTCTGCTATCTCTCTGCGCAGTGGAGGCGTCTGGGTGGGGGAGGAGGGTTGTGGATGACATTAGGCCAGGGCGCTTTCTGTAGTGTAGTCCTCACCTTTAGGCATGGCCCTGTGCTCCCGGCCCCCACCTCTGTAGGGTGACAAGTACAGCTATCGATGGTCCAGCATCACACATGTGCGCCTTTGTCGTCTCTAGACATGTTGTCCTAGTCAGAAGTACTGAGTAGTGTACCCCGAATGCGCGGCTTAGTGCATGAGGCTCCTGTGTCTGTCCTCTCCGCCAACGGTGTTGACATTGCATGCACTCAACCTGGTCTTCGTTTTTCTCCCCCCACCCTTCTTCTTCATCTACTTGTGCATGTGTGCATTAGCATCATCAGGCGGAGGAGAATTGGCATCGGAGCACGAGGGAGCTGCAAGTCACAAGGCCCCGGTGGGACCAGGAACAGACACCGAGGGCACCAGTGATCCGGAGGGCGAGGGGAGCACCACAACGGGGACCAGTGGTGCCACCAGCGACAGCGACACGTCCTCGGATGGGAGCTCCCTAGCGGTGGCGGCAACATCCGGGCCCCCCGCCTCTACGTGTACAGCCGCCACCCAGAGCACCAGCCCCGCCCTCCCAGCAGCCCCTCAGCCTACGCTCCGTGCCCGCTCGCCCAAGAAGGCGGGCGTCTCCTTCGCCCCAGGCACCTCAGCCCCTGCCCCTGCCCCTGTTACCCCTGCTGCCCTCAGTGAGGAGGTCATTGACCTCCTGAGGACACTCATTGTTGGGCAGACTACCCTTTTGAATGCCATCCAGGGGGTAGAAAGGGAGGTGCATCGGAGCAATGCCTACCTGGAGGGCATTCATTTGGGTCAGGCTGCCCATCAACGATCGTTCAATGCTCTGGCCTCAGCACTGACGGCAGCCATTGTCCCTGTTTCCAGCCTCCCTCTTCTGACTGCCTCCAGCCTGTCTCTGTCTCCTGTTCCTCAGCCTATCCCATCCACACCATCAGACCAGTCTGCACACACCTCAACACCCAAGGGCAGCTCATCCAGACACAAGCACCACAGAACCCACAGGCATTTACGCAAGCAACACCCAGATGCAGACATTCCAACAGTCACTACCACCTCTGTGTCCCCCTCCTCCTCGTCTCCCTCCTCCCTCCCTGTGACGTCTACACTCCCACCTGCATGCACACCACCATCAGCCAGTGCTTCCATCACCAGCACACCCTCCAGTCCAGTCCGCACACGTGCAGTCACCACCCCCACTACCATTTACACGTCCCCTGTGTCCTCTCCCACTGTGTCTGTCACCCCCTCTTCCAAGACACACAAACTCAGGCAGACACCCACCCAACAGCCATCCACCTCACGACAGCCTCCAGCACAAGCACCTGCACCCACAGACAGCACACCTGACTCTCCTACAACCACATCCTCTCCCTCCACTCCCATCACCACTTCTCCTACCTATTACCTTGGTCCTAAGAAAGTTTTCCTTGCTAATCTTGACCTCTTTCCCTCCACTGACCCACCCCCTCCATCTGCAAAGAGTCCCAAGAGCACCTCAGCCACCACCAGCCCAGCTTCGAGTGTCACTGTGGTGCATGGGTTCTGGAGCCCACCCTTTGCCAGCAGTGACACTTCAATCAGCAGCAAGGGGACAGCCAGCCCCCCACCAGGCAAGAGGACCAGGAAGCTAAAGGGCCGCCGTGAGAGGACTGACACGGCTGCCCCCAAGGAGCCAAGTTCGCCTACTTCACCAGCCACAACATCTAGGGGAGGCAAGGGCCCGAGAGCCCCATCTAAGGAGCGAAAGGGCAGCAGGGCGGAAAAGTCAGCCAGCAGGAGCGCGGAGCAGGAGGGGCCCACAAGCCCCATCCCGGGTGTTAGGAAGAACACCAAAGGGCCCAGGACTCCGTCACCGAAGGGTCCAGCAACAGCACGGTCGGAGGGCGACTGAGCAGGGAGTCCAGGCCAGGTCTGGCTCCCTTGACCTACTGGACGAGCACCGCTGAACAGGGCCCCGCCGTGCAGAAGAGCACCGCTGAAGAGGGCCCCGCTGTGCAGAGGAGCACCGCTGAACAGGGCCCCGCCGTGCAGAAGAGCACCGCTGAACAGGGCCCGCCGTGCAGAAGAGTACCGCTGAACAGGGACCCCGCCGTGCAGAAGAGTACCGCTGAAGAGGGCCCATCCGTGCAGAAGAGCACCGCTGAAGAGGGCCCCGCCGTGCAGAAGAGCACCGCTGAACAGGGCCCCGCCGTGCAGAGGAGCACCGCTCCGCTGGGCCCTGCCGTCTCAAGCAGCGCTCCGCTGGGCCCTTCCTGTCAAGCACCGCTCCGCTGGGCCCCGCCGTCTCAAGCACTGCTCCGCTGGGCCCCGCCGTCTCAAGCACCGCTCCGCTGGGCCCTTCCTGTCAAGCACCGCTCCGCTGGGCCCTTCCTGTCAAGCACCGCTCCGCTGGGCCCCGCCGTCTCAAGCTCCGCTCCGCTGGGCCCCGCCGTCTCAAGCACTGCTCCGCTGGGCCCTTCCTGTCAAGCACCGCTCTGCTGGGCCCCGCCATCTCAAGCACCGCTCCGCTGGGCCCTTCCTGTCAAGCACCGCTCCGCTGGGCCCCGCCGTCTCAAGCACCACTCCGCTGGGCTCCGCCGTCTCAAGCACCGCTCCGCTGGGCCCTTCCTGTCAAGCACCGCTCCGCTGGGCCCTTCCTGTCAAGCACCGCTCCGCTGGGCCCCGCCGTCTCAAGCACCGCTCCGCTGGGCCCTTCATCTCAAGCACTGCTCCGCTGGGCCCTTCATCTCAAGCACCGCTCCGCTGGGCCCTTCCTGTCAAGCACCGCTTCGCTGGGCCCCGCCGTCTCAAGCAACGCTCCGCTGGGCCCCGCCGTCTCAATCACCGCTCCGCTGGGCCCTTCCTGTCAAGCACCGCTCCGCTGGGCCCCGCCGTCTCAAGCACCGCTCCACTGGGCCCTTCCTGTCAAGCACCGCTCCGCTCGGCCCTTCCTGTCAAGCACCGCTCCGCTGGGCCCCGCCGTCTCAAGCACCGCTCCGCTGGGCCCTTCCTGTCAAGCACCGCTCCGCTGGGCACCGCCGTCTCAAGCGCCGCTCCGCTGGGCCCTTCATCTCAAGCAGCGCTCCGCTGGGCCCTTCATCTCAAGCACCGCTCCGCTGGGCCCTTCCTGTCAAGCACCGCTCCGCTGGGCCTCGCCGTCTCAAGCACCGCTCCGCTTTGCCCCGCCGTCTCAAGCACCACTGGCACAATGACAGTGCCGGATCTGTCTCGAACTACTGTTCACGGTTCACTGTGCCCACCATGCCTCCTCCTTGACCGGTGGAGACTGTTATCCACCTGATGGACTGTGGCTTTGCACTCCCCAGGATGGCCGAGTGGGCAGCCCACCCACTGTAGAGACTTGAGAGACTGTGACTTTGCACTCCCCAGGATGGCACAGTGGGCAAGCCACCCACTGTAGAGACTTGAGAGACTGTGGCTTTGCACTCCCCAGGATGGCACAGTGGGCAACCCACCCACTGCAGAGACTTGAGAGACTGTGGCTTTGCACTCCCCAGGATGGCACAGTGGGCATGGTGGCCCCTTCGTGGATCTGGCGTCGTGGACTCATGTGGCTGTGGTGCCCCCCCCTTCCCTTCCCCCTGAGGTGCCTGTAGTTTTTTCATCAGATGCCCCTGCAGTGTTCTCTCCAAAGGACTCAGGTCTCCTGTGTGGGCTTTGCCCTTGTGTTGATACACTTTGGCCCACGGACACTTTGAATATCGTTAGATGTGCAGGACTTATTCCCTTGGTTTATCGTATGCACTGGATATTGAATTTGTTTTTTTTAATTGTTATTGCTATTTGACCGTGACTTATCAGTGGTTTTTATTTCCCATATATTTCGAGTCACAATTTAAATATGTCCTTGCTTTTTTTACGGGGGTTTGGGTGGTGTCACTGTGACTTGTTGCTCTGCATTGGTGTGTACATGGTTTGGGGGGGTGGGTGTATCGCGTATGTGTGTGCACGTAACCTTTCGTCCTCCCCCCTCCCCTGTGTCGTAGGTGCAGTACTCACCGTTGTCGTCTGCGCCGGCGTTCGTACTCGTGGTGGATGAGCAGGTAGACGAGAGCAGATAGGATGTTTAATTCGGGTTCCATGCTGTCCTCCTTCCTCGTGGAGTGCGTAGAGGTGCGCGTTTTCCCGTTCGTAGTCTGTTTCCGCCGTGTTTTTATCGGCGGTGCTCCCGCCCCGGAAATGGTGGCGGTTTGGCCGGTCATAATAGTGTGGGCGGTACATTGTCTGCCGCCTGTCTGTTGGCGGTGACCGCCGCGCTGTTTGTCGGTCCCGCCGTGGCGGTCGGAGTGTTAATGTGGCGGGCTGGGTTGGCGGTTCCCGCCAGGGTCAGAATTCCATTTTTTGGACCGCCGGCCTGTTGGCGGGTTGGCTGCCGCTTTATCACCGACCGCCAGGGTTAGAATCACCCCCAATGTCTTCTGTTTGTCTAGACAAAGCCTCTGCTTTTCCATGCTTGATGCCTTGACATTACATATCTAGCATTTTTGTCATTAGTGCATTTCATGGAATTCAGACATAACCAATTTTTGTTGTTTATCAGCACCATGATCCTGTGCCATGCACCTTCCAGGTAACTCTTGCAGTGTATAAAGGCAGCTGCTTTTATGGCAAGTAGTTCTTGAAAATTTATGATGTAATTCTTCTCTGTTTTCAGTCAAAGTTCATGAATAATACGCCCCATGGAAAAATGTGGTGCTTCACATGGCACTTCATGTCCCCGTGAGGTCTTCTCCACAATGGAAATCTGCGCACAGCAGCAATAAGACCCCTGGAACAAATAATTTGCCAGAGCTTTCCAGGTGTACAACTAAAATTGTTGGTGAAATCAGAAATTAGTGTAAAAATATGTTCAGCTACAGGAGAAAATCTCTGCACTGTTCTCAGTATAGTTTTCTTGAATCAGGTCCTTGTTGGGATATTTTCAACCAAAATACATGTAATTGTCAAAGGGCTTTTTTCACAAAAAATATGTTTTATGTGTTAGGTTGACTTTGAAATGATACTTTACGCATAACATGACTGATGAAAAGGTATTTTCTGATTTGCTTATTGTGTAGCGCTGTTTGATAAATATGCATTAAATTAGGTAAACAATTTTACTGTGGATATTTGATGTATCACATAGATTTGTCAAGGAAGGAATAAGGGTAAAGGAATGGGTTAAACCAAAAGAATTACCTTGGTAGTTTCTTTGCCGACATTCCATGAATCTGCAAAACATGTTGGCAGACAGAATTTTTTACCAAAATGGACCGCATTTCGGGACCTCAAGGTTTATCCACATCATTTACGGGGATGAAAAGTTAAACAAAGGTTAAAAACAAAAACCTTTATCAAAAAACCTTATCATTGTTTGGCAGATCCGTATGAAACTTGAGTTGCCTAGCCTAAAATTATAATCTGTCAGGAAAATGTCATGCAAAGTCATTATTTGGGGGAAAAGGTTAAAGCAAGGCTGTAAAAGTGTTGATCTTGCAATAATTTTGTGATAACCATCTTGAGACCAAGGCTGCCACTTTGGCCTACCTGGTGATTCATCCTGGGGCAAAGTTAAAAAGGGTTGTAGAAAAACTTTGATTGCTAATAGCCTTAGTGCATGTTTTAGCCATGAACAAACCATCAATCTATGAGAAACAACCACTTTGCTGTATGTGGGAAACATGAGCGGATTGCAGAAGTGCCCCTATTTTAAGCTGATATCAGTGTTCTGACTCTGACTGTGCCCAGGCCCATTGCTCCCTGTAAAATAGTACATGCAAATTAGGCATACTTATAATTGGCTCTGACAACCTACCTGTAAGTATCTAGTATATCATAGGCCACATAGGTTTAGGGACCACGGGGTAGATAGGGCACCCCTGGGTGTACTTCCGTGGTCCCTGGTGTCATTTTAAAGGCATGCCTGCATTGCTGGCTGCTTTTCAGTTGAAGGTAACCCCAAATTCGACTTTGGAATTAAAAGTACTTCCAAAGTAACAAACTACCATATTTTTACATATAAGTAACCCCTAATGTCTGCCGTAAGTGCCCCCAGGGTTGGGTGCAGTGTAAATATGAGCAAGGACTTTATGAAATATGTTTTGTAATCCCTGGTGAGCAAAAAACAGGCAAATTTTTTTGTCCCTATTGAAGTCAATAGGCCCCTTAGGCTAACATTGGAAAAATTATCTTTAAATTGTAATTTCTTATTTTCAATAGAGATGAGCTAAATATAGCAAGTTTGGTACCAAATTAAATGATATGATAAATCAATCAACTTGCCAATGTTGAATGTAATATAACTATCACAGTGAAAGAGTTTTAGAACTCTTTCTGAAAGTAGCCAAATTCAGCCCTGTAGTGCCCTTTCCTGATTGGTCAGCCTCTGACAGCCTGAGCCAGGCTGCCTTAATAAGGTGTGAAGTGGATGTGCGGGCACAAAGGAAACATCTGGGTGGGGCAGAGAATTGGTACAGCAGATGGTAGAGCAGGATGGGGGAAGAGTAGACAGAATCTGGACCTCCCCTATATCCTGCATGCTCAGATAGCCAGAAGCCCCACTGATTAGATTAAAAGAGGGGCTAGAGAAGTTGTGGTAGGGGAACCTGACCGCATCAGTGGGTGGGCTCAGATGGATCTAACCTTCCACAAGAGATTTCTTCCACTTTGGAATTTTAAAGAATTTTACTTTCTGTGATTGATTTTTGCCACACTTCATAGGAAGTGGTCACCCCAGAGGGTGTTGGCCTGTACCCAATTAGACAGTAGCAACCCCTGCTTTCCACTCACAGGAGCAAGGATACATATGGCAGAGCTGCCCCACAATTCAGATCCCTGCTGGAAGAAGATACTGGAGAAAAAGGTCTGCCCTGCTGGACCCCTGGCCTGCACCTGAACCAATAGCAGCTGGTGAAATTCAAAGAGAGTGGGCGTAAAACCAAACATCTAGGTCTTGATTTATACTTTTTTTGTGCCGCATTTGCATAGTTTTTTTACCCAAAAGCGGCGTAAACTTACAAAATACAATTATGCGCGATCGGGCCGCAGAAATGCTGAGAAAGACATCAAAGGAAAGGAAAAGCCTTTCCTTTCCTTTGATGCCTCTCTCGGCCCTTGCACGTGATCAGAGGAGAAATGCTTTTGCATTTCTCCTCTGATCTGCGCTGGAAGCTGAACTTCCAGTGTGGAGGGGCAGGCTTCTGATGAGGTCAGCACGCGATCACACGCTGACGTCATCAGATGCCATGGGGGGCTGTGGGGTTGGGGGTGGAAGTAGAAGCGATTCCCCTTTCATCCCTGCCCTGGGGAGGGAGGGAGGCCCCCGGGGCGGCACTTGCGCTTCCCCCGAGGGCCCCTACTTGGACGTAACCGTTGCGTTCAAGGCACCTAAGGGGTTAATTACTAGCTTTATCTTTACATTTTTATTGTTGCTTGACAACACACAAGGAACTCTGCAATGGGTGTGTTTCAAGCCATGAGTTATTTCTAAGCACAGCGCCAGAGCACAACACCAGGTGGGCTAAAGCCATCCCTGATTTTAACTCACCATAAAGTTAAAAAATGGTATACAGACAAGAACACTTATCAGACTGTACAAACGTGTATTGAAACTACAGCACATTTGTTCTGTGTGATTATTTCTATATAACATTTTTTAAATTGTTTAACTTTGGGGTGAGTGAACATGAGGCAACAATTTATCTAAGAGGAGCAGAAATCACGCACCACGAGAACCCTCCCAACTTTGGAAGTCTTCCACTGACAGCTTTTTGTATTTTTTTTAAGTTGAATGTGATGAAAGTGAGTAAATCTAGGCCCATTAAAGACCTGTTTCAATACCCATCATTTTTCTTTTCTTTTGTTTGCCCACCCTTGCCTTAAACACCAACTTCCAGCAGCTGCAGACTCAGATCTCCTTCTCCGACAGCCCCAACAGCCTTGTTTGCACCTCACATATTTCTTAATTCCTCTCAGTATTAGGTGGCGTCCACAGAGGTGTGTTCCCACCCTGTGACGAGTTTGGAAATGAGTGGTGTTGTACTGGTACACAGTGCAGCCTCGCTGATTAACAAACAGCCTCGGGAAACACAGAGTTTAAGAGTAAAGCAGCCAGGATATTTTCAGTCAGTGAGGCTGCATTGTGCCCCAGGCAGCCATGGCCTTGTAGCCTTGCAGGGCATTGAGGATAAGGGCTGAAATAAGGTAAGCCCTGTTAATCGTGCTGCACCAGACACCTGCACACAAGTGTCTTTTTAAAGATCCTGCTTTTGCTGGACCTCACACAGAGCGAGGGTCGAAGCTCCAAACAAATCACTAGTGTTTACAGTTTTAAAAATAAGTTAGAGATAAGAATTGAGGCAAGGGGAGGGAGGTGCAGCCCTTTTGCCCTCATAAAGCAGCCACCCCTGACCTTAACACTGCACTCACAAGGACTGCACCAGCTGCACACTTTGGGTTTCAACAAGAAAAGGCCTTTGCTTTGCTGCTGCAACTCAAAAAGTGGACTCTCTGTAAGCTACAGGTACAAAGGAGCTGATCAAAGTCCCCTGCATCAAGTCCTGCAAGAATAGCCCAGGTGACCAGCGTCCAGTGGCCATTTGAGGATTCTAATCTGGTGCATTCTGGGAACTGTAGTCCTAACTTCTGGAACCCTGGATCAAGTTTGTAGACACTTCAATGACCCAAGAAAGAACCTCTGGAAGAAGATCCAGATGTTTGGAGCAACAGTTATAAAGAGCTCCATAAGTTGAAGATATGCATTGTGGGAGCTGTAGTCCCAGAAACCAAGAGTCAAACCAGAGCCTCTGAACGCTTGGCTTGTGCTGTGGACCACTTTGCGTTATTAAGAAACACTTCTGAAAGTAAGTGTAACAGTGTTACATCATGGGTGGCCTGAACTCTGGACTTTGTCAACTTTGAGTGCTATTTGCTTCTAATGCTATTTGCTTCTAAGCACTAGATTTACTTTTAATCTTTAAAAAATCATGTCTCTGGTTCCCTACATTGGATTTTTGTCCTTTTGGTATCACTTTAAAGATAACAATATTTCCTATTTTTATAAATTGGTGTCAGATTTGTATAATGTGTTGTGTTTTACTTATTTACTGTTTTGTTGATATTAAATGCTTTACACACCTGTCTCCTAAGTTAAGCCTAACTGCTCATAGGCAAAGCTACCAAGGTTTGAGAAAGTATTAATTTTTTGAGACTTTGACTGGTGGGGCTTTGTGACCTATTGCTAAGTGTAGGTACCTACCTGTCCATACCAATAATCAACTTTTCAGCACTGTATTTTTTTGCAAATTTGTCTATGAAGCCAAATTTAAATGGTATGGTCAAAGAAAGCGTATAGTTGCCAGGAGCTTTGATGTTGTGTGATGAATCTGGATAGTTTTTCGCACCTTTCCAGGCTATCCTTAATGTTACCATCTCAATCACAAATTTCATGCAGATCCATTAAGAAAAGAGAAATTAAATTAGGAAGCAATAAGCATTGGTAAAGCCAGCCTATGCTTTGCTGCTCAGGGCATCTCTGTAGTCAAGTGGCATACATATGGTATCTGTTTTTCCCAATTCAATTATTCTATGATATAATAATGTAATTACAACTTTGACTTTAAGCTAGAAATAAGAGACATTGTTATAAACGATTTACTAATACCTTAATGGTTAACTCATAATAAATAATAATGGTAAATTATACGTACCTTAAATCTTGCTTTCCTAATGCCTTGACTGAATTGATATGTAACTCAATAACTGTAGGCAAAAGAATATTTGTTTTGGAAACAAAAGTTGCATACAGGTAAATTAAACAATGTTAAGGTCAAAACCCTGTTGATTAGGGTTGCTCTTTGTTGTGTGAAAAGCTTTTAAAAAATCTTGAATTGCCCTTAATTTATCGATTGAAGTAGGGAGCCTACTGTAGTACGTTGCAAGTTATTACTTCTCTCCTGATGAAAAGATCAAGAGTAACATTAGGAGTTGAAATGTGACCATGTTTTGCCTACTGACCAACCTATTGTATTTCTTCTACACTCTCTAACTATGATTGAGCCTCTATTTTTAAAATTTTGTTGGTTCTTCTTTCCACATCAATAATATTGTTTTTCATAGTTTGTGCTCTTTGCAATTTGAAACTGCAGCACAAGGACTTTACTTGATCTACAGCAAACTTTCCATTATCTTAAACTACACTAGTAATTAAGAGTCACAATTTAACAATGTTTCTTTTGTTGAGGACCTTTGAAGCTAAGGCTTTCCTTAGTTTTCCTGATCTTGTGATATAAATGGTTCCACAACTTGCAACTATCACAAATGTTGTAAAGTTGATAATACGTTTTCCTGTGGCGCATCAATGCGAAATCTATGCTTTTTTTATCACTGAGGGAAACTTTCAATGTCCTGCCTATTCGTCTTCTTTAAAAGCCCTGTGAGCGTAGTCCAGATTGACACCATGATTCAAAATCAACTCACATGATGATTTCTCTAGCAAATAGCTCTACAAAATACCCCGGCTAGAAAGGCACAACGGTTAGTCAGTGTTGTTGGTTTTAGTGCTTCGTGCCATTATTTTAATTATCCTACAATTAATGTGTCTAATTACAATCTAATTTCGTGTTAAGATAATTTTGTTTCATTATACAAAATTGTAATTTTGGGACAAAATGTGTCTCCTATAACAAAGAGAAGTCTCAATTTTTTTCGCGCATTTTTTATATGCTGTGTTTACCTGCCAAATAATGCACACGAACCTCGGAGCAACTGCTCTTTGTAGAAAGAAAATATAATTTCTAGAAAACCGTTCTGGAGCCAATTGGATGCCTTGAGAACGCTGGTATTCGGATGGTACTTGTTCAATGATCTATTGATATTTAAAAGGATACATTTAAATATTAAAACATATCTTAATATTGGAACAAGTGAATGATAAATGGTAGAACAACGGCTTTCATCAACCACACTCTGGTTTATTTTGACAATGTTATAATGCATGCAAATTAGACAAAGCAGAGATAAAGCGAGATAATTTAATTCTCATAATAGAAGGTTAAGCAATAATAAGCCAGACGACACATTGGATATTTTCCGAATGACACTGTCTCTTTTGATCTCTGAAGGCTCAAATTAAATGTCTATGAAATTCTCAACATGAAACAATTTTTCATGATTTTAATCTGTGACTATTAGAATGTTGTTATACATTTCGCTGGAGAAAAGAATCACCATGTTCTTCCATAGGAAAGGAGAGTGCAATATATATACATATGTATATATATATATATATATATATATATATATATATATATATATATATATATATATATATATATATATATATACATAGCAATCGTGGTCGAGCACCTGAGTACCTCTTCCAAGCCCGTGCAGGTCAGTCCCGGTGGGGATCTGCTGGTGCTTAGTTTAATCATAGCTGCTGTTATGCATATCGCTGCACACACGATAGCTAAGCTCTCTGAAAACAGCAATTTTTTTGCATATGCTTTATTGTCATCCAGTATTGTGTGGATACTACTTAACATTACCCGATGCCGAGCTCTATGCTTCAGTACACTCTGCCTTCGTCCAACCTGATGAGCAAGGTCGAGTAAACCGAAATGCATCACCTCTGTTTTTTGAGACATCAGGGGCCATATGTACAAACACATTTTCCCATAGACATAGAATGGGTAAAACCCTTTGATACATCTATCAGATGTCTATCATATATATATACATATGTGTATGTGTTAAGAAACTATAACTTGGGGCCTAAAGTTACTTCACAACATAAGTTATTGTTTGTTCAGATGAGTATAGCTTTAACTATAACTGCTGAACTTGTAAGGTTTTTTGTGGGTAAAATGTGTACATAACTGTAACATCCCTGTAACCTTTGTTTTTTTCCAGTGAATTTCAATATTATTTTTTTAACCTAAAGTGATATATAATCTCCGTACGTTAATACAACCACCGCTGCGGACGGCCTTTAGCCATGTGCAGCTGGGGTTGGCCACAAGGTCTGCAGCCAAACCACTCCACATGCATCCCACCCACGCTGCACATGGCCTTTGGCCATGAGCATCTAGGGTTTTGTGGGTGTATTTTTTTTTATTATGCTTTGGATCTGTGGATCCTTTGTGAAGTTATACAAGGTTCACGCTGAGTGCCACGGTGGATCTGCGTAGCGGCTGATGAGCCCAAAAAAAGTATTTGGCCAATTTCCATGACCCTTTCCCTCAGGGACCCATCCATCTGTCCTATGGGGTCAGGATATCTGGATCCTGACGCCTTATATGTTTTTACACTACATAGTAACCTCCCCCAATGCAAATGAGAAACAAAATGGCACCCACAACTTTTCTTTCAGGTTGCAGCCAGCCAATCAGGGTTTTGCTTTTGGTCTGGGATCCGCAAATACCCCACGGGTGGATGTTTAAATGATCCATGTTACTAGACATCTATATTTTATTTCCTTTAATTACTCTGAAACTACTGAACAGATTTACAGCATGACCAACTGAACAGAATTACACCACATTTGGCAGGAAACTAGGACTTGGTCCGCAGATCCTGCATTTTGTGATTTGGTTTAAATCTCTTCAGTAGTTTTAAAAGGAAAAAATATAGCTATCTAGGGACGTAGATTCTCCACAGACCCCAGGGTACCCGCAGATCCGAGCAAAAAGCAGGTCCTGATGCATTGGCCCTAAATTGTAAGAAAAAATTTGTCTAGTCATCTTGTTTCTTAGCCGGGCCACTGTGGAAGAATACATAAATAAAGGCACACATAAGGGGTCAGGATAGAGGTATCCTGACCCCATGTGACACATGGAGGGCTCTCTGAGGGACCTCTTATGGTCAAAAATTGCCAATTAACAACAGAACACATCGTGACCCCCAGTGTCAATCTGTGAAGGATCAGCAAATCTGAGGCCCAATGGCAACAACTTTCTCAACCCCTCACACACCATACCTCCTCTGCACATATCCGAAGGCCTTGCGGAGAGGTGGCTGTATTAACATGTGGTATTTATACATTGCTTTATGTTAAAAACAACATAGACATTCACTGGGAAAAGCAAAGGTCACAGGGACACGATAGTTAGATGCACATTTTACCCGAAGGAAACTATAGAAATTCAGCAGTTATAGTTAGCTATAACTCGTGCCAGAAAGTAACTTTAGGCCACACGTTATAGTGTTTTAGCATAAGTATATTTATAACTGGTGAATGTCTATAGCTTTGTGTGTGTAAATAATCTATATCTATGTTTGTATATACACACACACGTTTATATATATATACATTATATATATATATTATTCTTCAGATAAGTATAACTATAAGTATAACTTTAAAAGCTGAATTTCGATGGTTTTGTATGGGTAAAACATCAACCTAACTGTAACGCCCCCGTCACCTTTGTTTTTTTCAGTTATTTTCCAGCTTTTTTTATAGTTTCTTCGGATAAGTATACCTATAAGTATAACCATAACTGCTGAATTTCAATGGTTTTGTATGGGTAAAACATCAACCTAACTATAATGTCCCTGTAACCTTCTTCAATGATTTTCTGTTTTATGTTTAATGTGGACATTAATATGTCTGTCAGGTTGTGGCAATACAATCAGGGCCTTATTTTTCCCCATGATTCAAGGAGAATCCAGTGAGGATCTGCAGATCAGTCGAAAAATAAAAAGGGCAGTTTTTTTCCCATGAAGGGTCCCTAAGGAACCCCTCCTTGTGCCCTATGGAGTCAGGATACATGTATCCCGACCCTTTATATGTGATATGTTTTTACAAAAAAAATTCCCACCTGCTCTGCCAATACAAGAAACAAAATTGCGGCCAATACATTTCTGTCAGGATTTGGCCAATCGGGGCCTTGCTTTTCCTGTGGATCCAATGAGGATCCACACCTCTAGATATACAAATTAAATTTTTCTTTTAGAACTAAAAAACTACTGAATGGATTCACACAAAATAACAAAAAGTGTGATCTCCAAACCAAAAGCTACCTTTATGTCAAATTTAGTGTAATTCCATCCAGCAATTTGAGCTGCAATTGTGTTCAAAATCTCTATGGGAAATGCTCTTTTTTTGACCCCCTTTTTTCTTGACCCTCACTTGGCAGATCACCACAAAACCTTCCCTGTAGAACAAAATCCTTGGGCATATTTTTGTTTGGAAAATTTCATAAACATTAATCAAACTGCGCTAAAGATATAGTCAAGTCATAAAATACTTTTTGAATGGAAACTAGGTCCTAACCATAACTACCTACTGGTGACCAGTAAGTTTTATATATATATATATATATATATATATATACATATATATATATATATATATATATATATATTCAATTAAAAAAACAAAGGTTACGGGAACATTATAGTTAGGTTCTGAACTTACTCGCACAAAACCATAGAAATTCAGTAGTTATAGTTAGAGGTACTTCAAGTAACTATAACTTGTGGCCTAAAGTATATCTAACTCGCACCCACACCATGCACAGTGTTTTCTTTGAAAATTTCACTTCTAATGTTTCATTGATATTTTTTTATTGACATTATAAAAGTTGTCATGAGTGCTGTAATATCCGGGGTAATGCATGGCGAGTGCACAAGTTATAGTTACCTTAGACCACGAGTTATAGTTACTTAAAATAACTTCAACTATAACTGCTGAATTTCTATGCTTTTGTGTGAGTAAATTCAGAACCTAACTATAATGTCCCCATAACCTTTGTTTTTTTTACGTTAACTTCTATGTTTTCTTAATTCTAATTCCTACCTATAATGTCCATGTAACCTGTGTTTCTGTAAGTGCATATAACAGCTAGAGTGGGTCTGTGAGTAAGCGTGTCACTATATGAGTGGGTCTGTGAATGGGTGCATGAGTGTCTGAGTTGGTCTGTGAATGGGTGTGTAGGTGTATGAATGGGTTTCTGAGTGGCTGCATGAGGCACTGAGTGGGTCTGTCAGTGGGTGCGTGAGTGTCTGAGTGGGACTGTGAATGAGTGCAGGAGTGGGTGAGTTGGTCTGTGAGTGGGTGCGTGATGGTCTAAGTGGATATGTGAGTGGGCATGTCAGTATATAAGTAGGTCTGTGAATGGGTGTATACATGTCTGAGTGGGACTGTGAATGGAGTGTGCAAGTGTCTGAGTGGGTCTGTGTATGGATGCATGAATTTCCAAGCGGGTCTGTGAGTGGGTGCATGAGTGTCCAAGTGTGTCTGTGATTGGATACATGAGTGTCTCTGTGGGTCTGTGAGCAGATTCGTGAGGGTCTGAATGGGTTTGTGAGTGGGTACATGAGGGTCTGAGTGGGTCTCTGAGTGGGTGCGTCAATGTCTCAGTGGCTATGGGAATGGGTGCATCAGTGTTTGAGTGGGTCTGTGAGCGTGAGGGTCTGAGTTGTTCTGTCAGTGTGCATGTCAGTATATGAGTAGGTCTTTGCGTGTGTGCATGAGTATCCAAGTTGGTCTGTGAGTGGGTGCATGTGTGTTCAAGTGGGTCTGTGATTTCCAATGTGAGTGTCTCTGTGGGTCTGTGGCTGCGTGCATGAGGGTCTGAATGGATCTGTGAGTGGGTGCATGAGGTTCTGAGTGGTTCTGTGAGTGGGTACATGAGGATCGGAGTGGGTCTGTGGGTGCGAGAGGGTCTGAGTAGCTCTGTGAGTGGGCACATGAGTGTCTGAGTGGGTCTTTGACTGGGTGCATCAGTGTCTCAGTGGCTTTGTGACTGGGTGCATCAGTATTTGAGTGGGTCTGTGAGTGGTTGAATGAGGGTCTGATTGGTTCTGTGAGTGGGTGTGTTTGTCTCTGAGTGGTTCTTTGAGTGGGTGCATCAGTGTTTGAGTGGGTCTATGAGTGGGTGTGTGAGGGTCCGAGTGGGTCTGTGAGTGGGTGTATGAGGGTCTGATTAGGTCTATGAGTGGGAGTGGGAGTGTCTAAGTGGGTCTGTGAATGGGTGCACGAGGGTTCGAGTGTGTCTGTGATTGGCTGTGCGAGTGGATGTGTGTGTCTGTATGGGTCTGTGAGTGGGTGTGAGAGTGTCTGTGTAGGTCTGTCAGTTGGTGTGTCAATGCCTGAGTGGAACTGTGAGTGGGTGCGTGAGGGTCTGAGTGGGTCTGTAAGTGAGTGCATAAGTGTCTGAGTGGATCTGTGAGTGGGTATGTGAGGGATTGAGTGGGTCTGTGAGTGGGTGCATAACTGTCTAAGTGGGCCTGTGACTGGGTGCATGAGTGTCTGAATGGGTCTCTGAATGGGTGCATGAGGGTCTTAGTGGGTCTTTGAGTGAGTGCGTAAGTGTCTGAGTGGGTCTGTGAGTGGGAGTGAGAGTGTCTGAGTGGGTCTGTGAAAAGGTGCATGAGGGTCCGAGTGTGTCCATGATTGGCTGTACGAGTGGGTGTGTGTGTCTGTATGGGTCTGTGAGTGGATGTGAGAGTGTCTGTGTAGGTCTGTCAGTTGGTGTGTCACTGTCTGAATGTGTCTGTGAGTGGGTATATCAATGCCTGAGTGGAACTGTGAGTGGGTGTGTGAGGGTCTGAGTGGGTCTGTGAGTGAGTGCATAAGTGTCTGAGTGGATCTGTGAGTGGGTATGTGAGGGATTGAGTGGGTCTTTGAGTGGGTGCATAACGGTCTTAGTGGGCCTGTGACTGGGTGCATGCGTGTCTGAGTGGGTCTCTGAATGGGTGCATGAGTGTCTGAATGGGCCCGTGAATGAGTGCATCAGTGTCTGAGTGCTTCTATGAGTGAATTATTTAGTATATGAATGACTATGTGAATGTTTCTTTTTTTATTTTGTTGACGTTATTTGCAAATTCATTGCAACATCACATGTGGGCTTCACTGAGCATCCTAATATATTTATGAATGTGGTGCAGCATGAAAACAAAATATTTTTAAGGTCATAATTACACCCTTAACAACTGCTATTTCACAGCCCTGGGCTAAGGATACTTCCACCCTAAACCCCCATGCAACTTTTCATTATATTTTTCATCCTTGGTGTAGGAGGCAGGCTCTCTTTATAATGTACATAAATGATGTGCACTGTGAAGAGAATCCAAGCAACCCCACCTTGGTATCCAGAGGTAAAAAGCAGACCATCTAATGCTATGTTTTTGTGGTAATGCGGGCAGGCAGTTAGGCTTATCTTGAAGTTTGCTGAGTATTTGTTGTACACACAGTATCAATTAATGTGGACACACCCTCAAAAGAATAACTCAAGACCACTTTAAAAACATTCTTCAGATTTTTATGAAATGTTTAAGACCAAGATCAACAAAATCGTACTTTTAAGTCATGATTTTCTAAAGTTTAGCAAAAATAGTATTTTTGTGTGTAATTACGCACCATGGGAATCAATGGGAAACTTTAAAATTGCATATAAAATCAGGCAATTCTCTCACAAGTGTCACCTTCTAGTATTAGGTCCAAATCTTTGAGATGACCTGTGGGCCAGCTGGAGAAGATCAGGCGGTTCTTGGTTCAAGCTGGAGCAGCGGCTGAAAGTCTTAGAGCTGGTGCAGAATGGAGAAGGTGACCACTTGGAAACACACTGCAAAGGGTTGACTTAAAGGTAAGTCCGGTGGGTCCCTTTGGCGTGTCGAAGTCATGAGGGGTAAGGGACCCTTAGAGCACAGCTGTTTTTCCGGTGCAGGGACCAGGGAGGCTTGGTGCAGTGCAGATAGGTAAGCCAAGAGTGATGCATCAAGTAGTCTTTGGAGCCAGGTGCAGGTCACTTTGAGGGTGGATTGCAGGTCAGCAGCACCACTCTGGGGGTGTAGTTCTAAGGTGTCCTAAAATCCCTAGACTGGTGCTTGCTTCTGGCCTTTGGAAAGTCCGGTTTGGACTTTTCTTCTGACTGTCCAACATTGGGGATCCAGTACCTCTGCCTAATGCATATCACAGCCACTAGAAGCTGCAGTGCCACCAAACCTGGCACACAGGCAGAGTTTGCCCTCTGAGTCTGACAGGTGTAATTTGGGCTGGCTGCTGCATCTGGTTCATTGGTCACTGGTTGGTTAGTGAACTGGACTTCACTGGTTTCTTGCTTGCAGGGAGTGAGGGAGGTTCTTTGTGATTTTAAGAAGGTTAGAGGTCCTCTGTTTTTTTTTACAGTCTGTACGATGTCCAGGCTACCCCTCAACTACAACTGTTGAGTCCTGGGTGCAGCAGGCAGAGTTTGGTGCCTTTTTCTTCTTGCAGCAGAACTTTTGATCTCAAGTCTTGGGTCTTCATTGTCACTTGTCTTCTTTTGTCTATCAAATCTGTCATCAAGTGGAGTACCTGGTAGTGGCCAATGGCCACCTACCTTAGGGTGGCTACACACACAATGTGATCACTTCCTGTGGGAAGGGGTTATAGCCCTAACCCTGATAGACTATTTTCCTGCCATCCAAGATGGAGGAAAATGAAAAGGAGTGGTCACCTCCCCTGCCACACCTGGGGGTGGTGCAGGCTTAGGGGGGCACTCCTCCTCTTCTGACTAAGTGTGACCACAGGTTTTTCCACTCAAAGTGGGGGAGCAATCATTGGGTGGCCATCTGCTGCTAGCAGCAGAGGCAGGGGTCAGGTTTCAAAGATGGTGAAGGCTTTAAATCTGAGCCTGGGTGCCTGCCTGAGTGGAGAGGATCTCACCACAGGAGTCCATATCTGTGTCTGGTGGAGGCAGGCTGGTAAACACCAGGCAGAAACATGCCAGGACTCTAATGTGACCTCTGGACACATGTTATAAACAATCCAACACAGGTATCAGTGTGGCTTTATTATTCTGAGTTGTTTGATAACAAACAACCCAGTATTCACAAATGCCATCATGTAGCTGGGGAACTCGTAATGACCAGTATCCAGCACATGTATTTGCTATGGCTCTCCTGTACACTTACTATGTAGTGAGGTTTTATGAAGACACAGTAGGGCATATTTGTTCATGCAAACATATGCCCCCACATGCATTATAGTGCACCCTGCCTTAGGGCTGTAAGGCCTGCCAGAGGAGTGACTTACCTATAGTGCATGCAGTGTCAGTGGACAGGGCACTCTTGGTAAGTGCCTTGGCGGGTTTGCAACTTTTAAATATACCTTGTGTGGGAAAACAGGGCTGATTGCAGAGGCCCCCTAACTTTTTGCCCCCATTTTCCACTTTATGCTGGTGTTTTCCTGACTCTGATGGTGCCCTGGGTACTGCTAACCAACCCAGGGCCTGTGCTCTGTGTAAAATGGATATGCAAATTAGGCTAATTATAATTGGCTAAGTCAACCTACCTATAAGTCCCTATTATATGGTAGGGCATGTAGGTTTAGGGACCACAGCATAGGTGGTGCACACCTAGGTGCACTGCTGAGGTGCCCAGTGTCATTTTAAAGGCAGGCCTGCCTTGCTGGCTGCTTTTAAATTAAAGTTATATGCAAATTCGACTTTGGAATTAAAGGTACTTCCAAAGTCTTAAACTACCTTATTTTTACATATAAGTCACCCCTAAGGTGTGCCCTATGTGCCCCTAGGGCTGGGTGCCATGTAACTATAAGCAGGGACTTTATAAAAATAGATTTATAAGCCCTGGTGAGGTAAAAACAGCCAAATTCGTTTTTCCCTCATTGAAGTAAATGGCGTTCATAGGCTAGAATGGGCAGACTTTATTTTAAATTTTAAAGTCTCCTTAAATGTTACATACCAAGAATTTGGTATCAAATTGATTGTTGTAATAAATCCCACAACTTCCAGTTGTTGGATTTAATATAACTTGTCCAGGTAAAAAGTTTAGACTTTACCTAAAAAGTTGCCAATTTCAGCTCTGCATTGTTTTTGCTGCTGTGCTCTGATTGGCCAGCCTGCAGCAGCTTCTGCCAGGCTGCCTTGATGAGGTGTGAAGTGGCCAGGCTTCACACAAAGGAATGTGCTTGGGGGAGAGAATCTCCCCTCAGCAGATAGTGAGGCAGGAAGGGGGAGGGCTGCCAAACTGGTCTTCAAAGGCAGAGAAGGACATTTGGAGCACCCAGCAACACCCCCACATCCTGCAACCCCAGACAATTAGGTGCCCCCTTGATTAGATTAGGAAAGGGCAGGAGAGGGGTGTGTTTATGATTTTTAGCCACACCAGTGGGTGGGCTCAGCCAGATGTAACCTCCAAAAATCAGATTCATCCATGTTGGATTTTTAGAGACTGTTGCCTTCTGGGATGGATTTTTGCCACACTTCCCAGGAAGTGGTCATCACAGGGGGACG
Organism: Pleurodeles waltl; assembly: GCF_031143425.1. Lineage (NCBI taxonomy): Eukaryota > Metazoa > Chordata > Amphibia > Caudata > Salamandridae > Pleurodeles > Pleurodeles waltl. The sequence goes on along the minus strand of NC_090448.1, from coordinate 1,039,270,917 downwards.
ACCCTGTCCCTGATTGGAGAACCAGGGCCCCCCTGCTTTTCACCCAGGAGCAAGGATAAAACTGGCAGACCTGCACCCACGCCTCAGATCCCCTCCAGAATTCAACAAGAAAGGAACTAAATAAGAAGAAGGACTGCCCTGCTGGACCCCTGGCCTGCACCTGGAACCTGCACTCAGAAGGACTGCACCAGCTGCACACTTGGGCTTCACCACAAGAAGGACTTTGCCTGGCTTCAACTGGTTCAAGGAGGGACTCCCTGTTTGCTACAGGTGAAAAATTGCTAACCAGAGTCCCCTGCACCAACTCCTGAAGAAAGCGACCAGCTGACCACTGTCCAGTGGCCAAAAAGGAGTTTGCGCCAGGTGCATTCTGGGAGTTGAAGTCCGCACCCCCCAAGGACCATCACAGAACTTCTGGACCCTTGGGGTGAGCTGTGGACCCCAAAAGAACCTTAAAAGAACATCTGGGTGAAGCCCCAGAAGTTTGGAAAAGATTTGAGAATTTTTGGAAAAAAGCTCCAGAGAGGGACCGACCCGCCGCGGAAATTCTAGCCGGCTTGCCTCAATCGCGACCCGGCCTGACTTCGTGGTTCGTCCCGGTAAAGAAAAACATCCAAAAAAGAGACTAAGTCCGAACGTAAAAAGTTGACCGGGACCTCCCAGCCATCGTATCCGAGAAGGGCTCCATGGACGTCGGATCAAGATCCAGGTTTACCCCGGTCGAAGGATTTTCATCTCGAAAAAACGACTAAGTCCGAAGGTAAAAGTCTCCACCGAGGAAACCCACATCGCGTATCCGGACAAGGGCTCCAGGAGGTCGGATTCAACTGGCAGGTTCGTCCCGGTGAAGAAAAACTTCAAAATAAAGACTAAGGCCCTCATTCTGACCCTGGCGGATACAATCCGCCAGGGCCAACGGGCGCGGGAGCACCGCCGACAGGCCGGCGGTGCCCCTAAGGGCATTCTGACCGCGGCGCTAACGCCACGGTCAGACAGGGAAAACTGGCGGTCTCCCGCCAGTTTCCCGCTGCCCTGGGGAATCCTCCATGGCGGCGCAGCATGCTGCGCCGCCATGGGGATTCCGACCCCCTTTCCGCCGGCCTGGCTCTGGCAGTTCTTACCGCCAGAACCTGGCCGGCGGGAACGGGCGTCTTGGGGCCCCTGGGGGCCCCTGCAGTGCCCATGCCCATGGCATGGGCACTGCAGGGGCCCCCTAACAGGGCCCAACTAGGCTTTTCAGTGTCTGCGATGCAGACACTGAAAAGCGCGACGGGTGCTGCTGCACCCGTCGCACGCCTTCCACTCCGCCGGCTCGATTCCGAGCCGGCTTCCTTGTGGAAGGCGCTTTCCCGCTGGGCCGGCGGGCGATCTGAATCAGATCGCCCGCCGGCCCAGCGGGAAAGTCAGAATACCCCTCGCGGTCTATTGACCGCGGGGCGGTATTCAGGCGGCTTCCGACGGGCGGGCGGCAACCGCCGCCCGCCTAGGTCGGAATGACCACCTAAGTCAGAAGGTAACTTTTTAACCGAGGCCTCCCATGACCTGTAGCCGAGCAGGGCTCCATCGCGGTCGGCCTGAAAGTTTGACTTTGCCCCGGTCGAGGTGCAACCAGATGACCCGATTGGCGCTTTTTGTTTCTAAGCGCTAGAAAAGTAATAATTCTTTAAAAATTCATATCTCCGGTTCCCCTGAACCGATTTTAATCGTTTTTGTGTCATTTTAAAGATAAAAATATAAACTATTTTTATAAATTGGTTTTGGATTTTTAAACTGTTTCCTGTGTTTTATTTAATTACTGTTTTGTGATATTTGAATGCTTTACACTTTGTCTCCTAAGTTAAGCCTTGACGCTCGTTGCCAAGGTACCAAGGGTTGAGCTGGGATTAATTTACTGAGACCTAACTGTACCTATGTGGAGGTTAGTGGCTTGTTGCTAGGTGTAGGTACCTACCTGCCCTACCAATAACCCATTTTCCAACATAATTGGAAGCAGCGACGGGATTCTAAGCAGACCAACCCTAGAGAGCTAGGGGAGGCAGCTGATGAGTGGTTGAGAACCAGGGTGGTTGTCAAGTCCCAGGGGGGAGACTCCAAGAAGGGGGGGACAGGTCCCCAAAAACCTAAGGAGGGAGGTGGTAAGCCCACCACAGAGACTCCCTCTGTACCCCAGAACCCTAAGAAGGAGGAGAGTAAATCCCACTCCCACTCTGACAAGCAGAGACAGGGAGACCCAGGGTTAAAAAAACTCTTGGACAGTAGGGCTTGCTTTGACTGTCAGCAAACAGGTCACTTCAGAGGAGATGCAGCCTGTCCAAGGAAGGTGGTTAGCACTGGGCTGTCCAGTGTAGCCATAGAGGAGGATTCCTCAGATGATGAAGTCCTCCTAGCATTGAGCTGGGAGACAGGACCAGATGGTAAGCTGGTGATTCCTGAGGGTGGGAGTAGGCACTTCCACCACATTCAAGTGAATGGGATCCCTACCACTGGCCTGAGAGACACCTGTGCCAGTCACACTATAGTGAGTGACCGGTTAGTGACCCCAGACATGTATGTCCCAGGAAAGACAAAGAAAGTCAGGATAGCCACAGGGGAGGTCACCTCCAAACCTGTAGCCATAGTGCCCCTAGAGAGGGAGGGTATCCTTGACTGGATTAGGGTGGTAGTCAGTGCTGACCTTCCCCTAGATTGTATCCTGGGCAATGACCTCCCAGAGGTGAGTCTGGTCACAGATGGGGTGGTCACCCAGGGCGCCCCCCCAACCCAAAGTCCTGGGGAGTCAGTCCCTACAGTTAGGAGACAGGGGTCCCCAAGAAAAGGAAAGAAGAAAAGGAAGGGTAGGCCACTCTTAAAGAGAGTTCCAGGGAGCCAAAGGCCTTCTGCCCCAGTAGGGGGGAAGCCCAGAGTTGGCACTGGTGAGGCCTCCCCTGACCCCAAGGAAGTCCTGAGTAGTCAGGCAGCTGTCCAGATGCAAGGTGTTGCCCCTGCACTGACAGAAGGGAGAGTGGAAGGAGGGTGTCTGCCACAGGAAGTGGTAGCCCCCCACTCTAGACAGCAAGAGGGGTGCCAGGACCTCACAATTGCCCCTAAAGCAGCTCAGCCACCTGTCAGTGGAGAGCTTAGGGTGTGGTTTTGGGTATTGACAGCTGTCAGTAGCCTCTGCTGGGTGCTAGCCTTCCTGGCAGCACTGTACTTGGCCTGGGAGGCAGACCCCAGGGCCAATAGCAAAGTAGGCCCCCTGAACCTATTGGTCATGGTGGGGTTGCTCAAGTGTTGGGTGACCTCTTTGGGTAAGCTAGGTGTTGCCCTAGCAAAGTTTGGAGTAGGGGAGGTGGGCACCTCACTACCCAAGTTGGCAGAGAGAGAGGAGGAAGACCCCCCTAGAGGGAAGTTTCAGTTTGAATTGGGTCCTTTTACTGTTGGGATGGCTTCACTACCCAGAGGGAGTGACCCTGACAGGAGGATGTAAGGCAGAGTAGGCCCTGCAAAGGGACAGCCAGTTTTCTTCACTGTCTTCCTCGCCTAACAAGCCAGGAAGACTCTCCCAGGGTTGGGCTGAGTCTCCTGGGCGTGTGGGCTTGGGGGGGTGGGTTGTGTGGGAAAACAGGGCTGATTGCAGAGGCCCCCTAACTTTTTGCCCCCATTTTCCACTTTATGCTGGTGTTTTCCTGACTCTGATGGTGCCCTGGGTACTGCTAACCAGTCCCAGGGCCTGTGCTCTGTGTAAAATGGATATGCAAATTAGGCTAATTATAATTGGCTAAGTCAACCTACCTATAAGTCCCTAGTATATGGTAGGGCATGTAGGTTTAGGGACCACAGCATAGGTGATGCACACCTAGGTGCACTGCTGAGGTGCCCAGTGTCATTTTAAAGGCAGGCCTGCCTTGCTGGCTGCTTTTAAATTAAAGTTATATGCAAATTCGACTTTGGAATTAAAGGTACTTCCAAAGTCTTAAACTACCTTATTTTTACATATAAGTCACCCCTAAGGTGTGCCCTATGTGCCCCTAGGGCTGGGTGCCATGTAACTATAAGCAGGGACTTTATAAAAATAGATTTATAAGCCCTGGTGAGGTAAAAACAGCCAAATTCATTTTTCCCTCATTGAAGTAAATGTCCTTCATAGGCTAGAATGGGCAGACTTTATTTTAAATTTTAAAGTCTCCTTAAATGTTCCATACCAAGAATCTGGTATCAAATTGATTGTTGTAATAAATCCCACAACTTCCAGTTGTTGGATTTAATATAACTTGTCCAGGTAAAAAGTTTAGACTTTACCTAAAAAGTTGCCAATTTCAGCTCTGCATTGTTTTTGCTGCTGTGCTCTGATTGGCCAGCCTGCAGCAGCTTCTGCCAGGCTGCCTTGATGAGGTGTGAAGTGGCCAGGCTTCACACAAAGGAATGTGCTTGGGGGAGAGAATCTCCCCTCAGCAGATAGTGAGGCAGGAAGGGGGAGGGCTGCCAAACTGGTCTTCAAAGGCAGAGAAGGACATTTGGAGCACCCAGCAACACCCCCACATCCTGCAACCCCAGACAATTAGGTGCCCCCTTGATTAGATTAGGAGAGGGCAGGAGAGGGGTGTGTTTATGATTTTTAGCCACACCAGTGAGTGGGCTCAGCCAGATGTAACCTCCAAAAATCAGATTCATCCATGTTGGATTTTTAGAGACTGTTGCCTTCTGGGATGGATTTTTGCCACACTTCCCAGGAAGTGGTCATCACAGGGGGACGACCCTGTCCCTGATTGGAGAACCAGGGCCCCCCTGCTTTTCACCCAGGAGCAAGGATAAAACTGGCAGACCTGCACCCACGCCTCAGATCCCCTCCAGAATTCAACAAGAAAGGAACTAAATAAGAAGAAGGACTGCCCTGCTGGACCCCTGGCCTGCACCTGGAACCTGCACTCAGAAGGACTGCACCAGCTGCACACTTGGGCTTCACCACAAGAAGGACTTTGCCTGGCTTCAACTGGTTCAAGGAGGGACTCCCTGTTTGCTACAGGTGAAAAATTGCTAACCAGAGTCCCCTGCACCAACTCCTGAAGAAAGCGACCAGCTGACCACTGTCCAGTGGCCAAAAAGGAGTTTGCGCCAGGTGCATTCTGGGAGTTGAAGTCCGCACCCCCCAAGGACCATCACAGAACTTCTGGACCCTTGGGGTGAGCTGTGGACCCCAAAAGAACCTTAAAAGAACATCTGGGTGAAGCACCAGAAGTTTGGAAAAGATTTGAGAATTTTTGGAAAAAAGCTCCAGAGAGGGACCGACCCGCCGCGGAAATTCTAGCCCGCTTGCCTCAACCGCGACCCGGCCTGACTTCGTGGTTCGTCCCGGTAAAGAAAAACATCCAAAAAAGAGACTAAGTCCGAACGTAAAAAGTTGACCGGGACCTCCCAGCCATCGTATCCGAGAAGGGCTCCATGGACGTCGGATCAAGATCCAGGTTTACCCCGGTCGAAGGATTTTCATCTCGAAAAAACGACTAAGTCCGAAGGTAAAAGTCTCCACCGAGGAAACCCACATCGCGTATCCGGACAAGGGCTCCAGGAGGTCGGATTCAACTGGCAGGTTCGTCCCGGTGAAGAAAAACTTCAAAATAAAGACTAAGTCAGAAGGTAACTTTTTAACCGAGGCCTCCCGCGACCTGTAGCCGAGCAGGGCTCCATCGCGGTCGGCCTGAAAGTTTGACTTTGCCCCGGTCGAGGTGCAACCAGATGACCCGATTGGCGCTTTTTGTTTCTAAGCGCTAGAAAAGTAATAATTCTTTAAAAATTCATATCTCTGGTTCCCCTGAACCGATTTTAATCGTTTTTGTGTCATTTTAAAGTTAAAAATATAAACTATTTTTATAAATTGGTTTTGGATTTTTAAACTGTTTCCTGTGTTTTATTTAATTACTGTTTTGTGATATTTTAATGCTTTACACTTTGTCTCCTAAGTTAAGCCTTGACGCTCGTTGCCAAGCTACCAAGGGTTGAGCTGGGATTAATTTACTGAGACCTAACTGTACCTATGTGGAGGTTAGTGGCTTGTTGCTAGGTGTAGGTACCTACCTGCCCTACCAATAACCCATTTTCCAACACCTTGTCATGCACTTGTAATGGCAGTCTACATGAGGCTGGTGTGGGGCCTCTCAGAGTGGCACAATTGGTGTTGCAGTTCTGGGGGGTCCTCTTAAGTTCCCATGGTATCCATGGGTACCATTTACTAGGGACTTACAAAGGTGGCTGAAGTGCCAATACATAGTACAGTTTTAGAGAAAGACATCTTACCCTGTTGTTCTACAGAGGCCCAGGGTACTTGAAGTTTGAATCCACATAATGGCTACCACGTCAAAAGAGGCACTTTCTCACATTAACCCCCCCCCCCCCAAAATGAAAGGGGATAAACCTTCTCTTCTTCCAGGGAGTGTTCATTCTTTAAATGGAAGAACCTGGAAAGTCCATTTGCATTGGCATGGCCTCAACCTCTTCAAGGCCCAGACCACAGCAAAGGCTTCCCTCTCTGTGGCACTCCATTTTTGCTCCCTAGGGAGTAGTCTTCTGCTTATAAAAGCAACAGACTGATCAAGTCCCCCATCATTGGTCTGGGCTAGGACTGCACCTATCCCAAGTTCTAAGGCATCTGTTTGACAATAAACTGCCTGGAGTAACCTGGTGCTTTTAGGACTGGGGCAGAGAATATTGCGTCCTTCAGCGTGTCAAAAGCACTGTCCAGTTGATCTTTTTGGGTGCATTTTCTTGGAGGTAAGTTCCATGAGGGTGGCCACAATGGTGCCATAATTCTTCACAAACCTTCTATAGTGTCCAGTCAAGCCAAGATATGCCTTGACTTGGGTCTGGTTAGTTGGAGAGTCCTGAGCTAGAATGGACTGGATCTTAGGCTCTAGTGGATGAACTTTGCCCCCACTACCAGGTGGCCCATGTATACAACCTTTCCCTGGCACTTACTGGCCTTGAAAGTGAGGCCTGTCTTTGGCAGGGCCTCTAGAACCTTTTCCATGTAGATCAGGTGACCCTACCAGGTGGAGCTGTAGACAGCAATATCAGCTAGATATGCTGCACTAAAGGATTACAGCCCAGCCAGGACTTGGTTCACCAACCTCTGGAAGGTGGCAGGGGCATTCTTTAATCCAAAGGGCATGACAGTAAGCTGATAGTGCCCACTTGGGATGGAGAATGCTGAACTCTCTTTTGCTCCAGGGGTCAGTCTAATCTGCCAGTACCCAGATGTAAGATCAAAGATACTAAGGTGTTAGGCCTAATCTGTCTATGAGCTCATCAGATCTTGGAATTGGGTTTGCATCTGTTTTTGTGCCCATTGACGCCCCTGTAGTCCACACAGAACCTTCTTTTTCTCTCTCTTGGAGTGAGGTATTTGGACTAAAACTACTGGTCTAGCCCAGGGACTCTCAGAGTGTTTAATGACACACAAATTCAGCATCTTTTTGACTTCCACTTGCTTGGATGTTCTCTATGACATGGTCTGACTGCCTATACATTGTGTTTTTGACAAGCAAGCTGTCACTGGTGTCCACATTTTGGGTACACCAGTTAGTCCTACCAGGCATCAGAGCGAATAAGTCAGCATACTGGTTGAGGATTTGCATGCAATCATCCTGCTGTTGGCCTGTGATAGTGTCTGACAAGACACCTCCATCCACAGAACCATTTTGTAGGTTGCTAGAGAGGAGCTCAGGGAGAGGTTCACTCCTTTTTTGCTGTCCCTCATCTGTAATCATGAGCATGGTCACATCAACTCTGTCAAAATAGGACTTCAGGCGGTTGACATGTATAATCCTTCTGGGATTCTTGCCACTGCCAAGGTCAACCAGGTAGGTGACCTCCCCTATTCTTTCAAGTATAGGGTAGGGGCAAGAGTACTTGTCATGGAGAACATTAGGAGCCATTGGCTCCATTACCAAAACTTTCTGTCCTGCTTTGAACTCCACTAGTGCTTTAGAAGCTCCTGGGTGGCCTGGCGATTTTTACTTAGTTTCTCCATGTATTCAGCCATCTTGGAATGTAGGCCAAGCACATAGTCCACAATGTCCATCTTAGGCTCTTTGAGAGGCCTCTCCCAGCCTCCCCTCACAAGACTTAATGGACCCCAACAGAATGCTCAAACAAAAGTACAAAGGGGGAAATTCCTGCTCTCTTTTGTGGCACTTCCCTGTAGGTAAAACACAGACATGGAAGTAAGATATGCCATTTTCTTCTGGGCTTTTCAGGGAGTCCTCCAATTATGCCCTTCAATATCTGGTGAACTGTTTCAACCAGTCCATTGGTCTGTGGATGGTATGGGGGTAGTGAACTCAGAGGTCACTCCACAACCCTGCCACAAGTATGCAAGCATGAAGTTTGACCCCATGTCTGATCCTGCCTCCTTCAGAAAGCCAACTTTGGTAAAAATACTCAGGAGGGCTTTGGCCACTAATGAGGCAGTGGTGGTCATAAGTGGAATGGCTTCAGGGTACCTAGTGGCATGATCCACTACAACTAAAATGTACCTGTTTCCTGAAGCTGTTTAAGGGTCAAGGGGGTAACAATGTCAACCCCTACCCTTTTGAAGGACACCCCACCCACAGGTAGTGAGAGTAAGGGTGCCTTCAGGTGCCCTCCTACCTTGCCACTGGCTTGAGCGGTGACAGAAGAATGGCAAAAGTCCTTCACCTTATGGGACATTCCAGGCCAATAAAATTGATTAACTAGCCGGCTCCAGATTTTGTTTTGCCCCAAATGCCCAACTTCCCAAATGCTCAGCTAGGGTAATGTCACGGACTAGAGAGAGAAGAAACTGGAGGTATTGGGGGTTGTAATCCGCCAGGCTGGCCCTGCTTGCAATGTTGCCCTGGGGATTACAACTCTTCAATCCACCTGGCTTTTCATGGTGGTTGGACCGCCATGGAAAACCTGGCGGAATGGGGGCATAATAGGCCCCCATGGACAGCCCTGTTGCACTTTACACTGCCTGAAGTACTGGCATTGGAAAGAGCAGCCGGTGCTGCTGCATCTGCCGCACCTCCTCATTGCCGCCGGATCGTAATCACTGTTAAGGACCTGTTTCCTGCTGGGCTGGCGGGCAGAAATACTATTTCCACCCATCAGCCCGCCGGGAAACTTGTAATAGGGCCAGCGGTGTTCTGGCCGCACTGGTGGTCAGATGGCAGTACGAGTTCGGTGGGTGGCCTCCTCCACCCACCAAACTCATAATGAGGGCCAAAGTCTTATTTTCCATAGAATGGAGGCAAATATAGCAAGTCTGGAACCAAATTAAAAGTTATAATAAATCCAACAACTTGCTACTGTTGAATTTAATAGAACTTAGACACGGAAATAATTTTTGTACTCTTGCAAAAAGTTACCAACTTCAGCTCTGTAGAGCTCTTCTCTCATTGGTCAGCCTCTGGCAGCCTGAGCTGGGTTGAAACAAAGGAAGCGTCTGGTGGGAGGGGGTCTGCTTCAGCAGATGGTAGAACAGGATGATAAGGGGCAGCCAAACTGGACTTCAAAGGAGGGAAGGACATTTGGGACAGCCTTCCCCCATTTCCTGCAGCTCCAGACAGCCAGATGTCCCCTGATTAGATTAAGAGAGGAATGGAAAGGAGTATGTTAAGGGAAACTTTGCCACACTAGTGGGTTGACTCAGCAAGATCTAAACTCTAAGATTGATTTTTTGCCATCTTGGATTTTGGAGGAATGTTGGTATCCCTGGGTTGATTTTTACCACAATTCCCAGGAAATGGTCACTCAAGAGGGTGGTGGCCTGCACGTGATTGGACAGGAGCAACCGGATGCCTTTCACTCTGCGAGCAAGAGTAAATATGGCAGCACTGCCCCACATTTCAGATCCCTATTGGAACAAGACAAAAAGAAGAAAGAATGCCCTGCTGGGCCCCTGGCCTGCACCTTGAATCAGAAGGGCTGCACACTTTGTACTTCATCAAGAACTTCTACAACCTCAAGAAAGGACTCCCTATAAACTACAGGTAGAAAGGAACTGTAATACCTGATAGCCTTAGTGTGGTCATCCCCCAACACTTTGCCTGCCTCCCCCCACATCTCTGATACTGTTTTCGCTGGTTTTAGGACTATACGCACTTTACCTCTGCTAACCACTGCTGAAGTGCATGTGCTCTCTCCACTAAACATGGTAATATTGGTTCCTACCTAATTGGCATATTTAATTGACTTGTAAGTCCATAGTAAAGTGCACTACATAGGCCTGTACATTAAATGCTACTAGTGGGCCTGCAGCACTGATTGTGACACCAACATAAGTCGGCCTTAACCATGTCCTGGGCCTGCTATTGCAAGGCCTGTGTGTGCAGTTTCACTGCCGAAGTAGACTTGGCATTTAAAACTACCTGCCAAGCCTGAACCTTCCCTTTTTCTACATATAAGTCACCCCTATGGTAGGCCCGATTGTGAGAAAGTAGCCTCTTTCTAGCATGGTTACCCCCACTTTTGGCTTGTTTGTGAGTGTGTGTCAGTGTGTTTTTACTGTCTCAATGGGATCTTGCTAGCCAGGACCCCAGTGCTCTTATTTAATACCCTTGTTGTCAGTGTGTTTGCCTGTCTCACTGGGATCCTGCTCGACTGGTCCCCAGTACTCATAGTTTGTGACCTAATGTGTGTTGTCAGTAGTGCTTAACTGTGTCACTGAATTTCTGATAACCAGAACTTCAGTGCTTATACTCTCTCTGCTTCCAAATTAGTCACTATAGTTCAGTGACTTCATATTCCAATTCAAATTGGAACACTGGACCTCCATTATAAGTCTCTAGTATATGGTACCTAGGTACACAGGGCATTGGGGTTCCAGGAGATCCTTTTTTCTGGCATTTCTTTTGCCACCCTTAAGGAGCTTAGACAAACCCTTTCACAGGACTGCCACTGCAGCCTGTGTGAAATAGTGCACACACTATCTCACAGGCATGTTCACTGCACTTAAGTAACTTATAAGTCACCTATATGTCTAACCTTCATTTACTGAAGGCCAGGTGCAAGGTTATTAAGTGTGAGGGCACCCTTGCACTAGCAAAGGTGCCCTCATTCTGTCCAGGGCCAAATCCCCGGACTTCGTGAGTGCGGGGATACCATTACACGCATGCACTACATATAGGTCAATGCCTATATGTAGCTTCACAATGGTAACTCCGAATATGGCCATGTAAGGTGTCTAAGATCATGGTATTGTCCCCCCATTCCAAATCTGGTATTGGGGGGGCAATCCCATGCATCCTGAGAGCTTCACCATGGACCCCCAGTACTGCCAAACCAGCTCTCTGAGGCTTGCACTGCAGCTACAGCTGCTGCCACCTCACAGACAGGGTTCTGCGCTCCTGAGGTCTGAGCAGCTCTTCCCAGAAAGGCAGAACAAAGCATTTCCTTTGGGAGGAGGGTGTTATACCCTCTCCCTTTGAAAATATGTGTTACAGGCTTGGAAGGAGTAGCCTCCCAGAGTCTCTGAGAATGCTTTGAAGGGCACAGATGGTGCCCTCATGCATAAGCCAGTCTTGAGTGGTAGATACTGAACTGGAAGGAGAAGCCTGGTCAATATAGTATGGCCAGATTGGTAATAGAAAATCATGCTTACTTGGGAGGTTGGATTTTACATCACAATTTTAGAAAGTCATTTTTAGAAAGTGGGAATTTCTCTGCTCTTACTGCCATCTGTGCCTTACAGCCTGTCTCCAATCCACATCTAGTCTGTGCTGGTTGATAGCCCCCCAGTGCATTCCAACCAGACAACCATAAACACTGGACACTCAGTCGTATCTACATTTATCTGCATACTGAATGGGTCTTCCTGGGCAGGAAGGGTGGAGGGGCTCACACTTATATTTCAAAGGCCAGTGGTCTGCCCTCACTAAAAGGACTGATAACACCCAATGGGGATCCTGGCAGACAGGACTGGGCTGAAAGGGGAACATGTGCTCTTCAAAACCATTCTTTGAAGTTTCCCCCAATTCAAAGGCAGTTTTGGGTATATAAACTGGGTCTCTGACCCTACCAAATCAGACACTTCTGGACCTACACCTGCACTCTGTAAGAGGAACTGCAAGGCTGCCGAAAGGACTCATTTGGACTGCTTTGCTGAGAAGGACTGCTGCCCTCCTTGTTGCCCTGCAGCCCTGCTAACCTCTGACTCTGCTGGAAGAACTCTGCCTTCCTCCTGAAGTGCTCTCACAAGGCTTGGATTGAGCTTGCCTCCTGTGTCTGAAGTCTCAGGGCCAAGAAAGACTTCACCTCTTCAAGAAACTCCTTGTGCATCGAAAATCAATCTATGCCTGTAGAAATTGAAGCAAATCCTACATCATGGCTCGGAAATTGCCTCACTGCCGACAGGAACGACACAGCACCAACTTCCTGACAGAATTTGACACGGAGCCTGCATTGCAATGGAAACATTGACACATCACCTACAGGATCGATGAGGCACCTTCTCCTTCTACCAGCGCGTCAAGGGTGTTCAACGCATCATGCCTGGGTGTCAAAATATCCCCACATCTCAGTGAGGAATCAAGAAGACTGTGTACCTGAAAAATGATTCAACCCCCTGCAGCATGGAAAGAAACAACGTATTGTCGGTGCCGCACTAGAAAATCTGATGCAACACTGCTTTTTTCCATGCATCTCCTCATGCGGTCCACGGGCTTATTGGATCTTTGTCCCTTTGACCCTACTTTATTCAGATAAATATCTATTTTTCTAAACCTGTGTTGTGAATTTTTGTGGTGTTTTCACTGTGTTTCTGTATGATTTATTTCAGAAATGCTTTACAGATTGCTTTCTAAGTTAAGCGAGGCTGCTCAGTGCCAACCTACCAGAGGGTGGGCAAAGGATAATTTGGATTGTGTTGTGACTTACCCTGACTAGGATTTGTGGTCCCTATTTGGACAAAGGTTTATACCTCTGCCAACTAGAGACCCCATTTCTAACAGGAGCTGACCAGAGTTCCCTGCATCCAGTCCTGTAAAAATAGCCCAGCTGACCAGTGGACAGTGGTCATTTTAGGATTTGGACCAGGTGCACTCTGGTGGTGGGCGTTCTAACCCCCAAGGAGCAACTCATCGCTTCAGGAAACTTGGGGTGAGGTGTGGACACCTGAAGGACCTTAAAAGTACTTCTGGAAGAAGACCCAGAAGTTTTTAAAAGTTTGGAGCAACTTGGAAAAAAAGTTCCATAAGTGGACCAACCCTACTTAGTGAGTCAAGCTGGCGAACGTCGAACGCGACTCGGCCTGACTTGCAGGTTTGTCGCACTGAAAATCTCCAGAGCCCCAGATTTCCAGTATTTGACCGGGGACTCATGGAAAGGCAATCTGACATTGTCGTATCGAAACAGGCTTGGTGTGGAGGGTCGTCTGGCGTCAGGGAAGCAAAGCTCCAGAAAAGTTTCCGAGGCCCATATTTATACCCTGCTTGCGCCGGATTTGTGTCATTTTTTTAATGCAAATTCGGCGCAAACCTAACACCATATTTATACTTTGATGCCCGACCCTGCAAACTTCCAAATCAAAGGGCCTCACTGTTGTTTTTCACAGGCTATTACATATGTTGAATTGAATGGGAATTTTAGGTCACATAGTACAACCGTGTTACCACCACTGTGGAATCGATTCTGTGTGTGGAAGTATCATGTCACCTCCAGTGAAGACACATGGACACTTCTTTCACATGACATAATGCATGGGAGATACACAATGTACTGCAAGTGCACACAAATACAGCTGATATCCAGTCAATCAGCCAAACACTAGTTTAGATAATAAAACAACCCAATGCTGATAGTACATCCTAGAAGCCTAGGATTCCACACAATAACACAAACACAGATGAGTCACAGACAACACAAGATAACAACTGCCATGCCAAGTGATAATCCTGGTGCAAACAACATCAAAATGTTTACAATCATTTTCTCTTTCAGCTGATCAGGGGTATGGGATCCAGCCATGGATCATGACCCTATTTGCCAACCCAAGCACAGCATCAGAGCGTGCCTATAATGAGGCACATCTGAGGACACGCACCATAGTCGAGAGGACTTTTGGCATCCTGAAGTCACGATTCAGGTGCCTCAACATCACCTGAGGCAGCCTCTTATATTCACCTGAAATGGTCTTCAAGATCATTTTGACCTGTGCCATCCTGCACAACAGATGTGTAAGGAGGAACATTCCCCTCTATGAACCATGACCCACAAATGCCTGAAGAGGAGGAAGAGGAGGATGCTGTCCATCAACATGAGGAGGACCATCCAAACACTGCAGCAGGATTGGGTCGGAGACAACACATTGTACAAAACTTCTTTTAACTCTCACCATCACCACTGTCTTACCAAATGTCATTAAACACCTCACTTCATCACTCAATCATGGTCTGGGTAATTATTTCTGCATCACATGATCCTTAGGACTCATAGTTTAGCCTCATGGAGCATTGCAGAAATACAGATTAGGATACTGAAAAAGGCACATCACATTTGATGGGTATGAGTGTACACCCAACTTCACACAGTGTAAATGACATGTATCCTGTCTATTTCACATTTGAAGGGAAATATCAGAGTACCACACCTATGGCACACATCCATGTTGCCAACATGGTTCATAGCAGCACATGGCACACAACTAAGACACCATCAATCCTAATTTTAAAAAGTGTTTCATATATGAGGAAGTGGATGTGCTATTGCATTGGTAATAGTAATTTATGACCAGACCCTTGACAGTAGTAAGTGTGACATCAGCCATCTCTGCAAGTAGCATGTGTGACAAGAAGTCCATGTAAGCTGCAAATGGATAGCACGAGTGCCCCAGGTATGACAAGCATTGCTCACAAGACATGCCCTGCGCATGCCATCCCACGTTATAAGTCCTGCCACAGGCATGTTTTCAGTCTCTCTCCACCCTTCTCTAGGGGGCCCTGTAAATGGACTATTTGTACCCTGATAACCTTTATCTACACACACCCAGACTCCCATTCTGACTCCAGTGTGCTTCCCTCCTTAGTATGGCATGCCATGGTCATAGTTCATCTGTCTGCATGGACTTCATGTCCGATAATGCACTACCTGGTAGTCTGTAGAACCTGTAATCACCTGTCCATTGCTTCACATGTGAAAGGTACTGTTGGCCCTTTCAACTTGATTCTCACCTACATGACTTGTGAGAGACTGAAGCTGCACACACCTGTGAGCACTTCCAGGCAGACCAGCCATTTGAACCAGCACTGTCATTGCTGCTGCCTGGAACGGCTTGGAAGCTGCCATGTAATTTATATACTTGTTGTGCATTGCTGTATGAATCACTTGTGTAACACAGGCCTTGGGTTATTGTGTAACGTTGCAGCACACAGCACAAAACTGTTTTTAGTTTCCACAGTGTTGTTCCAGCGTTTCCCAGTCAGAGTCTGCTCACTGTGCATTAGCCTTGTTCATGTTAGTTCCTGACAGAGCCTGCATCCTGTTAGCCTGATTGGCTCCTGCATCCTGTTAGCCTGATTGGTTCCTGTCTTTGTGTTACCATAAAGGTTCCCAATGGCTACATTTGTCTCGTAGTTTCTTTCCATGCCCTCTCTTTCCTCCTGGGGTATTATGGTGGTCATTTTGAACATGGCGGTGTGGCCCGTCATGCCGGCGGTGGCGGGTAAAACCGCCAGCCAGCATGGCGGGCCACACCGCCACATAAAGAACACACTGAGGGCCACCATCGGCAGCCCTCACTCACCGCCAGGCTGCCTCCATCAGGCAGCCTGGCGGTGGTCAGAATCATTATCGGTTAGCGGTGCTGCCCCTTGGATAATGATCCCTAATCCTCCAGCCTTTCCCTGGTGGGGAAACTCACCAGGGAAAGGCTGGCGGAGGGGGTGCCCCCAGGCACCCGTGGGGGCCCCTGCACTGCCCATGCTCTTGGCCCTGTGCAGCGCCCCATCACGCAGGTCACTGCCCAATTTTCAGGCAGTGATCTGCGCGACGGGTGCAGCTGCACCTACCGCACAGAGGCATCGGCGGCGGTTCCATGTGGAGCCGCCGTCAATGTCGTGGCCAAGCATTCCTCTGGGCCGGCGGGCAGAAACAATGTTTCCTCCTGCCAGCCCAGAGGAATGTTCCTAATACGGCCGGTGGGGATCTGGGGACGCTGGGAGTCAGTGTTTTGACCGCCAGCATGAATACGGCGGTTTGGACCGCCGTGTTCATTATGAGGGCCTATGTCTGCTAGGTCTACGATGAATCTTCAAATAGATTGTATAGTGTAATCAGTTTACTTATCGTATTGTGGTCTGGGACATGTATTCAAATAGCCTAATCCCAGCCCTATATCTTGTCTGGGTTTCATGTATGCATGAGTGACAAACAGTGACAGTGTACTATGGCTGTATGCATGGAATGGGTATGGTGCCTCCAGCACAACAAACAACGTTTGCTAATGTGCATGAAAGGACAAAACATGTTTGTGCCCGGATGGTCCACACATAGATTCACATTGGCTGCAACCGAATGATGGTGCTTGCATGGTGATTAGCTGTGAGATTAATCAGCACAGAGGCACTGATGTTCCCTGTTGCAGTCGGAATTTTAGAGGCCAGCCTGTGTACAAATGTTGTGAGGAAACCTGCTGGTTTCTAATTACTGATCCATTAAGTTTGTGAGCACACCAAGGTTGCCCTGTTGTAAACCTCATGAAACTTCTGCAGTGCCACAGCTGGACTATCCCCATGTGTGTTGTCAATTTCTCTTTGTCTTTCGGTCAATTCTGCTTTGAAGGATACTCTGCTAATGCAGGGAATGGCTCCACAGACTCATGACTAGACCTGCACGTAACTGTGACAACATGGAGGCCAATACTGACACAGGATACACATGGCCACACACTTGAACTGGACACCTTTGTGCAATTAATCACTGGAAATATGTGAACACATGCAGCTTGGTCTGCTGGTCCTCCACTGCCACAAGAGAAACATAGATCATTTATATGACTCAAACTGTGGAGTGACATTCCATTTTTGGATTGGTTTTGGGACTCTGTGTCACAAACACTGTACCTCCATTGCATTTTCAAATGCCTACCTCATGGGAGGTATACAAACAAGTGAACAGGAAGTGGTATCCAACATTCCAGTACATGTGATGGCTTACTCTTGTAACATTGCTATTAACAACCGTCCTCTATCAATCCTGTGCATAGTTTGTCATGGGAGATGTTTTGTCCCAAAAGTCAGGGAAGTTCACACAGCATTAGATGCTACGTGTATGACAAACACATATCCTGACTCATTTCCACACTGAATGGAATCTGATGGTTATGCACATTTACAACACATGCATACAAGCACATTAATGAAAGCATGTCTTGTGACGTTCACACAGAGGCACAACAACAATTGAAATAGCAAATTCACAGACATAAACACACAGGCCATGAGTGAATGTATTAAGTTGTATAGCCTTGCTATCCTCTATTGATGCACCACCTGCTCAAACTAGGTAATACCAATTTTTATTCCAAATGTTTGGGTTGCTGTTGCGTCAGTTAAGATTGCTCATCCGGTACAACAACATGAGTATTATGGTCCGCAGTAGTGTGGTCTGCCACATGTGCCCAAACACTGGAACACACAATGCAGGCGCAAACAGCCTATCTCTGTACAGTTACAGCTTTCATGTACGTTAAAAATGAGAGAAATGACACACAGTTAAAGACAGATATTGTGACGCAAACACATAAAAAAAGACGCATATGCCTCAAATTTTGCCGCATATACGTTGAAAAATGACACTCACAGCAATTATACATCCATTGGGCCCTAGCGGTAATTCCTACACTGTACCCCATGAAATTGGTTATCAATGAAAAATATATGGAACTATAAATGCGGGGGAATTTTGAAGCATTTGCATCAAAATTCTTTGATGCACAGCCTGTAAACGTCATAAAATTTTAACACATCATAATAAAAACGCACCACATTTGAGACAGGAAGTGATGCAATGGGATATCCTGTTTGCAGAAATGGTACAGTGGGTGTACTTTCACTTTCACTTTGCAGTCTTTGATTCTTCTAGGCTGTGTGGCTGTGCTGAGAGTTTTGTCTGTCCAAATTGTGCTTTTGACGCCTGTGTGCCATTCTATTTATCATCTGTTGTTTTACTAATTGTCTCAGTTGTTCAGTGTAAGTGTGTTTGTGTCATATTTGGTGTCTAATTTTGTCTTTGTACTGTTGGGAGTGTGTAGTCGGTATTGTTAGTTTGGGGATCGTTGGGCTGTTTGTGGGTTACTTAACTTTCATTTTGCTCCCTCCTTTCCCTGTTTTTTCCTCTGTACCTGTTCCCATACCTATTATTTCGGTCATGTTGGGTAGGCCACGTCTGGGGAGAATGGCTGAGGAGGAGCTGGGGGCATTCATTTGGCTGGTGTGCCACTTCCTTCCTTGATGGTAGAGGCTGGTGGCAGGGTGATACAGGGGTATCACACGGAGGCGAGGAGGCTCAGGTGGTCCAAGGTGATGTACCATCTGAAGCGAATTTTCAACACACTGCGCAACAACTACTAACTCAAGCATCACTGGGCTGATCTTGTTGCCAGAGAGCAAGACCTGCTGGACCACCTGGGTGTGGTGATTGGTGGCCCTGTTGGTGAGTACAATTCAGACTAATGTGCACATTTCAATGCTCTCTAGTGACAGTAACAGATTTGTTGACATGCTGCTTGCAATGTTGGTGGACATGTGTAATGTAAGTTAAATATACTGTGGCCCTGATTTCAACAATATTTGCTACACATTACCGTCATTTGTTGACGCAACAGCTGCACAAACTTACAAAACACAACTTGATCTTGTAAATAGTATAGTATACATAACTCACACCTTTCATTGATGGTCTGTAAGTGTACCAGGAAAGAGATGTATTTCACAAGCTAAAGCAAGGAATAAATGTAGTCCCCAATTACTTGGAATACATGTCTGAACTGTATTTCTGGCCATACGTACAAAGTTCTTCCTAACCCCAGGTAATATCTTAGGCTGATACTTTGACTTGGTTTGTGCAGCAATTAAATTAGAAATGGATGCCAAAGTAATGCACATGGGTTCACATCTAAATGTTTGGTACTACTTCCCATAGCTGTTGCTTTAAACATGAAGCAAATGCCACAAATTTAGGATAAAAAAGTATATCTGGCCCTCTGTTTATTGTTCCTGTGTGTTTTAATTTGCCTTGGGCACAATTGCTGGAACAGAGATGATGCATTTGCCATCTGTGTCACTTTATAGCCATGCAATTCTCATAAGTTACTGGGTCATCATGGGATACCTGAAGTTGGTGATTGCATGGTCACAATTTATTACTTGCTTGATGTTGTTAATTTAGATAAATGGCCAATCCATGTTCAGTGTAAGATTGTCATCAAGTAACACACACAATCCCTGCCCGTAAGCATCATAACATTTTGACACATCATAATAAAAACGCACCACATTTGAGACAGGAAGTTATGCAATGGGATATCCTGTTTACAGAAATGGTACAGTGGGTGTACTTTCACTTTCACTTTGCAGTCTGTGATTCTTCTAGGCTGTGTGGCTGTGCTGAGAGTTTTGTCTGTCCAAATTGTGCTTTTGTCTCCTGTGTGCCATCCTATTTGTCATCTGTTGTTTTAGTAATTGTCTCAGTTGTTCAGTGTAATTGTGTTTGTGTCATATTTGGTGTCTAATTTTGTCTTTGTACTGTTGGGAGTGTGTAGTTGGTATTGTTAGTTTTGGATTGTTGGGCAGTTTGTGGGTTACTTAACTTTCATTTTCCTGCTTCCTTTCCCGTTTTTTTCCTCTGTACCCGTTCCTATACCTATTATTTCGGTCATGTTGGGTAGGCCACGTCTGGGGAGAATGGCTGAGGAGGAGCTGGGGCATTCATTTGGCTGGTGTGCCACTTCCTCCCTAGATGGTAGAGGCTGGTGGCAGGGTGATACAGGGGTATCACACGGAGGCGAGGAGGCTCAGGTGGTCCAAGGTGCTGTACCATCTGAAGCGAATTTTCAATACACCGTGCAACAACAACCAACTCAAGCATCACTGGGCTGATCTTGTTGCCAGAGAGCAAGACCTGCTGGACCACCTGGGTGTGGTGATTGGTGGCCCTGTTGGTGAGTACAATTCAGACTAATGTGCACATTTTAATGCTCTCTAGTGACAGTAGCAGATTTGTTGACATGCTGCATGCAATGTTGGTGGACATGTGTAATGCAAGTTAAATATATTGTGGCCCTGATTTCTACAAGATTTGCTACACATTACCGTCATTTGTTGACACAACAGCTGCACCAACTTACAAAACACAACTTGTTCTTGTAAATAGTATAGTATACATAACTCACACTTTTCATTGATGGTCAGTGAGTGTACCAGGAAAGAGATTTATTTCACAAGCTAAAGCAAGGAATAAATGTAGTCCCCAATTATTTGGAATACATGTCTGAACTGTATTCCTGGCCATATGTACAAAGTTCTTCCTAACCTCAGGTAATATCCTAGGCTGATACTTTGACTTGGTTTGTGCAGCAATTAAATTAGAAATGGATGCCAAAGTAATGCACACAGGTTCACATCTAAATGTTTGGTACTACTTCCCATAGTTGTTGCATTAAACATGAAGCAAATGCTACTAATTGAGGATAAAAAAGTATATCTGGCCCTCTGTTTATTGTTCCTGTGTGTTTTAATTTGCCTTGGGCACAATTGCTGGAATAGAGCTGATGCATTTGCCATCTGTGTCAGTTTATAGCCATGCAATTCTCATAAGTTACTGGGTCATCATGGGATACCTGAAGTTGGTGATTGCATGGTCACAGTGTATTACTTGCATGATGTTGTTAATTTAGATAAATGGCCAATCCATGTTTAGTGTAAGATTGTCATCAAGTAACACACACAATCCCTGCCATTATGGTGTCATGGGACGATATCTGGCTCAGGGTATACTGGCAATGTAGCATATGTAACCTACAGACAACACAGGCACACCTTTAATGGACCATAGAAAACATAATAATTCATGAGCTAAACTCAACCCACATGAGCATCACACAGTAACTGATTGTCCCTTGATGCATAAGCCACAATACCTGAGTGACTGGTATTGCAGTGCACCAGGAACGTGGCTTTGCATGTCTCTCATAACAACAAATGAATAAATGGATTACACTCTATAAAAGAATCTGCAACCAATTGAGGAATCATGTTTGTCACCATATGATTGTTAGGGCCACTGCATGTGTGCATATGTGTGTGTATCACTCACTGGGTGACAGGGTCAATACATGTTTGCAGTGGTATGTCTGTTGGAGTGTCATCATGTCTGAGGGGCTGGACCGTCAGATATAATGTCACACACAGTAATTTTTTCTTCAAAGTGTTGTACAGTGCGCACACACTGAGCACATTTTACCCTTTCATGTTTTACAGGTGGACCTGCCCCCTACACAATTGGAGAAGAGCTCGATTTGCAGACCCATACATATCCAGTAAGTGATGATATTTATGTTCTGTGTTGTGTTTGCAGCTGTTTGTGATTGACTCCTGTGTGTTGGACACATAACAAGGTATGATGTGCTGGCACATGATCTGATATGTGACTTGACTGGAGCTTGTTTTTCCATATTTGAGTTGGACAATCAGTGGCGTAGAGTCATAATTTGGGATTGTAGTGCAGCTCTGTAGGCATGGGCAGGTGAACACGGTGACATTAGTTGTTACATGTATTGTAATGAAAAATGTTGAGGTAGCCATTTTCATGATTTAGTCAGCAAGTCATGCCCCGAATCACACAGAGCAGGGATGCCGAAGTATTACACACAGACTTGAGCCTCCTTGTTAACTAATGAACATGTAGGACTGTCTGTTTGACTTTCTAGCAGCATCTAGCTCCACATGTTCTGCTACGTTTATGTGGCACTTGAGTACAATGTCATAGGTGTGCATGCAGCTCAAGCCCAGATGGGTGCTTGCATCTATGTGCTTGTTGTAGGGAAGGTATTAGTGATTTCAAATGATGTGGACAATTGTTCGCAATTAAGAACATACATTTGGATGTGATTGTACAATGTTTGTGTCTATCCTAACTGGACACCCTCCTTACCTGTGGTGGACTGACTAAAACCATGGACAGCTGTCCTTGATGTTTGAAAGTATGTGTTGCATGTCCATCCCCCCTGAGGCACAGGCTTAGGGTTATGAAATATGTGTACCTAGGTGTGAAGATCCCAGTGTAGAACACAGACATGTAATTCAAAAAATAATTTGTTCCAACCTAGGATACCCCCTCATGATGAGCACCTGCAAACCATCCTGCCAATTCCATTTACAAATCACAGATCTTGTGGCCCTTGTTTGTAATCCAGAAAATAGTCATTAGTTGGCCTGTCACATGTGGCGGACTTGCAGCATTTGTTATGTGACTAATGGCAGAATAATGATGCTTAGATCATTTAAGTAGGTACACATCTTTTTGAGCATTGCTGTGCTGTTAGATAGGACATGTGTAGGCTGTGTTGACATGTACTTCCTCAGGGTCAATCTGTGATCTGTACTGTGAATTGGCCTGTTTAAGCTAATTTTGAGGATTTTTTTAAATATCATCAGTAGCTGTATCACGCAATAATGTAACTAATGCTTGGCTTTATCTTTTCTAACAGCAGCCAATATGGATGCCAATCAGATCCGTGAATTCCAGAGGAGGGCGATGCGTTACCGCCACATTCTGGATGATGAGTCTGGGTTCCGCCACATGGCATGGCGTTATTGCCATGAGAGAGCCACAGGGGTCTGGAGGGCATTTGCCCAAGGGGGCCCATCCCTGTCCACAAAGCCGCCACCACCAGCACCACCACTCCGACCCAAGTGGCACCAAGGATGACCGCCACCACTGCAGGTCCCTCAACATCATCCGCTCCTGGACCACTGACAGCAGCCCTTTCACCTCCCCCTCCAAGCATGGCACCGGTATCAGCACAACCCTCCACAAGTGGCACACAGACCACCCATGCTGCAGTCATTAACAATGTTGAATTTAGGAACATGCAACGTGACATGCAACGAATGTTGCACGGAATGGACAGGCTGCAGCAGGAGGTGTCCCAGATTAGCAGGAAAGTGCATGGGATAAAAAAGATCCTGCATAGGGCAAACGTATAACTGTTCGACACTCAGCCATTATTCCCTCCCTTTCCTCCTCTTTCCTGGTTCTTATATTTAGTGGGTTTAGGGGGCTTAGTGTTAGGTTAGAATAGGCTGTTAGTTTAGTTAGTATAAGTGGGTTGGTGGGTGGAGGGTATGATATTTTTGCATGTGTTTTTTGTGGGTGGGTGGGTGGACGGGGATGATGTTTGGGGTTTTGTGTATTAAAAAATAAAAAGAATACAAACAAATATGTATATAATTGTTTAGGAGAAGATAGTATGTGTTTAGGTTAGTATATGTTGTCCTCCATGTGTCCCGTCATATAAGGGGGGTGGGGTGTTGATGTTTAGATTGTTTAGTTAAATGTGATAAGTAAGTTTAGCTTAGGGTAGTTAGGGCCAGTTGTGGGTAATGTGTAGTTAGGATAGTTTAGGTTAGTTAAGGTGTTTCCCCTAGTTTTATTATCCTTTTTGCAGTTAAATAAATATTTAGGTACTCCTTTACAGTATGGGGGTCATTCTGACCTCGGCGGTAAAAGGTGCTTACCGCCGGTCAGAAGACCGCCATAACACCGCCACGGGCGTGCGAAACCGCCAAGGTAATTCTGACCCGCAACGGGCAAACCGCCAAAAACCCGACATCCACAAAAGTCCGCCACACCAACGGGCAGCGAAAAACTGGCGATGACCAAACCTCCACGTCACGCCAACAGAAATACGCCCATTCCATTCCGACCCACAAATCCACGCAGCGGTCTTTCAACCGCGGTATTCCATTGGCGGTACAGACCGCCGCGGTCAAAATACACACACAGCTCCAAAACACTGCCACATTGGACATTTTGAAACACACACCTGATACACATACAAACACTACTCCCACACACCCAACACAATATAAAACACACACCCACATCACCCACAAACCCCTACAACCACCATTTATTGACTAAGGCCAGAGAGAGACACCACCAGCTAGTACAGAGCATTCACAGGCACATAACACCATCACTCACACAACATCCACGCACAAAACACCACACACCACCACACTCACCACACTCATCACCACAAACACCACCCCACACCTCATCCACACCACCCCATGGCACCCCAAAGACACCCCAGGTTTTCAGACGCTGAACTCAGGGTCATGGTGGAGGAAATAGTTCGGGTAGAGCCCCAGCTCTTCGGGACACAGGTGCAGAACACCACCATTGCCAGGAAGATAGAGCTATGGCAAAGAATAGTGGACAGGGTCAACGCTGTGGGTCAGCATCCATGAAATCGGGACGACATCAGGAAGCGGTGGAACGACCTACGGGGGAAGGTGCGTTCCATGGTATCCAGACACAACATCGCGGTGCAGAAGACTGGCGGCGGACCCCCACCTCAACCCCCAGAATTGACAACATGGGAGGAACAGGTCTTGGCGATCCTGCATCCTGAGGGCCTCGCAGGAGCAGGCGGAGGAATGGACTCTGGTGAGTCTAATCTCAACTACTTCATCCCCCGCACCCACCGGCATGCCAAATCATACCACCCCTCCCCCCCCACCCCCATCACACATCCTCCTTGCTAATGTCTCACCATCACAACCCACCCATCCCAACACCAAGCCCTGCATGCGACCACAAACCATGGACACCCATCACCTAAGCATGCCCACTGCACATACCCAACCCCCCCCAAACCACCGTCACAACAGCCCCCACAAGGGAATGCCAGCACTGGGGTACACGGGCACCCACCCATTGCACGCTATGGCACACACAGAAGCAATAACCATACTCATATACCCCTGCAGGACCCGAACACCACGACTCCGCCCAGGAGGGTCCAGAAATGTCCATCCCACCCCCAGAAGAGGCCCACAGTGATGACAGCAGCTCTGTCTCCCTGGACCCAGATGACCAGCCCGGCCCATCGGGGACCTCGGGACAGTCGGTTCCCCTCAGACAGCCACAGGCCACAGCAGACCTACCCCCCTCTGGGAACACCAGCACAGCACCCACCCAGCGGGCCCATGCCTCTGTCTCCAGGACACGTCAAGCAGCGGTGTGTCCACCACTACAGGGCACCCAGGTTAACCCACCACCCCAACAACAACAGGGACCTGGGGGCAGTGGTAGTGGGCACACGGTACAGGGGACAGAGGCCCAGGGAAACAGGGGAACTGGGAGGGCTACTGTGCGACAGGGGGTGAACAGGCCCAGGGAACCCACTCTCCACGAGGCCCTATCCTCCATCATGGGAGCATACCACCACTCCCAGGAGACGATGGCGACGGTCCTGGCCAGGTTCCAGGAGATCCAGGTACTGCAGGAGGAACAGTTTATGGGGTTCAGGGAGGAACTCAGAAACATCAGTTCCGCAATGGGCACCATCGTTGTGGCTCTCAATCAGATTGTCAGCACATTGCGGGACCATGTGGCACCACAAAGGGCCCCTGTCACTAGCATGGACCAAGAACAGGCTACCACCTCCGCCGGCGCTAGTGGACAGGAGGCCCCGACACAAGAACAACAGGCCACCAGAACCCCACCCCCTGCAGAAGGAGAACCACCCGCAAGCGGGGCCTGAGATCTAGGAAGAAGACAGAGTAAGATGCCAAGACCCCCGCCAGGAAAGGATACCCCCTGATTGTCATCCCACTGTCTCACATTGTCACCCTGTCCAACCTTAAACTGCCCCTGCTCCACCTTCCAAAGGCATATGGACAATGCACCTGTGAGACTGAAAATCTGGACTCTGCCATGGACATTCCTCCACCATCACCCATCACCGAATTGCAACCATTACCCAAAATTGAGCACTTTAATAAACACACTTATTGCACCAAAATAATCTGGAGTCTGCCTGTATTTTTGAACAAATGTATTACAGAGAACCATGCCAAAATGTCCAGTTACATTGTGATGACAACATACCACTGTCACACAACTGTAGTCCATGGGGAAACAAAGCAGAGGTCACGGAGTGGGGCCCACATCTCTGAAATTGGAAGGGAAAGTCACAACTCAGTTAACATACACTGGGGGGAAACTCAGACAGTAGAGAGGCAGGAGACTTTAAGTAAAAGTAAAATGCCGGTGTTGATTCTTACCTGTATGTCATTGAAAATACTGCTGTATTACTGTGTCCCTGTTGTCTGTGTCATCCTCTTCGTCTTCCTCCTCTTCACTCTCCGCAGGCTCCACAGCTGCCACAACACCACCATCTGGACCATCCTCCTGCAGGAAAGGCACCTGGCGTCGCAAAGCCAGGCTGTGAAGCATACAGCAGGCCACGATGATATGGCACACCTTCTTTGGTGAGTACATTAGGGATCCACCTGTCATATGGAGGCACCTAAACCTGGCCTTCAGGAGGCCGAAGGTCCGCTCGATCACCCTCCTAGTACGCCCATGGGCCTCATTGTACCGTTCCTCTGCCCTTGTCCTGGGATTCCTCACTGGGGTCAGTAGCCATGACAGGTTGGGGTAACCAGAATCACCAATTAGCCACACACGGTGTCTCTGAAGTAGTTCCATCACGTAAGGGATGCTGCTATTTTGCATGATGTACGCGTCATGCACTGACCCAGGGAACTTGGCATTTACATGGGAGATGTACTGGTCAGCCAAACAGACCACCTGGACATTCATGGAATGATAACTTTTTCTGTTCCTGTACACCTGTTCACTCGTGCTCGGCGGGACCAAAGCAACATGTGTCCCATCAATTGCACCAATGATGTTGGGAATATGTCCAAGCGCATAGAAATCACCCTTCACTGTAGCCAAATCGCCCACCTCAGGGAAAACAATGTAGCTCCGCATGTATTTCAGCAGGGCAGACAACACTCTGGACAACACCTTGGAAAACATAGGCTGAGACATCCCTGATGAAATGGCCACTGTTGTTTGAAATGACCCACTTGCAAAAAAATGGAGTACACAGAACCTGCACTAGAGGGGGGATCCCTGTGGGTTGGCGGATGGGTGACATCAGGTCTGGCTCCAGCTGGGCACACAGTTCATGTATAGTGGCTCTGTCAAGCCTGTATGTCAGTATGACATGTCTTTCTTCCATTGTTGACAGGTCCACCAGCGGTCTGTACACTGGAAGATTCCTCCATCTCCTTGCAAGTCCCAGCAGACGGTGCCTAGGAAGGACAACATGGAGCACAGAGTCAATCAACCCACAGGTACGTTCCCACAACTTGCACAGTACACGATTCTCAATGCATTGAATGGCTTGTATGAGTGTTGATGCAAGGCCTAGGTATGTGTGACGCAGTAGAAATTAAGATATGGGGGCCCTTGAAATGACGGCTGCCTGACCTGTGAAGTGCGACAGTGGGATGTGAGGTCAATGCGCTGGCGTGGCACACCGTGGCGGTAGGCGGTCGAAGACCGTGGCGCAAAGCCGCATTGGTTAACATTGAACCCTATGGGTTTCAGGAGCCAATGACGATGTGCGCCGGCGGTCGCGGTACGCACCGCCGCAGTACGCAGCGCCGCGGGCGTGACCGCCATTTTCTACCTGCTTAATCACTCAATACATGATCATCCACAGGAGAGGACCTATACTGCAAGTGCTGCTGTGACCTCGGTCAGGAAGAGACAATGGCTGCTGCGACTGGGGAAATGGCCCCTGCCTTCACTTCTGAAGAATTGGAGAAACTCGTGGATGGGGTCCTCCCCCAGTATGCGCTACTCTACGGTCCTCCAGACCAACAGGTAAGTACACTGGCACCATGCTTTGTGGCCAATGCCTGGGTTGAGTGAGGTGAATGAAAGATGGTGGGGAGGGGAGCGAATGAGGCATGCATCAAACGACAGATGAGAGCATGTGCCACATGGCAAGGGTGGGGATGGGGGGCCACTCACATCGAGCATGCAGAAGGTGATGTTTTTTTTTTTTCTCCCCCTGTACATGTCACATAGGTCAGCGCCCATCAGAAAATCGACATTTGGCGTGCCATCGCCAAGGACGTCCGGACCCTGGGGGTCCACAACAGACGGGGCACCCACTGCCGGAATAGGTGGGAGGACATCTGCTGCGGGAGCAGGAAGACCGCAGAGGCTCTGCTGGGGATGGCCTCCCAACGTAGGAGGGGTGCCAGTCGTACTTTGACCCCCCTGATGTCCCGGATCCTGCCGGTGACCTACCCCGATTTGGATGGGCGCGTGAGGACATCACAGCAGACACAAGGGGGTGAGTACAAGCACATTCTGCTGATTTTGCGCACACTGGAGGTGTCTGGGTGGGGGAGGAGGGCTGTGGGTATCCCTAGGCCAGGGCGATTTCTGTAGGCTAGGCCCCTTCGTTAGGCATGGCCCTGTGCCCCTGCCCCCCACCTCTGTAGGTTGCTTAGTACAGCTATTCATGGCCCTGTGTCACCTATGTGTGGAGCTGTCGTCCATAGGCTTGTAGGCCATGTCCCACGGATTGAGTAGTGTACCCCAAGTGCGTGGCGTAGTGCAGGGGGCTTCTGTGTCTGTCCTCTCCACCAACGGTGTCGCCAATTCATGGACTCAACATGTCTTTGTTTCTCCACCCCCCCCCTTTTTTGGTGGTCTTCCTGTTCATGTGTGCATTAGCATCATCAGGCGGAGGAGAAGTGGCATCGGAGCACGAGGGAGCTGCATCTCACATGGCCATGGAGGGCCATGCAACTGACTCGGATTTCACCAGTGAGACGGAGGGCGAGGGGAGCTCCACAGCGGGGACACGTGGTGACACCAGCGACACAGACACGTCCGCGGAAGGGAGCTCCCTTGTGGTGGCGGCAACATCCGTGCCCACCGCAACAACAGGTATAGCCGCCACCCAGCGCACCAGCTCCACCCTCCCAGCCGCCCCTCAGCGTTCGCCCCATGCCCGCTCACCCAGGAAGGTGGGCATCTCCTTCGCCCCAGACACCTCAGGCCCTGCCCCAGTTACCCCTGCTGCCCTCAGTGAGGAGGTCATTGACCTACTGAGGACGCTCATTGTTGGGCAGTCTACCCTTTTGAATGCCATCCAGGGTGTAGAAAGGGAGGTGCCACCGGAGTAATGCATACCTGGAGGGCATTCATTCGGGTCAGGCTGCCCATCAGCGATCGTTCAACGCTCTGGCCTCAGCACTGACGGAAGCCATTGTCCCTGTCTCCTGCCTCCCTCCTCCAACTTCCTCAACCCAGTTCCACTCCCCTGTACCTCTGCCTATCCCAGGCACACCTACAGACCAGCCTGCACACACCTCAACACCCAAGGGAAGCTCATCCAGACATAAGCACCACACATCACACAAGCATTCACCCAAGCAACATCCACATGCAGACATGCCAACAGCCACTGCCTCCTCTGTGTCCCCCTCCTCCTCGTCTCCCTCCTCCCTCTCTGTGACGTCTCCACTCACACTTGCATGCACAACATCTTCAGTCACTACGTCCATCACCAGCACACCCACCAGAACACTCCGCACACCTGCAGTCACCACCCCCACTACCATTTACACGTCCCCTGTGTCCTCTCCCAGTGTGTCTGTCACCCCCTCTTCCAAACCACACAAACGCAGGGAGCCACCCACCCAACAGCCATCCACCTCACGACAGCCTCCAGCACAAGCACCCAAAGACACCAGACTTCACTCTCCTACAACCACATCCTCTTCCTCCACTCCCATACCCACTACAACTACCCGTCCCTGTCTTTCTAAATTGATTTTCCTTTCCAACCTTGACCTCTTTCCAACAACTTACCCACCCCCTCCATCTCATAAGACTCCAATCAGCACCTCAGCCACCACAAAACCTGGACCTACAAAGACAATAGTCCAAGGATTTTGGAGTCCACCACCTTCAAGGCCAGCTACTTCGGCTAGGAGTAAAGAGACGGCCAGCCCACCCCCTGAAAAAAAAGCCAAGAAAGCCACCAGTGCCCGGCGCGAGAGGCCAAAGACAGCAGGCTCCAAAAGCACTACTCTGGCACCGTCAGGGAGTGGGGTGCCACCTGGCACACCACCAAAGGGAGGAAAGGGCCATAGACGAGCAGGGAAGGGTGGCAAGGGCAGCACGCCCGACAAGTCCGGCAGCAGGCGAGCTGCCCAGGAGGGCCCCACCAGCCCCATTCCAGGTGTGCAGGAGGCCACCCACGGGCCCGGGACGGCAGCACAGGAGGGCCCCGCAAGCGAGAAGACAGATGTGCACGAAGGGCCCGGCAGCCACATGTCAGGTGGCGAGGTAAATCCATGTCATGGCCAGATCTGGTGACCTGGACACACATGTCAACCACCGCTGAACAGGGCCCTTCAAGTCAAGAACCGCTGAACAGGGCCCTTCAAGTCAAGCACCGCTGAACTGTCACGGTTTCGGGCGGGTCTGATCAGGACTTTGGTTGGGACACCCCTTGAGGTCACCGAATATCCTAAAGAGGTAGTACACTGGGGCAGAGGAGCAGCTAAAGGCATACACGGAAAGGACAGCTATGGATAGGCACAGGAAACGGGAAAGTAAAAGCAGAGCAACCCTTGTGCGAACAAACAGGAAACAGATTACCAGTGGACAAACACGCTGGGGTTGTACACAGAGTAAGGCGCAGAACCTCCCTCAGTGACAGGGAATCTCAATGCCTCTGTGCAGTTTGCTCTTACAGATAGTCACCCTGCCAGCCCCATAGAAAGGAGGCGGCAGAAGTGATTCTGTCTCTGGACCCTAGAGCACAAACAAGGATAGTACTTACATACACAGGACACGCTCTTGTGGGTCCAGCTGGAAACACAGTGGCGATTCCTGAGAAAACAGCAATAGCACACTGTCACTGTTAGGCACGATATACAACGTATAACACTGGACAAGGATGGGGGCTGGAATTGCCTCCTGGAAACCAGGAGCCAACCCCAGTACACAGGAGGACACGTATACACTGGTGAAGACTGATAGAACACTTACCAGACACAAAGAACCAAGAAGAAACAGAAACAGAAGGGAACAAACAAAGAGGCAGAGGCAAGAACTAGGAACAGGCTCAGGCTGAAGCAAAGGCGGGACTAGGACTTGAAAACAGGGCGCAAACTTCTGTCTGGGACAGACAGAGACAGGACTGGGAAACTGAGAACAGGCTCTGGCTGGAACAGGCAAGGACAGGACTGGAATACAGGGAGTAGGAAATGAGCAGTAAACAGGACTGGGAAACAGAGAGAAGGTTCAGGCTGAAACAAGGCAGGAGCAGGGCAGAGAAACAGGGAGCAGGCTTTGGAAGAAACAAACAGGTACAAGGCTAAGAAATAGGGAGCAGACTCTGGCTGGAAAAAATCAGGAGCAGGGCAGAGAAACAGGAAAAAGGATCAGGCTGGAACAGAACAGGAACAAAACTGGAACACCATCCGACAAGGGGTCTGTAACACAAAGGAATTGAAGTCCGATGCACGACGGGGAGCTTGAGGAAATGGCTGCTTATAAGCAGTTCCAAGCTGGGCTGCACAGGAGAGGTTTCAGGTGTGTGCGGTTTCGGACACTTGCAAGTCCTGGAGGAGAGGATCCAGTGAAAAGGAGCAACTGGACTTCTCCCATTGAAAACAATGGGAAACAGAATCCGGGTTTTCCTGACTACCAAGCTGTGCATTATGGGATTTGCAGTCCCAAGAAGCAAATGTAGTCCTACACAAGTGTACCATGGAGAAAAGAGAAACAAACAGGAGTCAGCAAGGGACTCTAGATAGGTGTTCAAGGTGATTCCCAGGCTTCTGACAGTCCCCTTACAGCGCCCCCTGGAAATGGGACGACCGAGTCGTAACATGAACAGGGCCCTTCAAGTCAAGCACCGCTGAACAGGGCCCTTCAAGTCAAGAACCGCTGAACAGGGCCCTTCAAGTCAAGAACCGCTGAACAGGGCCCTTCAAGTCAAGCACAGCTGAACAGGGCCCTTCAAGTCAAGCACCCCTGAACAGGGCCCTTCAAGTCAAGAACCGCTGAACAGGGCACCGCCGTCTCAAGAACCGCTGAACAGGGCCCTTCAAGTCAAGCACCGCTGAACAGGGCCCTTCAAGTCAAGCACCGCTGAACAGGGCCCTTCAAGTCAAGAACCGCTGAACAGGGCCCTTCAAGTCAAGCACCGCTGAACAGGGCCCTTCAAGTCAAGAACCGCTGAACAGGGCACCGCCGTCTCAAGAACCGCTGAACAGGGCCCTTCAATTCAAGAACCGCTGAACAGTGCACCGCCGTCTCAAGAACCGCTGAACAGGGCCCTTCAAGTCAAGCACCGCTGAACAGGGCCCTTCAAGTCAAGAACCGCTGAACAGGGCCCTTCAAGTCAAGCACCGCTGAACAGGGCCCTTCAAGTCAAGAACCGCTGAACAGGGCACCGCCGTTTCAAGAACCGCTGAACAGGGCCCTTCAAGTCAAGAACCGCTGAACAGGGCACCGCCGTCTCAAGAACCGCTGAACAGGGCCCTTCAAGTCATGCACCGCTGAACAGGGCCCTTCAAGTCAAGCACCGCTGAACAGGGCCCTTCAAGTCAAGCACCGCCGAACAGGGCCCTTCAAGTCAAGAACCGCTGAACAGGGCACCACCGTCTCAAGAACTGCTGAACAGGGCCCTTCAAGTCAAGCACCGCTGAACAGGGCCCTTCAAGTCAAGAACCGCTGAACAGGGCCCCTAAAGTCAAGAACCTCTAAACAGGGCCCTTCAAGTCAAGAACCGCTGAACAGGGCACCGCCGTCTCAAGAACCGCTGAACAGGGCCCTTCAAGTCAAGAACCGCTGAACAGGGCACCGCCGTCTCAAGAACCGGTGAACAAGGCCCTTCAAGTCAAGCACCACTGAACAGGGCCCTTCAAGTCAAGAACTGCTGAACAGGGCCCTTCAAGTCAAGCACCGCTGAACAGGGCCCTTCAAGTCAAGCACCGCTGAACAGGGCCCTTCAAGTCAAGCACCGCTGAACAGGGCCCTTCAAGTCAAGAACCGCTGAACAGGGCACCGCTGTCCCAAGCACCGCTGAACAGGGCCCTTCATCTCAAGCACCGCTCCGCTGGGCCCTTAATCTCAAGCACCGCTCCGCTGGGCACTTCAACTCAAGCACCGCTCCGCTGGGCCCTTCAACTCAAGCACCGCTCCGCTGGGCACCGCCGTCTCTGCACCGCTCCGCTGGGCCCTTCATCTCAAGCACCGCTCCGCTGGGCACCACCGTCTCTGCACCGCTCCGCTGGGCCCTTCAACTCAAGCACCGCTCCGCTGGGCAACGCCGTCTCTGCACCGCTCCGCTGGGCCCTTCAACTCAAGCACCGCTCCGCTGGGCACCGCCGTCTCTGCACCGCTCCGCTGGGCCCTTCAACTCAAGCACCGCTCCGCTGGGCCCTTCATCTCAAGCACCGCTCCACTGGGCACCACCAGGATGGCACAGTGGGCAATCCACCCACTGTAGAGACTTGTGAGACTGTGGCTTTGCACTCCCCAGGATGGCACAGTGGGCAATCCACCCACTGTAGAGACTTGTGAGACTCTGGCTTTGCTCTCCCCAGGATTGAACAGTGGCCATGGAGGCCCCTCGTGGATCTTGCGTCGTGGACTCATCTGGCTGAGGTGCCCCCCCTTCCCTTCCCCCTAAGGTGCCTGTAGTTTTGCCATCTGATGCCCCTGCAGTGTTCTCTCCATTGGAGTCGGGTATCCTGTGTGGGCTTTGTCCATGTGTTTAGGCCCATTGGCCCACAAACAATGGCTGATACCCAATTTGGACAGGACAATTTAAACATGAATATATAGTTATAGATGTTTTATATATTTTTTTACTTAGCCGTACAATATACTTCAAATTTCATGATCATTTTTTTTTGTCTTTGCATTCTTCCGGGGGGTTTGGGGGTGTCACTCTGAGTTGTTGCTCTGCATTGATGTGTATGTAGTTGTGGGTGAGGGTGAGGGTGGGTGTGTCGCGTATGTGTGTCCCCGTAATTTTTTGCCTCCCCCCTCCCCTGTGTCGTAGGTGCAGTACTCACCGTTGTCTTCTGCGCCGGCGTTCGTGCTCCTGGTAGAGGAGCAGGAAGACAATAGCTGGTAGGATGTGTAGTTCGGGTTCCATGCTGTCCAGATTCCTCGTGGAGTGTGTAGAGGTGAGCGTTTTCCGTTCGTAATGGCTGTTTCCGCCGTGTTTTTATCGGCGGGGCGGATTGGTGGGTTGTGATAGGGTGGGCGGTACATTGTCTCCCGCCTGTCTGTTGGTGGTGACCGCCGCGCTGTTTGTTTGTCCCGCCGTGGCGGTCGGAGTGTTAAAGTGGCGGTCTCTGTTGGCGGTTTCCGCCAGGGTCAGAATTCCATTTTTTTTACCGCCTGTCTGTTGGCGGGTTGGCCGCCGCTTTAACACCGACCGCCAGGGTTGGAATGACCCCCTATGTGTCATATGCTTGGGGATCAGGGCCCTGGCATGGGTGAACAGTGTCAATTTAGTATTTGCATTTGTGTTCCATCCTGCATGCAAGTCACAATTAAGCTGTTTCTATGGCAGCTACACCAAAGCTACTTCTCTATGCATCTGCCATCCATTGCACCCACCACTCAAGGATACTATGGTTCCCAATGTGTTGTTATGTTTTCAATCTGTCATACTTTGAGACCAGATTTCGAATCTTGGGCACTGTGGTATGTCTGCCTGCAGCCTGATATTCATGTGAACCCTGATAAGGTGAGTGATGGTATAATCTTATGTAGTATAGTATACATAACTCACGCCTATCATTTCTTACATTGTACTGCCAGGTTACATATTAGTCCGTACACTCGTATACATCCATTCCTGCTGTATGGTGTGTGTGTGTGATGACATTTTAGAGTTAGATGTCACATACCTAAAGATTGTCTAGAAGTAAAAATTGAAGACATTGATTTTCTGATTAGACATCCCTTGAAGCAGACTTATTCTGTCCAACACAGCATTATACTGTAATTTTTCTCTTTACTTCAGAATCAACCCTCAGGAAGGGCGGATGATGGTACAATCCAGACCCCAGTGCATAGTTATCAGCCCACAATCTTTCAAGGCAGTTGTATTGACATTCTATGGCCATTGACATGAGGCAAAAATCACAAATCTCCTACACAGTTGATGTGTCACATTACACAGAGACAAAGTGGTTGTGTAAGTGCTATTTATTTTAAAGTGCTGTAGTGCTATACTTACATAGTCCAGGATTGTGAGTCCATTAGTGTGACGCCTTCTATTGTGGTACTACACAAGTGCAAAAGGACATGTCATTGGGAATGCTGGGGTAAAGTGTCGTACAGTGCAGAGGAACATGAATTGCCAATGAGGTAGTGAGAGACAATCACAGAGCACAGTGTTAAGGTAAACAGTGGGCTGGAGAACAGTGCATGTGAACAGCTGTTGCAAGACTGGCATGTTACGAAGCACAGGACCTTGGATATAAGTGCCCATTTGGCATGGACTTGTGCTACCGGGTACTCTTACGGGTGAAGGTGATCTGTTCCACGTCTTCATCTTCTGATGTGTTTGTCGTCTCCTCCACCCTTGGTGGTGGTGGGTTTGAAGGGGCAACACACACTTCAGTTTTTGAAGACGTGGAGTCAGAAATCCTGGTAGCTGCCAACTGTGGGGCTATTAAGGGCAGTACTGCAGCAAGGAGGAGCTGCTGGTTCTTAAGTATAACAGCTACATCACAGTGGTAGGCAGCCAGGTCGGTCCTGAGGGGGTCAATATTGCATTTGGGCACGCAGTGAAAGGTTTGGTGTGTGAGGTGTTGTGACTACTCCCTCACTGCTGTGCTGATTTCCTTCACACTTTGTTGAAGTTCTTGCAAGATAGATGTTCGCCCTTGCATGGCTGCTGCCTGTTCTGCAGATAACATCATGCACAAACACCCCCACTCTAGGTTGACCACCAAATTTTGCATCCCCACCCACACCTCCTTGGCCAGCTCACGCTGTACTCCAGCTACAATCCTCTCAAAGCTAGTGCCAGTGTCGTCAGAGTCCTCAGCTGGGTTAGAGCTAACAGGTTGTACAATTGGGGTGGTGGGTAGGTCCTCTGTGATGGCTGCTACTTCTGTGCTCCTCCTTGCGACTGAACGTGGGGTCTGGAGGGTTCCAAGGACATCTTGGAGGGTCTGCTGGCTGATGTTTGTCAGCTCGTCATCCATGTCATCAGGGAAGTCCAGGACAGGCATATCCCCAGGTGAGCGTTCGTCCTCTGCAATGAGATATTATACAATTAGTGTGTCTGTGTTGTGGCATTTGTAATGTGAGTTTCCTGACTTCCTATTAGTTGCACATTGTGATCTTGGTTCCTGTCCATTGTTACTGTCATCAGTATTAGCATTCTCCCAGGCCTATGCCCCACCTGCATGTCACATGTAGTGTGGGCAGTTTGGGGAAATGTCTGCGTCACATCCTCTATGTGTAGGTTCTGCCCAAATTGTATGTTGCCACCTTCTTGTCCTATCCAACCCTCCGACTACTTCTATTATCATGCTTTGGCCTTGCAATGGCTGTGGGTGTTCTGATGGTACTTGCACCACTTAACAATCTGGAACTGACCCAGTCTCAGATATTTCACATCCAGCTATATGTCGCTGGGACCTAGCATATACTATGTATAGCACTGGCATGGCACAATACAGGTGTCAGCACTGGTAGTGTGTAACGTTGATGTTGGGGAATGTGTGCTACATTGGATTGCACTGATGGTCCTAGCAGTGTTCCATTTCCTCGTCTGACTGTGCGGGTGTGTTTCACTAGCCAGAAACATATGTCCTCCCCCTCAATGCTGTTGTCTTAGCACTGTGACACTTGAGATGTTGCATGGTGGCATTGCAGCTATTGTGACCCAGGCACAGGGTAGATCCTGACATGTGCAGCATGGGTATGGCATTACTGCTGTGTACCTCATAATGTTTATGACAATTCCTGATGTTTGTAGCGACTATGGACATTAACATTTGACAGGATTAGCACATTTTTATTGATTACTGGGGATTGATAACGTTGTCATACTGAACCAACGTAACTGCCATTAGCTACTTGACCTGCACACACAGCAGAGGTGGTAGTGGCAACTGTTGTCACTGTTAAATTCCACTTGCGGACATGGCCTGAGACTGTTAATTGAGCCCTAGCTCATGTAGCGACAATACCAGCTGTCGTGTGACAGCATGCCAGTTTTACATTGTACCCTACCCTCCTGGACTGGCTTTGCTTTTCCAACATCCTTGGCATGGCAGCCTACCCCCATGCAAAGGTTGTTGGTGTAGTGTTGTGCTGTGCCCTAGGTTTGCCCTGCACAGCCCATGCCTCCGGGCCGTGCCCCTTTGCCCTTTTCACTACCTGATTATCATGGCTTACATGCATTGTGTAGTAGGTATGTACCCCTCGTTTGCAGTTTACAATTAGGCATTTTAGTCCCCATGCCACTTACCTTGCATCTGTGTTGTTTCCTGGTAGTCTGCGCTGCCCTGTCCTTGAATCCTTGTGACGATCTCCTCAGGGATGATGGCTGCCACCATCTCCTCCATGTGGACCAGGGCCTCCTGCGGTGCTGGACTCCCACCTCCAGTCTGAAGTGCTGCCTTCCTGTTTCTGGCCATCTTTTCCTTGGTCCTGCGCTTGCAGTCATGCCAGCGTTTCTTGCAGTCGGTGACTGTTCTCCGTACTTCTGCCACACTGTTGATCTTATCGACAATTTGTTGCCAAAGTGCCTTTCTCCTCCCAATTGGCAATTTAGAGGTGACAAAAAGTTGGTGCTGGTGTTCCGTCACCTCTTTCACCAGTATTTCATGCTCCTCTGCACTGAACAGACACTTCCTTTTCTTATTTTCCCTCTCCTGGGTCTTGAGTGGGTCCTCCTGGCTGGTTCCTGGTCGGTTGTCATCTTCCTAGGGTCTCTCATAGCTTCTGGAATCCATTTTGGGGCTCCTTTGCACATTTTTCAGTGTTTGTGCCGCTTTTCGACGCTATTGCATCAAAAAATTACGCGTATCCGGTTTGTGACGTCGTAAACTGGACAAAAGTCATTTGTGCTGCGTTAACGTTGTTTTTCTTTACGACGTGGCACATTGGTTTGAGTAAAAAAAATGACTCTCACCAGTGGTTTGCGCCGCCGTGCGTCCAAGTATAAATTGGACGCCCGGGTGGTGCAATGAAATGGCATTAGCCGGCGCAGTTTTGCATCAAAAAATATGGGCCTGAGTTCAAAGGTAAAAGTTTGACCGAGGCTTTCCCCACAGTGTATCCGAGGAGGGATTCAGTGAGGTTGGCTTCAACTTGGTCCCGGATGAAGGATTCTGACCTGAAAAAATGTATATGTCCCAATGTAGAAAACTTGGCTGAGGACTCCTGCGCAGTGTATCCGACGAGTGCTCTAGCGAGGTCAGCCTCAACTTGTGACTTCGACCCGATCGAGGAAATATCTTCAAGAATATGACTAAGGGGGTTATTACAACTTTGGAGGAGGTGGTAATCCATCCCAAAAGTGACGGTAAAGTGACGGATATACCACCAGCCGTATTACGAGTCCATTATATCCTTTGGAACTCGTAATACGGCTGGTGGTATATCCGTCACTTTTGGGACGGATTAACACCTCCTCCAAAGTTGTAATAACCCCCTAAGTGTGAAGGTAAAACTTAAACCGAGGCCTCCAGCTTAGTTCAGCCGAGAAGGCCGCCATCGCGGTCAGCCTCAACGTTTGACTTTTCCCCGGTTGAGTGCGACCAGATGTTCACAGAGATGCATTTTATTTCTAAGCAGTAGAAAACATGTAATTTTTAAAAATTCATAGCTGCGATTTCCTTTATTTGATTTTTGTCATTTTCGTGTCATTTTAAAGATATAAGCATAATATATTTTTTATGTTTGTTGGATTGTTATGCTGTTTTATGGATAATAAATGCTTTACAAACCTGTCTTCTAAGCTAAGCCTAACTGCTCACTGCCAATCTACCAAGCGTTGAGCCAGGATTAATTTATTGAGACCTTGATTGGACCTAGTAGCGATTTGTGTACTGTTGCTAAGTGTAGGTACCTACCTGCCCTTACCAATAATCCACTTTCCAACAAACTCCATTTTTGGAAAGTGGTTTACTGGTATTTAAAACAGCTCCCTACTTGTGGGAGAGATGCTAGCTCTTGCAGGATGTGGAGAGCCTGCTAGGAATGAGGGTCCTGCAAGCTCCCCCGCGATCCTGTCACTATCTGTCTCTATCTCTTCCATGCCAAAATGGGATGAAGGAGAGAAAGAGAGAGAGAGATTGTCATTGAAATGGTCTCTCCATACAATGATTTCAACGAGAAAGACTTGCAAGATGTTTGGTAGGAATTTTATAGTTATGTTAGGATGCAGAGCAGAACAAAACCTATTTGGGCCTAATGGTCAAGGTCTTGTGCTGTCACTCAGTAGGCTGAAGATTCAAATCCTAGTATCACTTAGCAGTGTGTCTGTTTATTTTCTAGTATTTTCACTGTTAAACATACCTTGTGATGGAACATTGAAGTCTTTTTTCCCTTCAAAATCTGTGGGTTGAATGTCATAGCCAGGGACACTGACATTATGCGATTGTGCAACCGCTGCAATTTTTGCATAGTTATAGATTTGCTGCATTTGCTACATTATCTATCATCTGCCACATAATCTGCATAGTTTTACAAAAAACTAATTTGTTTCTTGCTCAAACACTTAAAAAGTTACTAGAAATGCAGCGACGTGTTGCCGCACCATGGAAGGCCATTTGCAAAGCTGGACTGGTCAACTTTCTGTTGCTCATTGCTATATTGTTGTGTTAAACTGGTACTAATGAGGCACAACCAATGTTCAGACAGTGCTACCAAGTTTAAAAATGATAAAATAATGAAGTTGTATTAATACAAAATGCGGTGCATTATGCTGCTTAATTTGCCTTTTTTTGTGACATACTCTACTCAACACTGCTGCATTATCAGTCCCTCTCCTGCTGCATATTTCCAGTAGCCCTAGTCACAGCTAAGCCTGGGCACTTCGCAGTAAGGGGTTACCTTTGGCTTAGTGGCTAAGGTCTCAGACATGCACTCTAAAGCTTAAGAGTGGTCGTCTAGGTGAGTCTATGGCCATTTCCTGCTTAAGTTTCTTTTGAACCATAAATATTTAGGTTACATTCTGAAAGGTGATCTCATGCTTTTTAATTGACAAACATATTTCTCTTTTCAATTTGTCCGGAAATATCTCATCCTAAGTATATCATTAATCAAAGCCTATATCGCTCACTCTCTCTCTCGATCTCTCACTTCCTCTCTCTCTGTCAGGTTTGAGTGGTTGGGGGGTTGGCTGCAGTGACTGGCCACTGCAGCCAACCCCCATGCATGGCGGTTATTGGAGTAACATATTTCACTGAAAAAAAAAAAGCTTACAGGGATGTTATAGTTAGGAAATAGAATTTTAAAGAACAGAGAAATTCACTTAAAAAACAAAGGTTACAGGGATGTTAAAGTTGGGTTATAAATGTACTTGTAAAAATGTTTAGAGATTCATCAGTTATAGTTATGGTTATTTCAAATAACTATAAACTGTGCCCTAAGGTAACCCTAACTCGGATCCTCACCTGCACTGCTAATTATCTAACATATTACAGTAGTCATGACATCTCTTATAACATCGTTGATAATACCACTGTAACATTTGTTCTAAAATTATTAATTAAAAAACTATGAATGTTGGGGGTGAGAGTTATAGTTACCTTAGGGCACAAGTTATAATTACTTTCTATACAGAGGGAGAATAATCTCTCTCTTATATGTATAGAAACACTATTTTTCCTTACATTTCTGTGATGTGAACTGCAGGAATATTGCAGGGATCCACAAACTTCTCACCACCCAGTTTTCCTCTGCTTGTCTTGATAAAAACCAGACCCCACTTGTGTGCCTAGTGCCCACGTCAGGAATGGATCACCCCTGGGTCATTAGTAGTCCTCATGGAAGGACTACTGTTGACCTTTGGCAACAAGGTGGTGCCAGAGCGGCTGTCCAAAATCGTGAACTACCCACATTGGAAAAAAAGCCCAGTTTTCGATGGAGAAATGTGATGCATTCATGTTGCATTTTGGGACGTTTTCTCTCGCAGGCACTAGGTCTGCCCACACATGTGAGGTATCATTTTAATTGAGAGACCTGGTGGGTGGAAGGAAGTTTGTGCATCCCCACAGATTCCAGAACTTTTCATAAAAGTTTGAGGTTTGTAAGGGATTCTGGGTAAAAATATGTGGTGTGAGCCACACATGTCAGTCTATCCTGGATGCCCCTAGGTGTCTAGCCAACAAAAATGTACAGGTTGGCTAGGTTTCGCTAGGTGCCGACTGAGCTAGGGTCCAACATTGGGAAAAAAAGGACAAGTTTTCAGTAGAATAATATGATGTGTTCATGTTTTATTTTGGACAGTTTCCTGTTGTGGGCACTAGGCCTACCCACACAAGTGAGGTACCATTTTTATCAAAAGCATAGACTAGAAGAACATTTGTCACAAAATATTGGACTTTGCTGCATTTGTCCCTTTCAAATGTAAGCCAGTGTATAAGAAAGATGACATTTTGAAAAACGCCCTCACCATCACACGCTAGTATGGATACCCACAAATTCAGGGATGTAGAAATTACCATTGCTCCTAAACTCCATATCTTGTGCCCATTTCCGAAATACATGCTTCCTAGGTACCCATTTTTCGCTCTGCATATTTCACTACAAGAATTGGTCTATACTCGTACTCAATGAAAAATCATTGTAAGGTTCGCCTCAATTGTTGTCTCTGGGTACCTTTGGTTCTTGGAGAACGCACAAATCTTACATATACCTGAAATCAGACGTTTCTAGCTGACATAATGGTATATTGCTTTTTTCATTTTCCTATTGTGACAGAAAGTTACAGATGAAAATGTTGCTACAAATGCCCGTTTTTTTTTCTCTCCACAATTTTAATATTTCTTTATTTCAACAGTTATTTTCCTTGGTAAAACCTTGAGGGAACTATGCATATGACCCCTTGGTAAATTTGGAATTTTGTAAAAGATTTTGAAATCTATAGCTTTTCTGTATCACCCTTGAGTTTCACACTGGTTTCCACCACAAACTAGAAGTAGGTTGAGAGCCCAAAAAATAACGAAAATAGGCTACCTCCTAGAAAAATGCCCAAACTGTGGTACACAATTAGGTTTTCCGATTCTGCGCTGCATGTTCCTGAAAGCTGGGAAGATGGTGAATTTAGTACAGCAAACCACTCATGGATGCCTTATTAGGGAAAAACAGCCGCTTTATCTGTAGCTTATTTTTCCTATTTTTCTAAAAAACAGAAAAACTCAAAATGTTGCTATATTTTGCCTATTTTCTCGGTCTCCTCTGGGGAAATTCATAACCCCTGGGTATCTTTATAATACCCAGGATGTTGTAAAAGAAGGATGCAAGTTTGGTGCCGATAACTTATGTGAAAATAATTTTATAGAGCCCTAATTGTGACCTTCCCCAAATAGCCAAAAAAGGGATCACCACTGTGTGGGGGGGAAGCTCAGCAGCTAAGGGTGAAGTGCATATATATATCTATATATATATATATACATATGTATGTATGTATATGTGTGTCTGTATATATATATATATATATATATATATATATATATGTATATATATATATATATGTATTCACTCTGTATATATACTATGTGTATAGATATGTGCACACACACATATACTTGCACTGCTAATTACCCCACATATTACATCACTCATGACATCTTTGATAACATCAATGTAACATTTGCAGTAAAATTATTTAGAAGGAAATGGGGCATGGCGTGGGCACACGTTATATTTATCTTAGCACAGGAGTGTTAATTACTTGAGCTAACCACAACTATAACAGCTGACCTTCTATGTTTTTATGCAAGTAAATTCAGATCCTACCTATAATGGCCCTGTAACCTTGGGTTTTTCCGATATATACACAAATACATATACATGTTCTATTCTTAATGTAATGATTCACTGTGAGCGCTGTTTTTCCTATGACTTTCTTCCTTTTTTGCATTTTCCTTGTTTCATTATGCTGTATATAGGAGGGCTGCTCCAAACATCTTTATTGTCAAGTATATTTTTTCAATAATCTTTTTCTTAAACATGGACCGGGACAAATTGGTAGCAGATATTTTTGGCAACTTAGAGCGCACAGGGTGTGTACCGAAATACCATGCATCTGGCGCACAACAAGCCAGAGTAGGTTTACGTGATAAATTCTTTAGATTGGAGAAACTGAAAAAACAGGAGGTCTCCAAATGGTGTGATGGAGCCATGTTCAAACAATACGTGAAATTGAACAGGATACCCAGGGGACTAAGATTGCATATTTTTCCCACTTTTGATGATCTGGATCCGGACCTATTAGATTTACAGACCTGTCTTCTAAGCTAAGCCTAACTGCTCACTGCCAAGCTGCCAAGGGCTGAGCCAGGATTCATTTATTGAGACCTTGATTGGACCTAGTAGCGATTTGTGTACTGTTGCTAAGTGCAGGTACCTACCTGCCCTTACCAATAATCCACTTTCCAACAAACTCCATTTTTGGAAAGTGGTTTACTGGTATTTAAAACAGCTCCCTACTTGTGGGAGAGATGCTAGCTCTTGCAGGATGTGGAGAGCCTGCTAGGAATGAGGGTCCTGCAAGCTCCCCCGCGATCCTGTCACTATCTGTCTCTATCTCTTCCATGCCAAAATGGGATGAAGGAGAGAGAGAGAGAAAGAGATTGTCATTGAAATGGTCTCTCCATACAATGATTTCAACGAGAAAGACTTGCAAGATGTTTGGTAGGAATTTTATAGTTATGTTAGGATGCAGAGCAGAACAAAACCTATTTGG
Organism: Pleurodeles waltl; assembly: GCF_031143425.1. Taxonomy (NCBI): domain Eukaryota; kingdom Metazoa; phylum Chordata; class Amphibia; order Caudata; family Salamandridae; genus Pleurodeles; species Pleurodeles waltl. Next base: position 1,039,226,900 of record NC_090448.1, on the reverse strand, counting down.
GCCTAATGGTCAAGGTCTTGTGCTGTCACTCAGTAGGCTGAAGATTCAAATCCTAGTATCACTTAGCAGTGTGTCTGTTTATTTTCTAGTATTTTCACTGTTAAACATTCCTTGTGATGGAACATTGAAGTCTTTTTCCCTTCAAAATCTGTGGGTTGAATGTCATAGCCACGGACACTGAAATTATGCGATTGTGCAACCGCTGCAATTTTTGCATAGTTATAGATTTGCTGCATTTGCTACATTATCTATCATCTGCCACATAATCTGCATATTTTTACAAAAAACAAATTTGTTTCTTGCTCAAACACTTCAAAAGTTACTAGAAATGCAGCGACGTGTTGCCGCACCATGGAAGGCCATTTGCAAAGCTGGACTGATCAACTTTCTGTTGCTCATTGCTATATTGTTGTGTTAAACTGGTACTAATGAGGCACAACCAATGTTCAGACAGTGCTACCAAGTTTAAAAATGATAAAATAATGAAGTTGTATTAATACAAAATGCGGTGCACTATGCTACTTAATTTTCCTTTTTTTGTGACATACTCTACTCAACACTGCTGCATTATGAGTCCCTCTCCTGCTGCATATTTCCAGTAGCCCTAGTCACAGCTAAGCCTGGGCACTTCGCAGTAAGGGGTCACCTTTGGCTTAGTGGCTAAGGTCTCAGACATGCACTCTAATGCTTTTTAATTGACAAAAATATTTCTCTTTTCAATTTATCCAGAAATATCTCATTCTAAGTATATCATTAATCAAAGCCTATATCGCTCACTCTCTCTCTCGATCTCTCACTTCCTCTCTCTCTGTCAGGTTTGAGTGGTTCGGGGGTTGGCTGCAGTGACTGGCCACTGCAGCCAACCCCCATGCATGGCGGTTATTGGAGTAACATATATCACTGAAAAAAACAAACCTTACAGGGACGTTATAGTTAGGAAATAGAATTTTACAGAACATAGAAATTCACTTAAAAAACAAAGGTTACAGGGATGTTAAAGTTAGGTTATAAATGTTCTTGTAAAAATGTTTAGAAATTCATCAGTTATAGTTATAGTTATTTCAAGTAACTATAAACTGTGCCCTAAGGTAACCCTAACTCGTATCCTCACGATGCACTGCTAATTATCCAACATATTACAGTAGTCATGACATCTCTTATAACATCGTTGATAATACCACTGTAACATTTGTTGTAAAATTATTAATTAAAAAACTATGAATGGTGGGGGTGAGAGTAATAGTTACCTTAGGGCACAAGTTATAATTACTTTCTATACAGAGGGAGAATAATCTCTCTCTTATATGTATAGAAACACTATTTTTCCTTACATTTCTGTGATGTGAACTGCAGGAATATTGCAGGGATCCACAAACTTCTCACCACCCAGTTTTCCTCTGCTTGTCTTGATAAAAACCAGACCCCACTTGTGTGCCTAGTGCCCACGTCAGGAATGGATCACCCCTGGGTCATTAGTAGTCCTCATGGAAGGACTACTGTTGACCTTTGGCAACAAGGTGGTGGCAGAGCGACCGTCCAAAATCGTGAACTACCCACATTGGAAAAAAAGCCCAGTTTCCAAAGGAGAAATGTGATGCATTCATGTTGCATTTTGGGACGTTTTCTCTCTCAGGCACTAGGTCTACCCACACATGTGAGGTATCATTTTAATTGAGAGACCTGGTGGGTGGAAGGAAGTTTTTGCATCCCCACAGATTCCAGAACTTTTCATCAAAGTTTGAGGTTCGTAAGGGATTCTGGGTAAAAATATGTGGTGTGAGCCACACATGTCAGTCTACCCTGGATTAGACTAATGAATATCTTGATAGAGAATTCGGAAAGAAAAGTGAACAGATTACAAACGGAAATATCTGTTTTAGAGACAGAAATTAAGAATATGAATCTAGAAGAGTCAACTGCTAAGAACTATAAGATTCTTAATGAGATTATTGATCAACATCAGTATTACATTACACAAAGAAAAACGCGTAATCTTAAACGTGATGAGTTAGACTACAAGAATGGCAGGATTTTCACATTTTCTCACAAATATGATCATCTAGTCAAAAGGAATGAACATGTACAAACTCAGGATGTGGGTTCCTTATCCTCCTTAAACAGTGTGTTGACTAGCAATAGTGAAATGAGTGGGATATCTAACATATCTAGACAGGATGTTACAACACATCAGGGTACTCCTTTTTTAGCGGAGGTTCAAAGGATAAGACAAGGACAATGGGAAACAAATCGACGCAAGGTAGACCCAGGAAAACAAGGAGGGGCAGGAGAGGAGGAACACAGAGAGGCAAGAGAGGGAATGAAGACCAGGTCATGGAACAAGGAGAAATAGGTAATTTGAGTGATGGTTCTATTAATATTATCAACCTTTCTAGTATGGAACTTACAACTCATGATCTTACATTGTTAAGCAGAGGCCTTGGATTTTGTCCAGGTGATTTCAGAGATTTTCAAAAGACAAAGATTGACTTTTTTAAATTTATTAGACGCCTAAAACTGAGAAAACATTTTGCTCATCATACTGACAATAGGGAAATCAATATCCTCTCTGATAGCAGTAAGGATTACCACTCTTTGTCCATTAAGGACATTTATGATACGGCTACCTTATTGTCGATTACAGACTGCGAGCAAGATCCTACTACTATATCTCAAATTCTAGCAGATCTTGATGTTCCATCAGATACACTTTATAGTGGTCTAAGGAGAAAATCGAGTCGGACACCAACCCTCATAAGTGGGAACTGCATCGATACATTCTTTAAATTAGTCTGGCGTGACTTGAATATATTAGAGTTGAAGAAGAGTACTCAGCAACATCTTAGGTATCACAATTTGAGCCATGAGGAGAGGACTAATTTGAGGCAATTACAAACAAGGACATATATAATGATCAGGGAGGCAACATCATGATCATGAATACCCTAGACTACGAACAAGAGATTTATAGACAGCTTGATGATGCCACTTGTTATGAGAAGATTTTTGTGGACCCTATTCCTGCACTTGCAAATCGGATCAACAGATTTTTGCAGGAATGCTTAGACCAATCACTTTTAAGAGAGGATGAATACATGTACCTTCGTGTCCTCAGACCTAGAAACCCTTGTATTTATACATTACCAAAAGTACACAAGAATCCTATTTCTCCACCAGGTAGGCCTATTGTCACAGGTATGGGTGGCCCTACAGAGAGACTTTCGGAATATGTAGATATCTTTTTGCAGCCATTTGTGGTTAATTAGCCTTCCTACAGAAAGGACACCAAGCACATTTTAAGCATATTGGCAGACATTACTTGGGAATCAGGGATGACCTTAGTGACATTGGATGTTACTTCCCTATATACGAGCATAAACCATGAGGTAGGAATGATAGTCTTGCGTCATTTCCTTCATAGGAGACCAGCGAGTCTATATGGTCATACTGACATGTTACTAAATATGGTGGAGTTAATTTTGAATAACAATGTTTTTTATTCAAGAATGTTTGGTACCGCCAGAAACAAGGCGTGGCCATGGGATCCAGCTTCTCACCAGCCTATGCTAACCTCTTTATGGGATTTTTTTAACAGAATGTTATTTGGAGCAAAGAGGGAAGCAATTGGAACACTGATATACTTTTTTGGGGCAGATACATAGATGATTGTCTGATGATCTGGATGGGTGACATACAAAAACTTAATGATTTCATAGCCTATTTGAACACTAATGATTTCAACCTTCGATTCACCTCTGCTGCGACCAGCATTGCTTTTCTAGATGTGGAACTTTTTATTCATGATAAAAAAGTGGAGAGCCGTCTGTATAGAAAAAGCACGGCATGTAATTCTATTCTGCATGCGCAGAGTGCACATCCAATACAACAAATAAACTCAATACCATATGGCGAAATGGTACGGGCAAGGAAGAACTGTAGTCTAGAGAAGGACTTTGTACAATATATAGAGGACATGAGGACTAGATTTAAATCACAAGGTTATCCTCCTCAAGTGATTGACAGAGCACGTGATAGGGCAATGCGCCTGAAAAGGTCTGACACATTAAATCAGAAATCTAGACCAAGAGACAATAACATCCATTGCACAGTCAATTACACTAAAACAGCTGCTCTACTGCGTAACTGTATGAATAAACCCTGACAACCCGATCTTTACGTTTAGGAAAGGTAGGACTCTTAAGAATATGTTATGCCCCAGCTATCGCGTAAGACATCATCAGGAGAATTGGCTTACGAGTCGGAATAAAGGTTTTTACAAATGTGGATACTGCAGTATGTGCAGATGGACTAAATCAGGTATCTCTACGTTCATGAGTTCTACCGGTGATCAGTTTGATATTAGACATAACATCACGTGTGACAGTAATTTTGTTATTTACATGATTACTTGCTAATGCGGTCTTTACTATGTAGGCAGCACCATTAGGTCACTTAGGGTAATGGCGAGTGAACACTTTAGGGCCCTAAGACAAGATGATGAACGATACCCTATAGTGAGTCACATGAGACAATGTTCAAAACAGGGTCACATACGAGGTTTTGAATTCTTCGGATTTGATCATGTGATTAAGGATCCCAGAGGGGGCAATAGAGAGCTAGCCCTCGGGAGAAGGGAATGCTACTGGATCCTAAAACTTAGATCGGTTGAGGAGGGTCTGAATACTAACTTCGAAATGGAATACTATTTAGGGGACTAATGGGACATTTATATTACTCTTTTATCATGAGATATTTTAGATTTACAGAGATAATCATTATATGTTTATATAAGGTACTTATTTTAAGTATCTGGTTAAATATGAGAATAGGGGTATTACATATACCATTATGGTTGCATGTACTTTGATATATGGGTTTTGTCTACAGTTATATACCTTAGATTGATGAATTATGTATGCCTTTGATGTTCCACATGTTTGTAATTTCCGGTTCGCTGTGTGTAAATTTTGCCTATGAACATTATACCTGAATTGAGATTTACGCTTATGTAGGTAAAAGATAGTCATGACATAAGGGTAGCATGTCCTCTTTTTAATCATACTTTTTAATGTAGACTATAGTTTGTTTTTGTTCTGTGAATATTTTCTATCTTGGTCCAATTTACTCTGTCAACCATACTATGGGTTTGAATTTTCACATGGTCAAGATGCGCCCTGTATTGGGCAGACTTTTCTACTGCAGTTTGATCCTTTTTCTCTTAATTAGGTTCCGTTATTATTTTCTTTTAGACTGACATCCCGAGGGGTTATGGCAATAATCATATTATTTTATGGTTTTGTTATTGATTTTGTAAGGCTGTTGGAGCCCGTGAATGGGCACAGTTGTTAGTTTCTATTAAGTTCGTCGGATTTGCACTTCAAAGATGGCGCCCGCGCTGGGGTTTTCAGTCCTTTTTCACTTTCAAGTTTTAGTAGCGTCCAAGAGGACGCTATAAGTAATGGTCTCCCCGAGCTGCCGATGTTCGATTTTGGTGTACTGGATACAGGAGCACCGCGGGATTATTTGAACATGGTCTTCTGAGGTTTCTCTATTGATAGCTGAGCGTTTGTTCCTGTGTTTGGCTAATGGCATTAGCCTTGAACGTAGCGTGTAGCTTGATACCTAATTAATATTACATTATTCACTTGTTTTAGTTGCCTTTACACGCTACGGAGTTGAACATTCAGCAGATTTTGGGACGGCACATTATTGGGTATGTTAGGCCTTATGGCTGCACAATGTTCATAGATTATTCACGGTATTACTGACCTTCACATGTTCGTTGAGTTAATAAATAGAGTTTCATGCGGGTCATTATTATTTTTCTAGATATTCAGATTTAGTCTGATGATTTTTGGTGATACAAGTTCTTTGAATTATTGTGAAAGGTATGTATTGTGAGACTTCAGGTTAGTTTTTACGGCACTTCATTATTGATTGGCACTCGGGGTATATTGGTAGCATTTTGTCTGTTTTCACTTCTCAATTGTGACTATTTGGGACGCACTTTTTTATCGCTTTTCTTTTCGTGTGAGGACATGCACGCTGGTGTCATGACTATTTTTTATCACATTAAACTTGTTTACTTGCTGTCATTCCCTTTTTTAATCTAAGGTGTCACCCTTTTTGTTAATCTTCAATACATTATATCTTTGAGGTATTTTGATGTATGTTATGGACTACAAGCTTAGATAATGGTGGCCTTCTGTCTATTTCTGTGTGTTAACCACATGTCACGCAAAGTCACAATTTGTGATAGCTGTTTTGTCACAAAAGTCACGGGGACAAGGGTTGAATTATATAATGGGATGAGTTCATTTTATAATTACAGTTACCATTTATATTTCTTACAGCCCTGATGAAGTCTTTGAGAATATTTATCTCATAGGACGAAACACGTGTTGGCTGTTGTTGCATTATGGATATTGTTTTCAAGGACAGCTTTTGTTACCCTGATGGACTTTTTACTTCAAGATTAAACTGAATCTTTGTTCACGAATCCAGGTCCGATTCATATTTTGATGACTTTGAACTAAACATCAAGCTCTGACATAAAACATACATGAAGGATTGAGCTTTGATTCATGAGTGCCCTGACATTTGTTTATCACATATATATATATATTTATATATATATGTATATATATATATATATATAATAACTGAAAAAATAAATGTTACAGGAGCATTATAGTTAGGATATAGAATTACAAAAAAATCACTTAAAAAACTTAAGGTTACAGGGACGTTATAGTTGGATTCTGAATTTACTCACATAAAACCTAAGAAATTCAGCAGCTATAGTTAAAGTTATTTCAGTAACTATACTCACACCCTAAGCTAACTATAACTTGTGACCCTGCCATGAAAATTTTTTCTTCAATCATTTGCTAATGTTTAATTTATATTTTTAATATTGACATTATAGAAGTTGTCATGAGTGCTGTAATATCTGGGGTATTAACAGTGCATGGTGAGGCCGTGAATTATAATTACTTGAAATAAATAAGACTATAACTGCTGAATTTCTAGGTTTTGTGCGAGTAAATTCAAATCCAAACTATAATGTACCTGTAACCTTTGTTTTTTCAAGTTAATGTCAATTTTTTTAACATACAGTAATTCTAATTACTGCACAGTAATTCAACCAAACCTCTAGATACACAAGCAATCCTTTGTTCCTCACCATCCCTTTTTTGTTTCAAAATCGCTCGCAAACTTTTGGAACTGGCATCAGTGACTATGATTGTTTCAACACCAGGAATGAATGTCTGTACATTTAGTGCATTTCACAACACCTCAAACTCCTGTTGACACTCCATTGTCCATTTAAACTCCTTGATTTTCCAAAATAAAAGTCTCATTCAATTGGATTTGCTTGCCAAACTATTTATATATTTGACATAATTCTCCACCATCCCTTCAAATTAAATGTTTTCCTCTTCAACACACGGTGTGGCTAATTTCAATATTGTGTCCACTAACTTATTCTTCAGAGAAACAACCTCTCCTGTGATCAGATATCCCAGATAATTTACTTCCTGTACTTCAAACTTGCATTTTGCTTTCTTCAAATGTCATTCCTGCCTCACTAATTTCTTTCACACAATCCTTACCCTTGAATCATGCTCAGAAATTGTACTGCCAAATATTAATCAATTATCTTGATGGCATTTCACACCCTTCACTGTTCTGAGTATAGCCATAAAAAACAGAGGCTGCCAACACAAGCCAGAGGCATCCTCATGAACTTGAAAGCATCTATAAGAGTTATGAATGCAGTAAGCTCTTGTGAAATTTCTTCTAATTACATTTGATGATATGCTTGTGTGAGACCAAGTGTTGTAAAATTTTCGTTCCTACTGATGATGAAACTACCTCATCAGTGTTGGGAAGAGGAAACCTGTCAACAATTACTTCTTTGTTGAGTGCCCCAAGGTCCACACACAGTCTAATATTTCCACTGGATTTTTTCACAACAACAATTGGAGCAAACCACTCTGTGGCCTCTACTGGTGTAATGATCTCTTGAATGATTAATTTCTCTAATTCATGGTCAACTTTGTTTTCTAAAGCAGCTGGAATCATCCTCACTTTGGCCAACGTTCGCATTGCTCCCTCTTTTAACGTTAGACTATGTGTATAGCCTTTCAAACATCCTAACTCTTTTCTGAACAATAAGGGATATTCAGACACAAAATCACTGTAATTCATCTCATCCTCCTGTATCAGAACCTGCGGGTCTGCATTTGTGTTGGAAAGTGGATTATGGGTAAAGGCAGGTAAGTACCTACACTTAGCAATGGGCCACAATCCCTCACTAGGTCTAGTCAAGGTCTCAATAAATGAATCTCATCAAACTTTAATCTTCAGACATTTCTAGGGCATTTATTCTGCGGTGTCGGACGACCCTCCTCAGCCAGCCCATTTCAATGCAACATCGTCAAACTGACTTTCATGAGCCCCTGGTCAAATACTGGAAGTCCAGGGTTATAGTTACACTGCACCAAACCCTAGGGACACTTAGGGCAGACATTAGGGGTAACTTATATGTAAATATGCTGGTGCCACTAAACTTACATGCTCTTTCAATTGCTAGCGACTTATAGGAAGGTTGGTACAGATAATTATAATTAACCTGATTTGCAGGAACTACTTTAGTCAGAGCTCAGGCCCTGCTACTGTTTACAAGTGCCCAGGGCACCAATAAAGTCAGAAAAACACCAGTATGAGAGAAAAATGGGGGCAAAAAAAAAGGGGGATTCTGCAATCAGCCCATGTTCCCCACAATTTGGAATTAATGTAACCCCCAACAAAAGTTGATATGGCCATCCAAACAAGTCATCACCTTGCTTTGACACATAAATCTTGCCAACTGTGTATTTTGTACCCAGTTCAATACATACTTTGAAATATCCTAACATGCTTATCAATTGTCCCCCGTAGCCACCAACCTGCACATCCAAGGCATTTCACTATTTGTTTTAAAATCAAGAACCATACTTGTCCTTGGATATGATAGGTAGATGTGCACGTGAATCAGCTCTACATCATAAATATTTTTACTAATCCACTAGGATAATCTTGATGTACCCCCTCAATCTGAAATACAACATCCTGAGAGATCAATTTTACCTCTTTATCTTGCTCCTTCCTTTGTTTATTTTTACAAATTATTTGAAAATGCCCCTCCTCTTACAACCATGAAAGATCAACCCTAGAGCCGGACCTATTTTGGCATTTGTTATATGACCGCTCCTCACACAATAAAAACATTCTCCTGTAGGTTTCATATGGTTTTCTATAATTGTTTCTTTTGATAGCTCCTTGTTATTTTTTACAATACATTTGCTTTCCTCACTTTTTCAGAAGTAGAATTTATTTTACTTTTTGTACCTTTCAACTCAGATATACACTTCTTCATGTGTTCCATTCTTTTTTTCCCACCAGGATTACCTCCTCCAAAGGTGGTTAATTCCTAAGCCACAATTCATCTCTGATTTTAACATCTCTACATCATAAAACAAATTGATCCCTTATACGTTCTTCAGCGGACTCTCCAAATTTACATACGGAACCAAGCCTCCTACGACTGGTTATATAATCTTCTGCTCTCTCTTCTCTTGCTCGTAGCCCCAAATGGTATTGTATTATGATAGTACTTACACTGGGTGCTAACTCTGGGTTAATAATGGCGATCACACTTCAAAATGCAAGTTTTAAACTAATTTGGGCCTCTTTGTTCTTTCATACTTAGTTCTAGTAGATTTTGTAGAACCTGTTGTCTGGCCCCACCAAGACAATGCATTGACAAGGAAAATTTCCGCTCCACACTTAAACTAAATCCACATTACCTTGCATATTGCCCACATTTTTTTCCATTTGGGCCGAGTTCTCCAGGGCTGCTTCAGAAAAACAGAGGTAGTGTCACATTCTGCAAAATGTCAATATACATATATTAGATATAGTTATTCCGACAGTCTCACCCTTATTTTTTAATATGCTACGCAATTGCAAAAGTGTGCCTATCACTGTAGCAGACAGTAATTATTATTGATTTGGTGTGCATATCAATGTGGTATGTCTGTAACAGGCAATACTTGTATATTTTTCATGAGCTTATCACTACAGTATTGTACAAGCACCACTGTTCATTTGGGTGTGCCTATAACCACAGATGTAAAAAACCAGCAGAACTTAAGGCATGTTGTGTTATGAATCTAAAATGCTGAACTAAATTATTTTTTCCACACAGGAACGTTATGAAATAACTCCTCGTCTAACGTTAACTCCACGATGGAAAGGGCCCAATCCACTATTTGGCTGCCACTCACAGTCACTGTTTACGTAGAGCACAGTATATATTTCCACTGAAGAAGGCTGCTCACTGAAGCGCTTTAGCATACAATTGCAACAAATGAATGTTCACAAATGCAGCATTTTCCCAAATCTCCAAAATGGTAGGACCTACTTTGTATTGCATGCCTTTGTATTGGAATTAGTTTCCATTTGTCTCACAGCCCCAAATCATGCACTGCACAGTACCTTTTCCCATCAGCCACACGCTATTATTTCTTTTCTGCAGCTTTTTTATCACCAATACCACAACACACCGGCTACAGAACCCACATCTTCCATTTAAACTGTTGTGATTTTATTTGTCATCCTAATTCTTCCAACTCCCTCCAAACATCAAACTTCACACCGCTTTTTCTTCATTGGTAAAGTACTTCCTTCTTCAAACCATCTTTGTCGCCAGTGTAACATGTATTGATGGCTCTCATTACACGTTTTGTGGGCAAGGTGAGGAACCCTTTATTCAAGCACCTCATCCCTCAAGTACCAAGTGGCAACTGACCTTTTGGTTTTCAAACTACATTCTAAGTTCCATATGACATCACATAGACCCCGGCCTTAGCAGCAGCTGCAACTAGATATCACACCACACAATATTGAAACACAAAATTATTGAAAATTAAATATCAATCACAAAAATATCAACTTCATAACTAGTAAACCACAAATATTCAGAACAACTGTATTGTTGTTAAAAATATTGATTATGAACTATATCAAAAACAAAAATATCTGATACAAAAATATATTTTCCTTTCAATAAAAATATAATATGTCAAAAACATTGACACACACAAAATCAATAACAATAATAATGCCAAAAATGTAACTATTCACTAATAAATATTTTAAATATATCACTTTTAACATAAAACAACTATATAATATGAAACCATTTTATACACATGCTTAAGTTAATCAAAGATATATTGCACTTGCTTTTGACGGCCAAAACATATATACAGAAAATGATAACAATACAATCCTAAAAAAATAAGCATAAATGATAACCATTTAAACTGCAACCTAAATATTATGTATAATTAGGTTTTACCATAGAAGGACACAACAAATTAAAAACTCAAACTAAAACTAAACCAACTAAGGAAATAAAGATAGAAACAGCTTTAACCAATGAAATCAAACAATTCAATCAACAACATAAAAGGCACAATTATTTACTTGAAAAATATAAAACGCTGCAAGATGAGAAAACTCTGCCAGATTTGTCCACCACTTACATAAAATATATATATATTTCAATAGCTACCTAACCAGATAAGTCAAATTTATATTTACATTAAATTTATCAATGATAAAAATATTAATTAACAAATAATTAATTAAATGCTATCTAATTGCAATCTGTTTACCTAACCTTCCGAAAAGATGTCTAGAAACAGTGATAAACAGCCTGAAAATAATAACTATCAAAAACCTTAATTACAATATAAAAAGTAAGTATACATAAATTAATAGAAAAATATGAACTCACCCAAGTAGCAAAATGAAATAAACTTAACACACTCAACACCTACAAACTAACAACAAATTAACATTTAAAGTGAAACATATTTTTTATTCAAACAGAAAAGATAGCACCTGCTCCACATAAGAAAACCACCAACAGAAATGATGCAAAATCATGAATAATATTAACTAACAACATGTAAGTATGCAAAATAGAAGTGATTGCATAATTATAAAATAATTGATAAATATACAAATGTTAACAATCTATATATTTATGCTAGTACACGACTTTTAGATAGCATTACAGAATCTGCAAAGCATATCATTTTGCAGAAAAGAAAGCAGTTACTAAATCAGATGGGCTACCCCCACACAGCTAAGAAACTACATCAACAGAAACTATATACTGAAAATGTATTAAATATTATTCTAATGCATGTTATGGGAGGACAAGTAAAAAAAGATGATGTTATAATTCATGTAAGAGAGTACAACCACTCCCCAAATGTAACAGAAACAGAAGTTAGGGAGATATTGCAGGATATAAGAGAAGTAAGCACTGGCTCACAGGAACCCACAAGCAAAATTCTTAAAGATATACTACTGAAGTCCCTGAATACATAACTGGCTAACTACCACCTATCCCCACTTTAAAAGATTTAATTGTACAAACTAAAAAAGCCACCAATGATACCCCACCTGCCTCTAGAAGATGCCAAGGCATTCACAGACCTTAATAATGACCTATAATGAGGAACCTTTCCTTCCGCATAACAATCTACATCATGAACAAACAAATACTAATATTGTCTACAGCTGATAGCTTTCTAAAACTGAAAAAATGTAAAAAAATTGATGATGCATGAGACAGTCAAAATACTCAGATACATGGTGAATATCAAAACACAAATATCCCTTTTAAATATGCTCTACTATCAAATAAACAAAGCAGCACTAACCCCATGAGCTTCTCAACCACATCAAACACAAATTAAATAATCACTCCCACTAAAAAATAATCATAGACTTTAAGCAAGGCATGATTCAAAACATTGAAAAAATCTACCCTCACAAAGCCATAGAAGACTGTTACTATCATTTTAATCAAAATATATGAAGGCCTTGCCACAAATCTCACAAATTTGCACTAAGGGCCTGATTACGAGTCTTGTGGTCACAAAACTGCCAGAGTTGAGGTGGCTGTCAGACCGCCATGGCAGTCTGACTACCACATTACAAGTTTGGAGGGTGGACCCACCAACAGACCACAGTCTCTGACAAGACTGGCAGTCTTTGTTATAATCAACCAGGGCTGCACTGTACTCAGCACCACCCTGCTGATTGCAACCTTGTTCTCCGACAGACTTTTCATGGCAGTTTCCCCACCATGAAAAGTCTAGCATAGAACAAGCGCCGGGGGCCACAGTGGGGCCACTGCCCAGCACCATCGGAATGTGCACTGTCTGCTTTGCAGATAGTGTGCATTCCGAGGTTGCTGGTCGGGCTTCACGGTGTTACAAGCTAGCACTCTACCCCTTTAAGGGAGCTGAGTTCTATCTCTTAGCACTGTTCCTGCTGGTCAGATGATCTGAAATGCTCTATTTCAATGTTTCCGCTGGTCAACCCGGTGGAAACATTGTAAAAGGGCAGGTCTCCAGCATCATGGTGGTTGCGTCCTCCCGTGCATTTGGTAGTCCCGCGTTGGGACCACAAAACTCATAATCAGGCCTTAAGTCCAGAATATTTTACAAGCACCCAATTTGCCTTTAAAAAATGTGAACACTTGACAAAGGTAGCCAACCAATAAAATTTACTAAAAGAAAGCCCTTTCTATCAACAAAATGAAGGCATACTTAGCCCCAATGGACTATTTCACTTGGTTAGGCAGACTGCATCGCTCATGACACAGGCGAGTACCAAAATTCTAAATACCATGGTGGAATTTCTCTGACAGCACCCTGGCACATGAAGCCAAAATAAGCAATGCACTGAAAGGATGGCACAATACCTTCCAATTCACACTGGGCAGAACCCAACCTACAATGCACACATCTATGGAATAATTACTAAAAGAGCAATACCACCAACAACTAAGAATGAAGCAATCATTTACTGAAATTGGCCCTAAACATAGCAAACAGACCAAAAGAATGTATGATATGCTACAATTAAAAGTAAAACCCTTCATGAATAGCAAATGAGTAGATGACTTAGAAATGATAGCCAAATGCACATTATAAAATACATATTAACCTATCCAAGTCCTCAAAAGCTCTGTCAAATTCCTAAACAACAACCAATATTTGTATTTCTTAAATAATGAATATAATATTTTATTACATCAGTCTCAACTCAATTCATACTTTATTCGGTTGGATACATCAACCTTAAAAGTACAGATAAAAGCAACAAAAGAAAACTCATTATTTAATCCCAAGATAAATATGTACAACAAATACTGGAAAACCCTGATGTTTGAAAGTCGATTATTGGCGAGGGTAGGTAAGTACCTACACTTAGCAATAGGCCACTAACAACCACTAGGTTCAGTTAGGTCTCAATAAATTAACCCAAGCTCAACCCATGGTAGCTTGGCAACGAGCGACAAGGCTTAATTTAGGAGACAAAGTGTAAAGCATTCAAGAATCACAAAACAGTAATAAAATAAAACACAGGAAACAGTCTAAGAATCCAATTTATAGAAATAGGAAATATATTTAGCTTTAAAATGACACCAAAACAAATAAAATTGGATAAGGGGAACCAGAGATATGAATTTGTAAAGATTTAGGGGCCCTGGCGGATGGCGTTAATATGGAGGAAAGTACTGCCAACAGGCTTGCGGTACTTTTCTCCATATTAAGACATTGGCTGGTTGGCTCAAGCAAAACCGCCAATGTACCATATTGCCTGCCATGGTGGTAACAACAGCCAGGCTGGAGACTTCACTCTCCAGCCCGGCGGCTGTCACTTGCCCGACTGCAGGATTATGGCCCGCCTACCGCTATGGTTTTCGTGGCAACCTTGCCGCCACGAAAAACCATGGTGGTAGGCACTATCAGTGACAGGGAATCCCTTCCCTGTCACTGATAGGGGTCTTCCTCGCCCCCTCCACTCCACAGATTCCCCCTACTCCCCTTCATCTCCGGCCCCCCTACATTCACGCACCTTCATTCACACATGCATTCACACACTCATTCACAAATTCATCCACGCATTCAGCCATCCATTCACACACAGATCCACACACACTTACATACATACAAGCACACACGCATTCACACAACACAACATACACGCACTCACACATCCAAAAATGCACACACATACAACACACAACACATACCCGCATTCTCGCATGCCCAGACATACACACACACACACACACACACAAAACACCCCCAAACCCCCTTCCCTGTTGGAGTACCCGACTTACCTGTTGTGAGGGGGTCCTCCGGCAGGAGACAGGACGGGCGCTGCTGCTGGCAGCAACGCCACCTTACCGCCATCCGAAGGCATGGCCGCAGCAGGATTTTGCCACCCTTCTGGCGGAAATCCGGCTGTGGTCATAATAGGGCGGACGGCTGGTAGCCTTGCGACGGTCTTCTGGCGGCCATCGACCGTCCCTGTGGAGGCAGGCGGTTTTTAGCGCCAGGGTCAAAATTACCCCCTTAGTGTTTTTTAGCACTTAGAAACGAATAGCTCCAATCTGCTCATCTGGTCACACCTCGATGGGGGCAAAGTCAAAGTTTAAGGCTGACCGCGATGTAGCCCTCCTCACCTACAGCAAGCAGGAGGCCCCGGTCAAACATTTACCTTTGGACTTAGTCGTTTTCCTGAAGATTTTCTTCAGCTGGACGAAGTCGCCAGTCCGCTCCGACTTCCCTGGAGCCCTTTCTTAGATACACAATGTTGGAGTCCTCTGTGAAGATTTATGTTCAGACTTAGATGACTTTTCAAGATGAAAATTCTTTGACTGGGCCGAATTTGAATCTAGATCCCACGTACCTGGAGCCCTTTTTGGATACACTACTCGGGAGGTCCTGGTCAACTTTCTACGTTCTGACTTAGTCTCTTTTTCAAACATTTTCTTCAGCAGGATGAGCCTGCAAGTCAGGCTTGGGTCACGGTTGAGGCAAGCCAGCTAGAGTTACCGTGTCGGTCCCTTTATAGGAGCTTTTTCCTAAAAGTTCTCCAATCTTCTCCAAACTTCTGGATCTTCTTTCAGAAGGTCTTTTAAGGTTCTTTTGGGGTCCACAGTTCACCCCAAGGTTCCAGAAGCTCTGAGTTGCTCCTTGAGGGTACGGACTACGACTCCTAAAATGCACCTAGCTCAAACTCCAAATTGGCTACTGGACAGTGGTCAGCTGGTCAGTTTCTTCAGGATCTGAGACAGGGTACTCTGGTTAGCAATTTTTCACCTGTAGCAAACAGGGATTTCCTCCTTGAACCAGTTGAAGCCAGGCAAAGTCCATCTTTGTGGTGAAGCCCCAGTGTGCAGCTGTTGCAGTCCTTCAGAGTGTAGTGTTCAGGTGCAGGTCAGGGGTCCAGTCCAACAGGGCAGTCCTTCTTCTCCTGATGTTCTTCCTTGTAGGGATCTGAGGTGTGGGTGCAGCTCTGCCAAATGTATCCTTGCTCCTGGGTGAAAAACAGGGGGTTCTTGGTTGTCCATTCAGATGCAGGGTCAGTCCCCCTGTGATGACCACTTCCTGGGAAGTGTGGCAAAAATCATTCCCAGGGAGCAACATTCTTTAAAAATCCATCATGGCTAAAACTGATTTTTGAAGGTTACATCTAGCTGAGCCCACCCACTGGTGTGGCTAAAAATCCTGAACACACCCCTCTCCTGCCCTCTCCTAATCAAGAGGTCACCTAATTGTCTGTGGTTGTGGGATGCAAGGGAGGTGCTGGGTGTCTCCAAAGATCAGTTTGGCAGCCCTCCCCCTTCCTGCTTCCTCATCTGCTGAGGCAGTTCTCCTCACCCAGGCACATCCTTTGTGTTCATCCCAGCCCACTTCACACCTCATCTAGGGAGCCTGGCCAGGCTGCCAGAGTGGCCAATCAGAGAAGGGCACTACAGAGCTGAAGTTTGCAACTTTTTAGGTAGAGTTTAAAACTCTTTACCTGAATTAGTTATATTAAATCCAACAATTGTAAGTTGTGGGATCTATAATAATAATTAATTTGATACCAAACTTGAGGTATCTGATACTTAAGGGGAATTTGTTAATTAAAATAAAGTCTCTTCATTTTAGCCTATGGAGGCCATTCACTACAGTGAGGAAAAAACATTTGGCTATTGTACCTCAACCGGGATTATAAAACAATTTTACAAGGTCCCTGCTTATAGCTATATGGCATCCAACCCTAGGGGCGCATAGGGCACACCTTAGGGGTGACATAATTAAAAATAAGGTAGTTTAGGACTTCAGAAGTACTTTTAATTCCAAAATCGAATTTGCACATCACTTTAGTTTAAAGGCAGCCAGCAAGGCCGACCTATCTTTAAAATGACAATGGACACCTCAGCCCCTACCTCATCCTCACTACCCTAAGCTGGGGTCCCTAAACCTACATGTCATGCCATACACTAGGGACTTATAGGTAGGTTGATACTGCCAATTTTAATTAGCCTAATTTGCATATCCACTTTACACAGAGCACTGGCCCTGGGACTGGTAAGCAGTACCCAGGGCACAGCCAAGGGTCAGTAACTACCACTATCTGTCCAAAACGTTTCAGGTGACCAGGGCAAAATGTAAGACTTTCCTACACATGCAAATCTGTTCAACAGTTTCTGCAATTTGATGACACAGTAGACATTTCAACACAGCCCAGAAATGTACAAACATGGGTAGCGATTGGATATAATCCATGGCTTCTTTACAATGCCTAAGGTTTGCATCTTTCAAAATAGGCAGCAATAAGTAGCATGTTGAGGATACGTAATTTTTACCCAAAAACAATAAGTACAATGTGCTCTGTGCAAAATGATCATCACAAGGACATATAGGTAAAATTACAGTCAGAGACAGAAAGGCCACCATAAAGTGCAAAGTGTTAAATCTCAGGCATGCTAACAGGTGCCTAAGGAAACTATTTGGAAACCAAACTAAGTATGAGTCAACCAATGGGCTGGAAGTGAGGAAAGAGCAGTTGCTCACAAAGGTCTTCCTAGCTTACTTGTATATTCTCGATGAATGGCAAAAGTCAAAGAATCTCTCTTTTAGGACATGCTTGAAAGAGATAGACAAACCGCTGGGATTGGCAAAAAAGTCAGCAATACCAAGGATACAACTTCGGCCCATATTTATACTTTTTGATGTAAACCAGCGCCGGCGCTGGTTTGCGTCATAAAATGTATCGCCGGCTAACGACATTCCTACATGCCATCCAGGTGCCTTATTTAAGGATTGACGTTAGCCGGTGCTGCGGGCAGGTCGGAGTAAAAAAAACGGACTCAAACCAGGCAGCGCCGGCGTAGGGGAAAATGGGGGTTGTGCGTCAAAAAATGGTGCAAGTCAGGTTTGAGTCAAAAATCATTGCTCAAACTGGATTTGCACCATTTTTTGACGCACAACCCCCCTTGAAATGACTCCTGTCTTAGCAAAGACAGGAGTCATGCCCCCTTGCCCAATGGCCATGCCCAGGAGACTTCTGCATGTAAAAAATAATACTTACCTCAACTTACCAGTACTTACCTGGGATGGGTCCCCCCCATCCATGGGCATCCCCCTGGGGTGAGCAAGGGTGGCAGGGGGTGTCCCTGGGGGCAGGGAAGGGCACCTCTGGACAGCATCCATGGTCTGAGATCATGGAAGTGAGCCCACAGGTCCCTTAACGCCTGCCCTTCCCGAGGCATTAAAAAACGGAGCACATCAGGCTGTGAGCCGTTTTTTAAGGCTTGCCCCCTCCTGTGCATCAAAATGACGCAGGAGTATAATTAAGGCGCACAGGCCTTAAAGTAATTTTTGGGATGTGAACGCCTACCTTTCATGTCTTTAACGCAAGGCGGTTTCCCGCATCAAAAAAATGACGCACATGGAGGTGTTTTGACGTCCGCAGGGAAGGGCGTCATAGTTTAAATATGGGGCAAGGTTTGCGCCAAATGTGCATAAACTTTTTGACGCACAATCGGCGCAAACAGAGTATAAATATGCCCATAGTTCCTTGATATACATCAACCACGAAATGTTATTTCCCAAATGTGCGAATGTGGCCTCTTTCAACTATTGTTACCCCCATTTTTAGCCTGTTTGTGAGTATATGTCAGTGTGTTTTTACTGTCTCACTGGGATCCTGCTAGCCAGGACCCCAGTGCTCATAGTGAAAACCCTATTTGTCAGTGTGTTTTGCCTGTCTCACTGGGGTCCTGCTAGTCAGGACCCCAGTGCTCATAGTTTGTGGCCTGAATGTGTATACCTGTGTAGTGCCTAACTGTCAGGAGGTACAAGTTCTCGGTATCTGCACGATGCTGATAATGGGCACACTTCCAGGCAACACCAAGTCAGATGCTGTTATGGCGCTGAACTTTGGAGGGGCCCGGCCGGGGGAAGGGGTAATCGGGAAGGATCAGCCAGGAGGGAGATCTGAAAAGGAAAAGGTTAATGCAAAAGATACAGGAATACAGTAAATGATGATGCAACAATGAATCACTTCCTCACCATGATCTCACTAATTTCAATTGCCAACAGAAGAAGCAAAATTCCTATCAAGAAATTGTGGAATGAAGTTCTGCACCACTCTTACACCAGAGATCCAAGAAAAGCCGCAGGACAATGTATCCCACAGAATAAGAACTCCATACGAAATAAGAATCTCTCTGGAATGAACCGGCTTGTCTTATAAATCATCAAACATAAAATGACACTAGTGTTCTTCAATGCCACGCATATAGCGCAAAATTATTATGTTATTCTTATTTCTGAATGAGAACACGAGTCTCAACAAGACAATATGAAACAAAGGTACAATGTTGTTTCCTTTTTGCCAAGAAATAACATGTAAACTCAATTAACACAGTGGCTTGAATTAGCGCGTTCACAGCATGAGAAAATAACACAGTTTAATGAGCAAAATATACATAACCAATTATTGTATCCGAATCCAACAGAAATGTCACAGAGAAAATGGTTACTTTGAATCAAGAAGGAAAAAACAGCAGAGAGAAACAATGTTGCTAAGCGACATACTCGGACTGTTACATTATCCAAAAACTCCGAATACGGAGTTCACAGTGAGGGCAGGAATGCCCTAAAAGGAAATCTCTCACCGCCGTGAGCCGGCCGCTCAGAAAGGAAAAACAAGTCAAATCAGGTCCAGGCAGCAGCCCCGGAAGACACCAGCTCCTTGCAGGTGCTCAGAATAGGAAGCGTCAGTTAAATGGGTGTGGCAGGTATTTATAGCCTGACCACGCCCAAAATGGCTGTAATCAGGGAAGCTGGGAAATGAAGTCCTCCCTGTCTTCCTGGTTGTTTCACATTGGTGTCCATGGGTAATGGTGAGAGCAATGAAGCCAACAATGGCCCAATCGTCTGGGCAGGTGACTTTTTGCCACAAAGGGGTCGCGACTTCACAGACATGGTAGCTGTAACATATGAGCGGGTGCGCCCGCACGTCGCTAGGGTCCTGACACTAACTGTGTCACTGAGGCTCTGCTAATCAGAACCTCAGTGCTTATGCTCTCTCTGCCTTTAAATTTGTCACTGTAGGCTAGTGACCACTTTTACCAGTTTAAATTGGCATACTGGAACTCCCTTATCATTTTCTAGTATATGGTACCTTGGTACCCAGGGTATTGGAGGTCCAGGAGATCCATATGGGCTGCAGCATTTCTTTTGCCACCCATAGGGAGCTCAGACAAACCTTTACACAGGACTGCCATTGCAGCCTGAGTAAAATAACGCAAATGTTATTTCACAGCCATTTTCACTGCACTTAAGCAACTTATAAGTCACCTATATCTCTAATGTTCACTTGCTGAAGGTTAGGTGCAAAGTAACTAAGTGTGAGGGCACCCTTGCACTAGCAAAGGTGCCCCCACATAGTTCAGGGCCATTTCCCTGGACTTTGTGAGTGCGGGGACACCATTACACATGTGCACCACATATAGATCAATACCTATATGTAGCTTCACAATGGTAACTCTGAATATGGCCATGTAACATGTCTCAGATCATGGAATTGTCCTCCCATTCCAAATCTGGTATTGGGGAGCCAATTCCATGCACCCCCGGGGCTCCACTATGGACCCCGGGGTACTGCCAAACCAGCTCGCTTGTGTTTTCTCTGCAGCTACCGCTGCTGCCACCCCACAGACAGGGTTCTGCCCTCCTGGGGTCTGGGCAGCCCAGTCCCAGGAAGGCAGAACAAAGAATGTCCTCTGAGAGCAGGGTGTTACACCCTCTCCCTTTGGAAATAGGTGTTAAAGGATGGGGAGGGGTAGCCTCTCCCAACCTCTGGAAATGCTTTGAAGGGCACAGATGGTACCCTCCTTGCATAAGCCAGTCTACACCGGTTTAGTGAACCCCCGTCTCTGCTCTGGCGCGAAATTGGACAAAGGAAAGGGGGAGTGACCACTCCACTGTCCATCACCACCACAGGGGTGGTGCCCAGAGCTCCTCCAGTGTGTCCCAGACCTCTGCCATCTTGGATCCAGAGGTGTGATGGCACTCTGGAGGCCTCTGAGTGCCCAGTGCCAGCAGGTGATGTCAGATACTCCTCCTGAGCTGTTTCTATGGCCTCTGACCAAGGAAAATGGCCCACATGTCTCCCAACATCTGCCCTGACCCAGGCATTAAATAATGGCGCTAAACAGGCTTAGCACCATTATTTAAGGCCCTCCTCCTCCTGTGCATGATTTTTGCATGGGAGGATAACTAAGGTGCAAAGGCCTTAGAGTAATTTTTTGCCCAGGAACGCCTACCTTGCATCTCATTGACGCAAGGTAGTTTTACGCAGGCAAAAAATGACGCTAACTCCAATATTTTGACGCTAGACAAGTCTAGCGTCAAAATATAAATATGGAGTTAAGTTTGTGCCGGATTTGCGTCAAAATAAATTGCCCAAATCCGGCACAAACTGAGTATAAATATGCCCCATAGTATGGTAGTCATTATTGCAACCAGTGTAAAGAAGATAAACACCGAACCTTTTTGTAAGATTCTAAAGATTACTTTCCACAATTTAAGTTTAGGTCTGAGAGCGTAGCCGTGGTAATCTTTCTGCCTGTCCCGATCTAAGGAAGTAATCCCAACCACATATCCGAGCAGGGTGACAAGGTTATGCCTGTAGTCTGGATGGCAATCATGTTGGGAAGCTGAAGAGTCAGCTTCAGGATCAGGGAAACTATCAGTGGAATGATGCGCATCCCAGGATGGCCATGGCAGGAATGTCCACTGCCCCCTCAGGCCTATGTGTTCATACAGAGTTCTAAAAACAGGCTTGACATACTGATGTGTCTAGAAAGTGAGGACTGACTACTGAGCTCTTGAGTTCCTGGAGTGGTAATACAAGTTGGTATATCATGTACTGTATATGACAGCCTTGAAGAGGGCACAAAGTGCATTGTGTACAAATTGTTGATAAAATGTGCAGCGCAAGCAACTATGGCCCTCATTACAACCCTGGAGGTCAAAGACCGCCAGGGCTGTTTTGGAGTTTGTTCCGCCAACAGGCTGGTGGTACAAACTCGGGCATTACAACTGCTGTGGAAGCACCGCGGTCGCACCGCCGGGACCGGCGGTTCCCCCCACTTTTGTCCCGGCGGTTGTAATCCCCAGGGCAGCGCTGTTTGCACCGCTGCCCAGGGGATTACGAGTCCCCCTCACGCCAGCCTTTTCATGGCGGTATGAACCGTCATGAAAAGGCTGGCAGAAAGGAGAGTCGCGGGGCTCCCTGCCACGCCCTATGGAGCTTTTCACTGTCTGCATAGCAGAGCATAGCATAGCATAGCAACTGCACCCGTCGCAGCGCTGCAACACCGCCGGCTCCATTTGGAGCCGGCTCCTGTGTTGCAGCCGAGATCCCTGCTGGGCCGGCGGGTGGAAACCAGGTTTCCACCCGCCCACCGGCCCAGCGGGGATCTCAAAATAGACCCCGCGGGAGTGTGGATGCATTGGCGGCCGCCCGTCGGTTTCAACAACCGCCGGCCGCCAATGTTGAAATGAGGGCCTATGACTTCTTGGAGCAGCTGATTAAAATATAAAAACAGTGAGCTAAAAGCTGACAGTGCTAAAACATTTGAAATGAATAAAATGCATACACATGTAAAAGGCACACGCTTCGGGCCTATTGCTGAAAGAAGGGTTCTCTATCTAGGTTCTAAAGGGACCTACAACAAACTCCCCTTCCTAGAACAGGAGTGCAGAATCTAATACCTAAAACAAATTTTAACACTCCTAAAGTCTGTATAATATATAAAGCCTTTCAGCTAATAAAAATAATTATAAACCACAAGATTTAAACTATAAACTACAAAATCTAAAATCAAAATACAATAGGATGTCTATGTCAATACGCAAAATAAGCCAAAACTTAAGGCCAAATTGAAATAACTATTTGTTTGGATAAAAAGATGCCAATTGAAAGTCACTGGAATACCGCATGAGGTCCTCAAACATAGTAGTTGAGATGGAATCCAGGATAGACCCCACTTCGGCAGATGATAAAACCACTAAAGCCTGATTTAAAATGTTAAAAGATCACACATGATCCATAGTCCCAGCTATAACTGTAGTTGAGAAGGCAGTGATCCATGGTGTGGCAGATCTCAGGGGCCCAGGATCCAAAGCAGCTTTATACAAGAAGGCTGGCTCATATGAGGTGTCAGAAAGCAACTGCTATCTCATGGGACAACTCTGACAATGAACCATCAACGACAACATCATCAGATTTATGTCCACAGAAAGTACTTGATGCAAATCAGGACACACATCTAGTCCATGTTCGAAGGAGAACCAGAAGAAACAGAAAACAGGCTGCACACAACAAAATATTGCTTGAAATGAGAATGACCAGTCCTTACCAAGTTATTCCAACAGTGCAACTCCAATGTACTGCATCATGTGTTCACAACACAGCTGGGCTGGAGGGAGATCCATCACTCTTCTTGGTTGAGATGGGTCAGCCACTGCAAATTAAAAATAGAACTGCAAGATATCAGTAATTATTGCCAAAACAATTGGGAATCCTCAGAAAACACTCACAAAAAGTGAGTGAGTGACTAAAGCCATTACTCCAAAGAGAGTCTGCAATGTACTTCCAAGTCCAGATCAAACAGCCTTAAAAAAGTATACAATCCCTGTGGTGTTTGATGCATTAACTCTGCAACTCACCAATTCACCGAAGTTTTTGGGAAAGTTCCAGTTTAAAAGGGACTGTATTTTAGCAGATGACCTTGCCACTTGCAGGTCATACATATCACAGGCAGATGTGAGCACTACATGTTTTTAAAACAATAGTGCTTTTATTTTCAAAATTATCAAAATTATAATTAGCAATATGAGGCCATATATTTGCTATGTTTATCTCTTGTGTGGAAGGGAAAAGTACATTTCCACAACAGGTCACTATTTTAGAAACAATAATCACATATGCAATACCTGATCTCATTCCACAACAGCCTTGATCACTCAGCATTAAGTAACTCCCATTCGAGAGCAACTGAAATACCGGGTGGATCCCAGAGACGGGAATACCTTTCAAGCAGGAAGCTAAGTGAGCTGCTGACACATTGCAAGCGCCACGCAACACCACATGTTTGCAAAAAATTTAATGACTTACAGACGTTTCCTCGGCTTACATTTGTTTGCACCGAGAAAACCTCCTTATCACCAAGGAAAACTTGTAGGTCTCTTTCTTCAGAAAGGAGAGAGAGGTGTTCTTTTACAGCCGCTAACGTAGATGTCTGTAACTATTATTGACATAATTTACCCACTCTATATGTGTTGACAATACCTGATTGTTGTGCAGTGACATAACAATGATCTGGTCTGCTCACTCTAAAACCCCACACAAATTTAATAAAACAAGCATGACAACTATTTGTGTCCCCTGGCCACAGTAAGCACCCATTGGACCTCAAAGTGATGAATTAAAGGCACCGTTCTGAATCATACAGTTGAACTGTTCTTCTGAAATATTCAAAAGATTCTGCCAAATGTCAGATACAGCCATGGAGGGAACACTGGGCATATTTCATTTCTTTTATTTCTGCTAACCCAAAGCAAGTTGTTTGCTCAACAGTGCCATTCAAGAAAATCTTTTACAGTGGAATTAAACATGCTCTAACATGCCTTGTATTTACCAATCGTTTTTACCTCAATAGTCCTTTTCCAATATTCATATCTTTGGATGGCTAACTAGGAAACAAACAAGTCTGAATAAATTAAATTAGTTTTGGTTAGCAGTATTTTTATTTCTTTTGATGTTGGTTTTTTGAAATATTATGATTCAGCATTTGTGACATCATGCCCAGAAAAATAAGTGAATTTCTCTACATATGTTTTGGAATTCGTCACTGGTGGAATTGGTCAATGTTCCCATTGTGCATAATTAGAAAGTACTCTGTGAGTTCTAGCTCGAGGTAAAACATAGTAGCCATAATAATGATAACAGAAAATTTCCCCTTAATTTGCAGTGTTCATATGTAAGTCTTCACTTTGAAACACAGTATAATATTCAATGTCAGAAAGCATAGAATCAACTGTTTTAATATCCCAGTCATCAGAAACAATTCCAGGTGTAATAATGCCATTCATGGAAATTTTAAATACATATGGTATTTGTATCATTTCAGTTGGTCCAAATATGCCAAAAGTTATTTTATCCTAAACAATCCCATCAGGAACTGGAACAGCAGAAATGTTCAGAAGGGACAAGACTCTTCACACTTTATGAGAAGACAAATAAGGCTTTAAAACCTCATCCACCAGTTCAACAGCAGAGTGTTCGGGAAGTTAATGGCCATGTATAAGCAGAAAGAAGAAGATAACAAATCCAATCCATAAAAGAAAAGCAAGCATTGCCAATATAATCCACAGATAGTACCATGGACGAATCAAATCGTTGTATTTAGGCAGTTAAAATGCTTATGTATACCATGCGCTGGCGCTGAAGAATTTGAAGAAAAATCATCAATGTCAGCAAAATAACCAGAAGCAGTCTGTGCAAAAACTGTATGTTGAGGTGGGTGCATGCTTCTCTGACTGTGAGCTTTGGCTGAGGTGGGTGCATGCCTGTCTGTCTGTGTGCTTTGGCTGGGACAGGGAAGAGGGGTCTGGGATTGGGAAGAGGTAGGTGGAGGGGGGACGGAAGGCAAAGGGTGACTGGCTACCATTAGTGTGAAGACCAGAGCATGAAAGGATCTCTGTAGGACAGCTAGTGCACTGTGAATGCCCTCAAGGAATCCATTACTCTGTTGGACTTGAGTTGCCAGTCCCTGGGAGGCATTCATAATGGTCGACTGACCCTCATAGATTGACCTCTGGAGGTCAATAGCCTCCTCATTGAGGGCAGCAATGCTGACTGGGGCAGGGTCAGAGGTGCCTGTGGGGAAGGAGACACCCACCCTCTTGGGCGAGCGGGCAAGGACAACTGGGTGGATAGATATAGGGAGGGTGTGGTAGTAAGGGGAGTGGTGGACATAGATGGTGATGGGGTAGTCCAAGAAGGGTCCACCACCACCAGGGAGTTTCCACTGGAGGAGGATTCCGAAGATGATTTTGAAGATCCGGTCTCACCCTTGGCACTCCCCCAATCTGTGCCACTGGGTCGCTCACTGTCACTGGTAGCAGCACCCCGGGTCCGGTGGCCTACACATCTCCTTTGCCTGCTGATGCTGATGCACACAAATAGAGAGAGGGAGGGAGGGAGAGAGAGTGAGAGGGAGAGAGAGGGTTAACATATTTCTCACATACACACATGTAAACATGCACATCTGTAGGTAAACACCTCCTGGCTAGGCTATCTCTAGTGGCAATACTATATCCAACATCATGTCACAACTAGCTACCCCTGTATGCCAACCCACACACCCACATCAAAATCTAAGTAACTTAGCATGACTGGAGTAATCCACGTGATCACCAGCAAAGCCATGTCTGCATGCACATCATGCCCTGGCTGAAGTAAAAATTACTACCTGATCATATCTCTCCATACTCCTATCACCTATTGGAAGAGCAAGTGACTGAACAAAACACATCAGGCCTGTACTGTAATTAGACCTGATCAGTCCATGTCCATCTCTAATGTCCCTAGATAGTGAAGACTACTCCACTGACAGACAAACAGCACCTGCCTCTCACATATCATGGCTGACCTAATGTCAATATCAATAAAATAACTGATGAATCCCCTACAAGTTGGACTCCCATACAGGTGACATCTGATGTGTAGAATACAAGTCTGGTGTACAGACATGTGATTAGTCTGACCCTATCGCAGATGAAGATCTGTAAACACCAAACACATATATGCAGCAAATATTCATACATCTAAGTGCATCTACAATGTCCTACACAGCACACATGACACGTCCATAGTCAATCACTGAGTGCAGTGTCACAACAAATGAACTTCAGAAAGCAACATAATACATCATAGGTCACATACCAATCCATCTGACAAGCAGTTACAGTAATTTGACTTCACAACATGATCAAACCATCATCACTCACACGATTCCTGACATTTGATTACCTGTACCTAAGTCCTGACAACACACATGTCAGATGGTAATCATATGTACGCATACTGCACACACGGACCTACACAACTGCCATTACTACATAAGGCTGCTTCAGGAATGATGATACAACTAAACGTTTACATCACAATTTCATAAATCATACAATGCCTTATCCTGCCCAAATTACACACATCAGCTAGGCCAAGGGTAGCAGCCATTGTCCCACTTCATCAGAAATGCCCCCAAGAAACTATTGAGACATGATGTAGGCAGAAACTAAGCTAACTTGCACTGTAATTGGTAGGGCATTGGCACACATGGCATTACAATATATATTGTCAAAGGTGAGATCTGCCCTGGCACTTACCACCTCTAGAACAGACCCATTGGGTTGAAGGTAATACCGCCACAAGTAAAGCACATGGAAATGCATGATGAGTTCAATTTAACCAAATCATATTTTCCTACTTTTGCTACCTTCACAGTCCCCATTGATTGAAGATGAACAGACAATGGGGATACAAATACCAAGCCATATGTACAGTCCTACACAGGCCATATCTGTGGTGTAAATGAAATTGCTGGCTCACATGGAGTCTATACCTATACCAGTACAAGATGTCTATAGTCCCTGTACCAAAAATGAGAGTCAGCCAGTTGCAAATACAGATGGTCATTACAGATGGGAGTAGACAGACACCTTAGAGCCACTTATGCTCATAAGCAGGTGGATGGACCAGATCATGCTCAGTGGGTAGGGTGATACACAAACTCACATCCATAGAATAGGCACAATGGAGTCACACATATGGCATAGTCATTTGACCATCTTCACATGCAGACAGAGAGATGTAAATCTACTGATAGCAAATCATGAAGCCACATCTACATTGAATACTCAGCAAGGTGGGAACTACACATGGCCACTAGTCTACATACATGTTTCTCTTACTGTAGTGTCACAGAAGCTACAGTAAGGCAGCAAACACTATGCAACCAGAGCCAATTACCAGGATACAGTCAGTACTCACCCCATTGTGGCTGCTGTGCTACCCTCAAATGCCAATCTATCTCAAGGTAGGCCACTGCCAAACATGCAGGATATTAGGGGGGCAAGGGTCCGATGGGCACGAGCTCCCTTTCTTCTGATGGGCATTCACCTGCATGGATGACACAGACAAAAAGGAGAAAGTCATGTAGATATGCACCATCCCAACATGAGTGGATACCACACATCTGTCACAACAAGTGCTCACACATACCCATCCTATCTGCTCATACGGCTTCACTTTATGCCCTCTGCATGCATATACTCCCTCACCAGTGTGCTTGCCCGTATCAACATCACACGCAAGCCCTATTACACATGACTGTGGCACAGGACTCACCTTCTCCTCTGGTGCCCCATATAACTGTCCATTCAGGGCTAGGACCTCCTCCACCAGCATCTCCTACTCTTCCGGCCTGAAGGCAGGGGTCCTATCACCTGCAGGACATGGCATGATGGCTCTCAGAGGCAGTACACAGCAACTCACGTCATAGAGGTCTTGCTAGCAACAGTCTCAGGAGTCGAGTCGGAAAGGTTGCAGAAAATGGTTGTCACAGCCGTCACATACCGGACCATCACCGTCAACAGTCATCAACATTGGCCCCAGTCTGCCACAGGCAGCAATGTGAACCAATGACAAGTTGCACAGCATTTGCAACTGCCTACCGCCATAACAACTTCCGCCAGCGGACTTAGGTCACTTCCAACTGTCCACTACATCAGGACAGACGCCTGCCATTTTATGCACTTATAATCAATGGATATGCCTAAATACGTTTGCCATACACATGCTTGGCCAAATGGCGGTTTAACGCTATTTTGTGCCATCATGGTAGTGCTTCAATTTGTGTCATTCTTGTCACAATGACGTGATGTGACTGTATAATTGTTGCTAGCGATGTTAAGATACTCGGATGCACATAGGAGATGGCTATATATTGGTAGATTCCAATACATATTGTTTGATCAGTGCAGGACAGCTCAGTCAGCCACTCATGTTCAATGACACATGTGACATATGCCCTATACGACTTACATGTAAGACAATGTTCAGCAATGAGGGTGACGAAGCATGGTCATTATTGTATATGTCATCAGTAGAACGCATCCCCTACAGTTTTAGGTGGGTGCTAGTGTATCATGTGCTGCATACTTGTGCCTACTTCTTTACTCATTGTACATTCTCTCCTCTCAAACTAGATATCCTGCCATGAGGAGACTGAGACAACCACCAGCGTACCGTCCACTAGTTGACCTTGCAACCATGGAGGACAGGCACGTAATCCAGGCATATTGTCTGAATCATTAGACCATCATGGATCTATGTACGGAGTTGGAGCCAGATCTGTTGCCAGCCATACGCAATCCCTATTGCATCCTTCCTATAGTATTAGTCTTGTTAGTGCCATACTTTCTTGCCACAGGCTTCTTTCAGAATACATTGGCCTTATCATCAGGGATGTCTCAGACAATGTTCAGTCTGGTGTTGAAGGATGTACTGTGTGGTTTGTTAAGGCACATGGACAGCTACATCAGGTTCCCCCAATGTGCGGACTTGGCCTATGTGAAGGCAGACTTTTATGATATGTGCCACATTCCTCATGGGGTAGGTGCTACTGATAGCACCCATGTAGCCCTGGTCCCTCCCAGTGCCAATGAACAGGTGTATAGGAACAGGAAGAACTACCACTCCATAAATGTTCAGGTGTTGTGCCTGGCAGACCAGTACAACTCACAAGTCACTGCCAAGTTTCCTGGATCTGTGCGTGACTCTTCCATTTTGAAGAACAGTATGATGACACAACTACACACACAGAGGGCCTGGCTCCTTGGTATGTATGCATTTTGAGGTGTTTCACTGTTATTACACCTGTCATGGACACCTGTCATCACCTTCTGCACTTCTGCTGTACCTGTTGTTTCACTGGTCCTACATTTGTGCACACAGGTGACTCTGGCTCTCCAAACCTTCCTTGGCTGTTGACACCAGTGATGTACTCTACCACCGAAGGGTAACTCCATTTCATTGAGACCCACGGGAGTATGAGGCATGTAACTGAGCGAACATTTGGCATACTGAAGGCCAGATTTAGGTGCCTGGACCTCTCTGGAGGTGCCTTCCTTTACTCACATGAAAAGATATGCCAAATCATCGTTGGCTGCTGCATGCTCCACAATCTAGCCCTGAGATGTCAGATGCCATTGCTAGCTGATCAATCAAGCAATCAGTGTATTTGTAGAGCACACTACCCACCCGAAAGGGTCTCATGGCGCTGAGGAGAGGGGGGGTGCTGCTAATGCTCGAATAGCCAGGTTTTGAGGTGCTTCCTGAAAGTCAGCAGGTCTTCAGTTTGTCGTAGGGGCAAAGGAAGGGTGTTCCAGGTCTTGGCGGTGAGGTGGGAGAAAGATCTGCCTCCGGTAGTCGCTCTTCTGATGTAGGGACGGTGGTGAGGGCGAGGTCGGCTGAGCGGAGTTGGTGGGACGGGGTGTCGAAGGTGAGTCGTCTGTTGAGGTAGGCTGGACCGGTGTTGTGGAGCGCCTTGTGTGCGTGGGTGAGGAGCTTGAAGGTTATCCTTTTGTTGACGGGTAGCCAGTGTAGGACTTTCAGATGGGGAATCATGTGGCTGTGTCGGAGGGCATCGAGGATCAGGCGTGCGTAAGCATTTTGTATGCATTGCAGTTGTTTTAGGAGTTTGGCCGGGGCTCCTGCGTAGAGGGCATTTCCATAGTCAAGTTTGCTGCTGACGCTGACTTGGGTGACTGTTCTTCTTGTATCTGTGGGGATCCATCTGTAGGTCTTGCGGAGGGTGTTGAAGCAGGATGAGGAGACGGCGCTGACTTGCATGGTCATGGAGAGTGTTGAGTCGAGGATGACACCCAGGTTGCGTGCGTGGTCGGTGGGTGTCGGGCTGCTCCCAGAGCGGTCGGCCACCAGGAGTCGTCCCAGGCTGAGGGGTTGGCGCGGAGGATGAGGACCTCCGTCTTATCTGAGTTCAACTTCAGATTGCTGTTCCTCATCCATTTGGCTACGGCCTTCATTCCTTAGTGGAGGTTGGATTTGGCGGTGAGGGGGTTGCTGCGGAACCCTGACTGGGATGGGTCCAGGATGTTGTTTCCTTCGAGGTAGTGGGTCAGTTGTCTGTTGACGATCTTCTTGATGACCTTGGCCGGAAATAGGAGCAGGGAGATGGGACGGAAATTCTTGAGGTCTCTTGGGTCCACCATGGGTTTCTTGAGTAGGTGGTTTGATCTCAGCATGCTTCCAGCTCTCGGGGTAGGTCGCGGTCTCGAAGGAGATGTTGATGACTTAGCGGAGGTGGGGTGCGATGGTGGCGCTTGCTTTGTTAAAGATGTGGTGCGGGCATGGGTCTGACGGAGATCCAGAGTGGATAGTGCTCATGGATTTGATTGTGTCGTCTTCGTTCATGTTGGCCCAGACGAGCAGGGGGTCGTAGTTGAAGGTGGGTGGAGAGTCTGAGGATTCAGTGGTTGGCGAGGTGGTCTGGCTGTTGAAGCTGTCATGGATGTCTGTGATCTTGTGGTGGAAGACGGCGGTGAGGGAGTTGCACAGGTCTTGTGATGGTGTGATGTTGTTTGTGCTCGAGCTGGAGTTGGAGAGTTCCTTCATGATGTTGAAGAGCTCCTTGCTGTTGTGTGCATTGTTGTCCAGGCGGTCTTTGAAGGAGGTTTTCTTTCTTTTCTGATGAGGTGATGGTGATTGCGGAAGGCGTTCTTGAAGGCAGCATGGTTGTCTGGTGTCTGTTCATGGAGCCACTTGCTCTCCAGTTTCCGGCAGTTTTGCTTGGAGGCTCGAAGGTCCAAGGTGAACCAGCTGGCTCTCTTGTTGGCACCTCTGTTGGAAGGCTAATTGAGCGGGGCGACAGTGTTAGTGCAGTCGTCGATCCAGCATCAGAGGTTGCAGGCTGCAAGGTCAGGATTGGTGGGTTCGGTGGGTTGTTTTCGGGGAAGGCTGGTGTTCAGCTGCTCTTGGCTGACTTTGCTCTAGGTGCGGCGGGGGACCTGTTGGCTGCGGTGGTGCGTGGTGGGTTTCTGGAAGGTGAAGTGGATGCAGCGGTGGTCGGTCCATGGGAGTTCGTGGTGTGGCTGAAGGTGACATGGGGGCTAGCGGAGAAGACAGGGTCCAGCGTGTGGCCAGCGGAGTGTGTTGGCGTAGTGACAAGTTGCCTGAGTTCGAGGGTGGTGTGGTTGTTCATTAGGGTGGTGGAGTTGGGGTTGTTGTTATTCTCCAGGTGAAAGTTCAGGTCGCCAAGGAGGATGTAGTTAGCGGAGGCTAGGGCGTGCCTGCTGACCAGGTCGGCGATGGAGTCGCAGAACTGAGGCCGTGGTCCGGGGGTCTGTAGATGAGAGTTCCTCTGAGGGTGGTGTTGGGTTTGGTGTGGATCTGGAAGTGCAGGTGTTCGGCGGTGCTGATGGTGTCGTCGGTACAAGTCGTGACCCTGATGGTGTTCTTGTGGACGATGGCCATGCCACCTCCGACTCCGTTGGTGCGATCCCTGCGGGTGATCTTGTAGCCATCCAGAATAGCTATAGACATCGTCTGGGGCCGAGAAGGTGTTCATCCAGGTCTCTGTCAGGAAGGCGATGTCTGGGGTGGAGGTGTCGGGCAGGTCCCAGAGTTCAACGGCGTGTTTGCGTGCACAGTGAGTGTTTAGTAGGCTGCATCGGAGGTAGTTGTGGTCTGGCTCGGCGGGTGGTTTGGCGATTTGGAGTCTAGTGAAGCTGCAGTTCCGGCAGGTGAAGGGTCCCTGGGTGTGCTTATGGGAGGGCAGGAAACAGGCATGTGCTCGTCCGGTGTTAAGTACGAGGAGGGTGCTGGCAGTGTAATGGCGTTGTTTGCCGTGGTGGTCTCGGGGACGAGAGGTCCTGGCGCTGGGCGCGGTCTGGACGCGGTGATGAAGGTAAGGCAGTGGCTAAAAATGCTGAAATGGCAAGTGATGAAGAGCCAGAGGAAGAAAGTGCAGCTGAGTCTAGCGCTGAGCTCATCAATCAGTACTTCCAATGACATACTGGTAATTTGAGTGGGCATTTTCAAGTACTGTATTTCCACATTCATTGGTGGCAATAGTCCTCCTGACTTGATTCATCAGTCGGGGTGTAATGTGGTCCTATCTCTTTGTGTGAGTTATGGAAGCTGGCTGATAGAATGTAAGTTGCACAGTAAAAGAGGTTCAGCTCGAACATGTGTTCTCACTGCAGTTTCTTACATTCACTTCTCAAATAGACAGACCAGTAATGAGCTATATGTCCTGCATTCTCCTGTTCTCATGTCATTCCACCCACTGACTGTAGTACTTAAATCTGTGCCTCTGCTACCTATGGTTTGAGGCACTCATAGTCATTAGGCATTGGTAAATGATTACAGAAATAAGGGACGTACATGACAGATGGCTGGTAAGGTGATTTGTGTGAATTTTCTGTAACTCGTGATGTACAGGTAATAACTGGGGGCCCCTTTTTAGGCGATATACTACAGTGGGCACAACATCTATGACTTGCATATGTGCTTTGTGTGGCACCATGCCTTCTATCCTGATGGTACTCACTGCCATGCTCTGTTTGCAGGTTGAGATACTGACCTTACTCTTGTCTGGGTCTGGATTTCAATATCTCCGACATCTGTCCTGGGACATATCTGTTGTAATGTGTCTCCTGCTGAGGATGTCTCCCTCTGCTGTCCATTACACTGCCTGTTCAATATAGGGGGACATTACTAGACCATAGTTGGCAAGCATCACCATTTTTGATGTTTTCTTAAAGACACATATACAGTAGATGTGTTCAGTGGTGTTTATTGTGCATATCATGATTGTGAAAGTCAAAGTGAAGGTACTCTGATTGTCCAAAAGGTAATGAGTGCGGTCATGGCAGATGGAATCATCAGAGTAGCTGCTACCGCAGTTGGTTGCACAGGTCCAGTGTCCATGTGCCATTAGAAAATGGAGTAATGTCAACAGGGTGTCTCAGTGGCACACAGGGTGAGAAAGAGCAGTTAAGGTTTGCTACATGGAAGTGGGTTTGGTCTTCGCATCTGCTCCAGATGGATGTCTTGGTAGACATCCATATTTGCAGAAGGATTCTTCAGCTACAGACTGAGAGGTGTCTGAGGTCTGTGGTTCCCGTGACAGGTGGTCCATTCCACTAGCTGCCGCTGTTGGAAATGGTTCAGATGTTAGGTTTGTAGTGGAAGGGGCCTGATGGTGGGTTGAGGAAGCATGCATGATGGTGTTGATATCCCGCAGCACCCCTGCAATGGAGGCCATGGTGCCTTTGTGTGCCTGCCACTTTTGCATGACCTCCTGGTGGTATTCCCTCTGCAGCCTTTGGTTTTCCCCCAACATGGTGATAATCTGGCCATCCTCTCCTGGGATTGTTGGTATACTCCCTGGACTTGGGATATGGTTTCCTGGTCAGTGGAGTCCCTTTGGGGCCCCGTCCTCTGGCTCACAGCCTACCTCCCATGCCCTCTGTCCCCAGGTGCCTGTGCCCACTCCCAGTGTTAGCAGGACCTTCATTGGCTGGGTGGGAGGGGTCAACTTAGGTCCCTGTAATGTGGGGCCCACAATAGTTTGTACAGTCCTTGGGACACAGGTATGGGGACAAAGGGTTGGCTGAGAAATTGTATCTATAGGGTTGGGGGATAGATGTGGGCAGGGTGAGACTGGGAGTCATAGACTGACCAGCTGTCCTAGGTTTCTGGATAACTCTGGTTCTCAGCCAGTCATCTGCTGCCTCCCCAAGCTCTCTGGGGTCGATCAAGTTAGAGTTAACTAGATACTGGCATAGCTTCTCTTGAGCGCAATTAGTTAGAAGGTGCTCCCTCATAATCAAATTCCAGCCCTCTAGTGCCTTAACAGAGATATCCTCCAAATCAACCCAGGGCTATATATATATATATATATATTTTTTTATATTTTATATTTATATAAATTCATCTCTACAAAAATCCACAGAAAACAATCATAAATTTTCAAGGAGAAAAGCCAAATGTAATGACTGGAAAAAAGGACCTATCAATCCAAATCAGACATGACAAATTCATATATATATATATTAATATTAATTTTTGAAGGCAATATCTTTAATATTACGGTCTCACAATATTGTAATATTGTTGTTTCCAATATTACATCATACAACCACTGTTAATCTATGAACTAATGAACAGGAGTGCCAGACATTGCCCAACAGGCCTGCTTTACACACAAAAATAGAAGAACCACTAGGCATCCTGATTCTGAAAAGAAATTGCACTCAATATGTAGACGTTACTTGATGTTGTGCGCTGTTTCACGCATGTGGGCATAGGACCATTCGTCAATGAAAATGACAGAAGGAAGAATGCTTCCTTTAAAATTCAGAGAAGTAAAAAATGTGGCACAGAAAGACCCAGATAAACTAAGATAGTGTTTTGCCATTGATTT
Source organism: Pleurodeles waltl (assembly GCF_031143425.1). Taxonomy (NCBI): domain Eukaryota; kingdom Metazoa; phylum Chordata; class Amphibia; order Caudata; family Salamandridae; genus Pleurodeles; species Pleurodeles waltl. The sequence goes on along the minus strand of NC_090448.1, from coordinate 1,039,190,893 downwards.
ATGCGAGGCAACACAAGGGTTTAAGTGATATTTTCCTAACCACACAAGGTCACCTTGCATGGCTCTGCGTGGCTAATGTAGGACAGGCAAGGCAGGACAATTCACTATGTTGCATTGATCTCTGTTGGGAAGGCATTCCATGTGGTGAGTATGGGTGTTCCCACACATCTAACTATGGATGTGGGTGCATTCCCAGATTTACTAAGGGTAGTAAACCTATTAATGTGTCAAATGCTACACCAATCCAAGAGAGGAGTGAATATTGTATTTCTCCTTGTTATCTCCCACTTTTACGTGTGCTGCATTGTGCTGCACACATTGAAAGTGTAAAGTGCCTCTGAGAACTGTTTTTATGCAGGAAGGTGTTCCTTCCAGCACAAAAATAATCCCGTACAGCAGGTTGCCTGTTGCATTGCTCAAATGTTAGCAAATCTGGCTCAATTAGTTTTGAGATTTAGACCGCACAAGTGTTTGCACCATGTCTGTAATATAGTAGCGCCACGTGAGCAAAAAAAAAACACAGCACGTGCAAACACTTGCCGTACTCCCAAGGCAGTTCTTTCATAAAGGGTCTGATGTTCAGCTTATCAAGTTCACAATCCAATACAAAAATATAAAAATTATTCTATAGCCCATAAACATAGAGAGCATACCTCTGATTAGTGCAATATGTGAAACACAGATGCACATTTGTACCAGAACTAAAGATGTGTTTGATACCGAGTTAAACCTCATATTTTCTAGCAGGTAAAGATCTTAAAATGCGGGTCAAATACAGGCAGGCAGCCATGCCACTGCAATTTGTGAATAGGAGCCAAAACATAGATTAGAGTGAATATCTTTGACATCTAAAAGGGCAAGTGTGAAGATCATATTTTCTCTGTGTTTGTAAAGTCACCAGGTTGAATTCAGCATCTGAAAGAGTTGCGGATGTTTAGACGTGGAGTCGGTATTATTAAAACTTATCCACCCTGTTTTTTTTTTTCTATCCAAAAATAGCACTCATTCTTCGTGGCTTCGATTTGTTCATTTCTTATATTTTTTATCCTGGAAGCAACTTTGTAAGTTTTACAATATCTGCTGGAAATATATTTCCTTTTCCACCTTGTCAAAATATAACGAATGTACAGCGAGAGACTAATGCAGCAGAACAATATATAGAGCAACAGCAATGTTCAGTTCCTAGTCATTAGATTTGTCCTTTGGATACAGTTTGCTACATTTCCACACTCCATGAAATAAAGTACAGGTACCAATGTTTCACATCTATACAGAAATAGCTGTTTAGTTTACGGGATCGAGCCAGGGAAAGGTTTGCGCGTCACAACCCTGAAGAGAAACGCGAGATTGGTGAGTGCTGACATAAGCAGTAAAATTCTTAATCCTTCACCAACCAAAAATTCACCATTTCAGTACCTTAAAGACATATTAATGGTGATGAGGTGGGTTAAAGGAACAGTTCTAGATCATGTGGGACAGCAGGATGCAGAATTCAAACTGTGGAAGGCATTAATGGATATTCCTGTGTTAACATTGCCATCGTGTGTATTGTAGACCTTCACTGAACTCCAGGGGTAAGGCTGCAAGGCCAATGTGTGTTTGGGAGACGATTTCGTAGGGTCAGAGGGTCTTGAGTTTTCCTTGTTTTTGGCAAATAATTCCTAATTTTCAAGATCAAAAGAAAAAATCTGATGGCAACCAATTACTAGAAAGTAAATCAAGTAAACCTGCAATTCCAGTCCCAGCCCCCTGACACACCTCCATTAAAAAATTGTTGTCCAGAGATTTTCATTTTTGATTTGTGTTTTTGGATCATTAGAGAAGTAATTTGGCTTGGGTAGACATTGCTGATCCAGGTCACATTTTTCTGGACAGCATTTAAAAAAATGGTGGATGTGTTCCAGTGAACCATGAGACCTATATGCTTCATTTTGTTGTCAAAACATAGGTTTTGGAGGTCGAGTAGTCTTATAGAGGCAGAAAATAGCTCCTCAGAGCAACCGTTCTGCCATTTTCCAAACTGGTGGCTATAATAGAAATTAAACAAATAATAATGTTTTTTAATCCTTTTATGTATACACCAAACAATGTTTATGATCTGAATTTTCAACACAAATAATCTTTACCACTCCTGGTTTAGATAGATTTTCATTGTCCACTTTATTAATTTTTTTTTGTAATTACTCGTTGTGCACTTGCAGAATGTTTAACATTTGAGAAGAGCGTATCGCCAGGTACATCTTTTTGCAGCGCAGGTTTTGCATGTACTTGTATGTGTAAGTTCTGTCGGTGGAGGCCTTCGAAATTTTTTAGATTTTAGCTCCCCATTGATATCTTCCCAAGCAAATTCTCATGGCTCTTTTTATACATGTGCATGATCCAAAACATTTACACATCTGATCAAGTCGAACGTTCTTTGAACATGTCCATGCACAGAATATGATGTTGGTGGAAGGTCATTTAGCGTGACTGATCTCTTGAATTCACTGTACCAAAGATTGTCAAATGTGTGACAGTCAGAATTTGTTTTCCAAACATGCGCAAGCTACGTGTTTAAAGTCACATTCTTCTTCTGTCTCAGCTAATCTTTTTAGAAACTTCACATGTTCTGCAGTTAAATCTCCAAACTATGTTCAAATTTTGCTCATAGTGTCATCACCCATAGGAATATGTGCCTTGATAAGAACACTGGTACAGAATATGAAGCAGGATTAGGTGTCTTTGCTCGCCTGTTTTATAACGTATCCATAACTCTGATAATCCTTGATTTATGAACATTGCAATAAATCTAAGTAGCACAATAATAACATCTGTTTCATTTGATAGTACAATGACTTGATTGGAACCATTTTGAACAGCTCATTCAACATGTGGCACAATACGTAGGTCAGCTTCCTTCAATTTGCTGTTAAGTTCTTGAACAATATGGCCTGTACCTTTTGAATATATCTCTGCAGGCATTAACTCCTCATTGACAATCATTCCACTTGCAATATCTGGATAATCAGTGCCCACTGAAGCATCAGCAATGTTTTGGTGAGTTAACGTCTCCAAGTTTATCTTGTTCAATGTTGATGACAAGAATTTATTAAGTTGCACAGGTATAGTGTTGGAAAGTGGATTATTGGTAAGGGCAGGTAAGTACCTACAACTAGAAATAGTCCACTAACCCCCACTAGGTTCAGTTAGGTCTCAATAAATTAATACCAGCTCAACCATTGGTAGCTTGGCAACGAGCAACAAGGCTTAACTTAGGAGACAAAGATTGTAAAACATTCAAGTATCACAAAACAGTCATAAAATAAAACACAGGAAACAGTTTTAAAATCCAATACAAATTTATAACAATAGGAAATATTGTTATCCTTAATTTGACACCAAAACGAATAATGGATAAGGGAACCTGAAGATATGAATTCTTGATGAATTAATCTTTGTTAGCGCATAGAAATTAAAAGTGTCACTCAGGATATCTGCTTGCACCTCAGCCTGGGCAAAGTAAACATTTGAGGCCCTCCTTAGAGGACCCCCAGTATTGCCATTCCAGCCTTCTGAGGTTTTCCAGGCAGCTCCAGCTGCTGCCACCTCTCAGACAGTTTTCTGCCCTCCTGTTGCTTGAGCAGCTCAAGTCAAGGAGGACAGCCTGTCTTCAGCCTGCACCAGAAGAATGAAGGAATCTCCCTTGAAGTGAAGGAGTCACTTCCCTGTTTCCGCAGGAAACCCTCTGCAGCGACGACCAGTGGCTTGGGTCTCTTCTCCTGATGAAGAGCATGGATCCAGAATCACAGGTGGTAGACTGAAGTGGTCCCGATGGTCCTGACATCCAACTCTCCAACTTTGGTGGAGATAAGGGCTTGCCTCCCCATGCAAGACAGTACCCCCGTGCAGCGCGTGTTTTGCAGTTCCCAAACCTTGCTTGCATCCTTCCACAAATGTCTTTGTGCACAGTGTAGCTCCATCCCCCAGCACTCCTTCCAGCTCTGCACAGCTTCCTGCGTGGTTCTCCGGCAGTGTGGGATCCCTTTGTGTAGTGCTGCATGGGCCTCCTATTGCACCTTTTTTGTCCTCATGCTGTGGGTCTCCTGTGCGCACTACCAGGTCTTCTGAGGGCTCTCTGAGTTGCTGAGAGCCCCCTCTCATTCCCCCTCCTGGGTAGAGTCCTCCAGGTCCCTCCTGGTCCTGGGTGGTGCTATTTTCTGCAAACTGTGAGCTTTGCGTGTGCCAAGGCTTGTTGGCAGTATCCAGCGACATAAACCAGACTGCAATCATCCATTCGGCATGGGACATCTTCTGCACCAACCAGGAACCCGCATCTGTCTTCTTGGGTGCAGTACTGACTGTTGTTCTTTAGCGGTGGCTCTTCTTTAGCACCTTCATCCAGGTTAGCAGAGGCTCCTGTTTTCCCTGTACTCTTCAGTGCTTCTTGGACTTGGTCCCCTTTTTCTACATGTCTTCAGGTCCAGGAATCCATTGTTGGTGTCTTGCAATCTCTTCTGGTTCTTGCATAATCGTCTTTCTTGTGTTCTTGTGTGTTCTGGGAAAGTTACTGTGATTTACTCCTGCTTTCCTGGGTTCTAGGGTGGGTTCTTTTACTTACCTTTGGTGTTTTCTAATACTCCCGGCACCCCTCTACACACTACACTTTCCTATGTGGGAAACTGACTTCGCAATCCACTTTCTCAGTATATGGTTTGTGTTCCCCCAGTCCATTTCTAACTATTGTGATTTTCACTTCTTGCACTGTTTTCTGGCTGTTTTTACAGCTATTTCTGCGTATTAGTGTATATAATTTGTGTATTACTTACCTCCTAAGGGAGTATAGTCTCTATGGTATTTTTGGCATTTGTGTCACCATAATAAAGTACCTTTATTTTTGTAACACTGAGTATTTTCTATTATGTGTGTGCATATTGTGTGACTACAGTGGTATTGCATGAGCTTCGCATGTCTCCTAGTTAGGCCTTGGCTGCTCATCCACACTACCCCTAAAGCGCCTGGCTTCTAGACACTGTTGACATTTCACTAATAAGGAATAACTGGACCCGGTATAAGGTTTAAGTTCCTTAGGTACCCGCTACAAACCAGGCCAGGCTCCTACAATCTTACAGAGTGTGAACCTGTAGCCAGCACTCAAGAGTGGCTTTAAATCCTAATTAGCTTTTTCAAAGAATGAAAATTGAACTGAAGGCTGGAGGTTACTTTGCTGCAGAGAGGTCATTGTACATTTATTTTTTCAAATGAATGTACACATGCAGTTTGGGTGGGCATACAAATCCACTGCAGATATAGTCACCTTGCTTTTTAGACCATCTACTCGGCTGAAAACTTAATCTTGGAAGAAACTAGTTGCAGATACAAAAATATTTGCCCTTTGAGACTCACATACTCTGTGCTTTGTTCTTTTGTCAATCCCTTTGTCCCTTGCTCTGGCTAGACCAAAGATAACACACTGAAGATCCTCTGCTTTCTGAACAGTTGTTGGAGATGGACAAGGGGAAACCATTGATCTTCTAAGTGGGTGGGAATTAGGTTTGGTTGTCATCGCTTTCTCAGAAGACTCGGATTCTTGTTGTGATCCACTATTTTTTGACTATTTTTTTCCAGGCTTTTCTCCATTGTACACAACTTGTAGCATTTCTTGTTACACTGATATAATATTCAATCCTCTTTACCCATGAGTTTAAATATTTTGTGAACTTCCTCTAGCCGTATTTCTGCAGCATCTCAAACTCTCTTCTGACCAGCCACAGTTGATGTTAGCTTTTCTTTCAGATTAGTTTAGGATATGACACATTTTCTTTAGTTAAAGGAGCCCTCAGATTTTGTAGCTAGCAGCACTCCAGCAGGAGGTAAAGATCCTCTGCTACCACCTGCTTTGCTCATGTTTACAATTTTGAATCAACCGAAAACCCGAAATTAAAACAATATTAAGATAAATTACCAATATGATTGCTAAAACACATCATTTTTAGAGCTGCCATTTTGGAAAATGTCAGAAGGGTTGCTCTGAGGAGATATTTTCAATCTCTATAAGAGTACCTGACCCCAAAATGTAGGTTTTGACACCAAATTGAAATATATAGGTCTCATGGTTCCTGAAATATTACATCATCACTGAAACACATCTATAATTTTTAAAAATGTTGTCCGAAAAAAATCTGCCCAGATTAGCAATGTCTACCAATGCTAAATTACTTCTCTAGTGATACAAAAACATGACTCAAAAATGAAAACCTCTGGACAGTATCTTTTTTACAGACAGATATCAAGGGGCCAGGACTTTTAAAGAGAAAAATCTTCTATGGAGGAAGTGACGTACTTAAGCACAGATTCACAAAAGTAATGCCAGAAGTTACATTTGGTCTGTAAATATAATTAAGACTATTTTTCCAAAATACATCAGTTCAGGAAACTTTAGTTTCATACTCAAAGATAATCTGGTTTAACAAACCCAACTAGTGTTTAAATAAATAAAAAATTAAATAAGGTAGGAAACATAGAAATAAGTTACAAACTGAATAGATGCAATATTTTTGCCTCAATGGCCAATTTACAAAATTTACACTTTCCAGGTTTTAAATGTGCCCAGGATAATGACTTTTAGAATATTGGTTATTTGTACAACTTTAAATTTGTGGTTATTCATACTATCATGCAAACAAGAGAGCATTGCGTAAAACGTGTTTTTTCTTTCACAAAGTGTTTTGCATTCATGTGGAAGCTGCAGATGACTAATAATGACTATTATTCTGTGTTCCCACCATTCTCTCAAACAAAAAGTGCCCCACTAGTGTTGGTAGGGATATGACCAGTAACGGAAAATGTCCTAAAATACAAAAAAGAATATTCAAGAATTTGCTTTTCAAATTCACCTATTCTGGAAATGGTGTGTAGCTGCAGTACTTGGGTCAAGACTCAATAGGCATTCCAGGGAAACTTACAAACCCTTATACATATAAAAGAGAGACACCAAGAGAGTCCAGGTTGGTCTGATGTTAATCGGTCCAACTTTGTTTTCATACTCAAAATTATCTGCAAGCATCAAACTGGGGCTAACTGCTATGTTTGGATGCTGACTGAGCTGGCACCCAGGGAAACCCCCCAAATTCCAGATTTCAGAAAACTACACCACCAAGGGACTTCTGGGTGGTCTGACCTGTGTGGCTCCCACTATGTTTTCATAATAAAAATACCCTGCAAAGATTAATCATTGTCTAAATTTGCGTATTTTCCACACCTTTCTGTGAGGACAAATTCCAGAATCAGTGAGAATTGAGAAGTTTCCTACCACTGCATTTTCCAACTTCTCCCAATAAAAACAGTACCCCATGTATGTCTGATCGTAACACCTGTGACAGAAACCAGTCAACTTTGGCAGTATAAAGTTAATGTGGCATAAATGAGGTCTTCACTTGGTTGCAGTTGTAGTCAGTTCCAATAATGTATATTAGGTTCACCCATACCTGTGAGGCAGTGTTTCACTTGGGAGAAGTGAACGAATGCAGGGTATTACACAGTGCCAGCAGCTGGAAGTGCCTGTGTTTTCTGTCACATAAATTAGGAAAACATTTTTTCCAATACTTTGATGTGTTCAGGGGATTCTCTGTCACACAACTCTGGAATATTCTCTGTCTCTAGGTTTCAGAAATGCCTAGGGTTATTGGGGTTCTCAGGTTGCTGACTCAAATTTGGGATTCCTTTAGAGCAAGAATTCTTAAATCTCAAATGTCAGTTGAAACCATCATACAAACTCTACCACTGGTCAAATAGACCTTTTTCCATCAATGTGGCGAGAGATCTAGGGGCAATAATTTACATGCACTTCTATACCAGTGAAGACCAATGGGATTCCACAAGAAATATAAAAAAGAATTGTAGTGGCTTTAAAACGGTTTATTTACAAATTTGAATTGTTGTTAATTCATTAAGTAATCTGATTAAAAGCATCATTATTACAAGTTTAAATGGTCCAAGAGCACCTAATACAGTATAAGAAAAAATAGAATAATACCAAAAAGTTCATCAAGAATATAAAATATCCAGAAAGTGGGTTCCATACAGGAAAACCCTGATCTAAATTCAGCAGGTATAGGTGAGAACAAGCATTTGGTTAAGTAAATAAGGTAAGGTGTCAGCTTCAGAAAATTAAGTATTGGTTCCTGGTGTCAGAATATGAATGCTTAGGCATAAGGTCTTTGCACTCAGGCAGTGGAGATCAGCAGAGCTGAGAAAGGACTTCTCTGTTCGAAGTCAGTAAGCATCTCCTATCTAATCTAAGGAACACACTATTATTATTCAAAAATGCAGTATTTTACATTACAGCCTGTTCAAACTCTTGGGAGCCAATCAAATTACTCCAGACTCTGGGAGAACTGTGGGGTTTGCCTATTCTAGCACCCCACTGTTTAACGCTTCCAGGCACCGAACAGTTTTTCAGAAGTGTTATAGTGAGTTGGTGTGTTGTTAGGAATCATCTGATAAGGCTTAGCTGACAGATTTTTACCAGGAAAAGAGGAGAACTCAGACCAGTAAGCACAATTCTTCCAAGCATAGAACAGACATTCTATTAATAGTACAACATCTGTCAGTGCATTCTCTTGGTCCCTAACACAACTGGATGATAAAGCGTCTTACAAGAAAGCATGGCTGATCACCTGGTGTGACCAAAAAGAGCCATCTGTTAGATATAATAGAAGGGAAAGGTGAAGAGCTGATGGGTCAGTAAAAACTTAAAACAGAGTGATCCCCTGCAGAAATAAAAATACTAATACATCACAGCAGAAATGTTGAAAGTGTGCACGGTACATAAAGCATAGATCTACTAGTCCAGGACTATTATGAAGGCCACTAATCTGAGTTGTGTTATGTTATGTTATATAATGTTATATGTCTGCCAGTATGTCATCAAATGTTCAGCCAGGTTTTGAGTTGTTTTCAGGGGTGATTAGTTTGATTTCGGAGATGCCACAGCATTTTATTCCATAGTTTACCGGTGGAGAGGGTAAAACTTTGACCACCCCATGATACCCCCAGATACTTCATTAAATCGTGGATTAGAATTGTTCTTGATGAAGCTGAATGGAGGGCTCAACTGGGGGTGTACCATTTGAATTTAGTTTTAAGGTACTCAAGGTCTATGTTATTAAGTGATTAGTGAGTGTACTTTGTACCTTAAAGGCAGTTTGTTTCCTCAGTAGAAGCCAAGGTAGCTGCAACATGGATTCTGGGTCTTATTTTAACTTTGGGATATTTATTAAAAGGTGGGCAGCTGCATTTTGGAGAATCTGTAATTGGTCCAAAATCCGTTGTGGCAGCACCTATGTGAAGTGCATTGCAGTAATCAAGTCTTGATAACACCAGGGCAATGATTGCCATCGTCTGCGTTTCAAAAGTTTTAAAAGTTTTAACTGGCAAAATCTTTTTGATGATTTTTTTAAAGGAAGCTGGAGGAGGTGATCTTGCTGATCTGGTCAGAAAAGGTAATACTGACATAAAAAATGACTCATAGATTCCTGAATTTCGGAGCCGACGCAGGTCATCATGATATGTTCTAGAAGGTTGTATTTCTCCCAAACAAAATGACCTTGTTTTTTCAGAATTGAGTTTAAGACAACTAAGTGCCATCCAGCTTGCAACTTTATTCATGAAGTTTCTAAAGCTTATGGCAGCGTCGGCACAGTCCGTAGAAACTGACACTACAATTTGTGTATCATCTGCGTAGCCAGTTGTAGAGAATCCACAAGCTTATGAATTTGTTCCTACTTTGTGCATTTTTACGTTCAGTTAAAACACAGTAATGCATGTTATATAGACTGTTTATACACCATAAGATGTCCTTGTAAATAGTGTGTATACCCAGATCCTTAGGCAATGTCTTCTCCCATACAGACTCATATGTTAGAGAAATGTGAGTAATGATTGACACATCCACTTCATGTTCACTGCTCTATACACTGGGACATCATATTTGTTATACCCCTCACCCAATACCCTGCTTGCCTGTGTCCCCTAGTACAGGAGGATACCTGACATACCTCTCCCCTACAGACAAAACTATTGGGTCACTACTAAAAAACACCGCCAGGTACCTGAATATATTTTCATGTGAACACCTCAGTTTGTCATCATACATAAGGGAACCACCAGCAGCAAACCCACTAAGCAAGCCAAATTGTTCACTGTAGAACTTCTGACCCTCAAATGACATTGCAGAAAACTAGAGAGACACTGGCGCTCCGACAAGACCACAGCCAACCCTGACTCCTTCATGAACGCCCTCAAAACATACCACCACTGACTCTGAGAGACCAAAAAAGAAGAACTCACCACCTGCATTGAGGCAAGCACCAACCAAGCCAGAGAACTCTTCATCTTCATTAGAGAATTCTCCTCTGCCACAGAGAACACAATCCATCCCTCCAAGGCCTCTGCGACAAGCTTTCTGACTACTTTCACCACAGGATTGCTGATAGCTACAGCAACTTTGACCCCCAACCTACTGACCTCAACCACCCCTGCACCTCATCCCACCACTCACTATAGGATCATCAAATGGAAACAGCTATCTACCAAAGACACCATCTCCATCGTGACCTTCATCTTCTCCGGATCCCCTGCGGCCTCCTGCCCACATCGCTTCTACAACCGAGGAGAATAAACAATCTGAGCCTCCCACACAGAACTCCTCAACACCTCCATCTCTACTGCCATTGTTCCCCGCCTAACACAGGATGCTCCTCCCTGCCTACATCTCTACACTCAAAGACACCATCTGTTTGTGTCCCCCAGGACTTCTCCCTCAGTCGCACCCTCTTTAATATCTACATGACTCCACTGGCAGACATCACACCCACCAATGGACTCAACACCGTCTCCTATGCCGATGACACCCAGCTCATCCTCTCCCTCTCAGATGGCACCACCACCACTCAAATCAACTTCCAAAACATTATGACCGACATCACCACCTGGATGAGGACCAACTGCTTCAAGCTAAATTCATGCAAAACAGAGATCCTCATCTTTGGGACCAAGCCCTACCTTTGGGATGACTTGGTGGCCGACTACCCTCGGTCCCCCACCCACAACCACCAACCACACATGCAACCTCAGGATTATCCTACCTAGACACACAACTGACCATGAAGTAACAGATCATCTCTTCTGCCTGCTTCCATACTCTCTGCATGCTCCAGAAGATCTTCCAAGAGATCCCCATCTCTACCAGGAAAACAGCCACTCATCTCCAGCGGACTCAACTATGGCAATGTGCTCTATGCCGGAACCATTAAACAGCTCATGAACCGCCTCCAGACCATCAAGAACACGGCAGCAAGACTCATCCTCAACCTCCCTAGAAGAACCAGCATCACCCCCCACCTCAGGGCCCTCAACTGGCTCCCTGTCCAGTAAAGATCCCTCTTCAAGTGCCTCACGCATGCATATAAGGCCCTCCACAACGCCAGACCCACCTACTTCAACACCCACTTCACTTTTCACCAACTAATCAGAGACCTCCACTCAGCCTCTCCTGCCCAGGCCCAAGTCCCCCGCATCTGCTGTGAATGCTACAGAGGTGGTTCCTTCTCCCACCTCGCTGCCAGACCCTGGAATGACCTCCACCTGCACTGTTGGAAAGTGGATTATTGCTAAGGTAAGGTGAGTACCTGCACTTAGCAATAGACCACTAACTCCCAACACAACCAGCCAGGTCTCAATAAATCAATTCCACTCAACCCTTGGTAGCTTGGCAAAGAGCAACAAGGCTTAACGTAAGAGACAGATGCGTAAAGCATATACAAATCACAAAACAGTAAATAAGTAACACACAGAACACAATAAAAATCCAACTGTCAACTTTTTAGGTTTGGACTTTGTCACTTTCTTGGAACTTTTTCATTCCGATAGGGGTAGACCCTTCAGGGCAAGCTGATTTCAATGCGAGGTCATCAGATCACCTTTAAAGGAGCCCCTGGTGAAATCCTGGAAGTCTAGGGCTCTGGCGCTTTTCAGCAGTTTGAGCCAGCAAGCCAGGCCGGGTCGCGGTTGAGGTAAACCGGCTTGACAAATCACGGCGGGTCTATCCCTTTATGTTTTTTTTTTTTTAAAGTTCCCCAAACTTCTGGATCTTCTTCCAGAAGGTCTTTGAATGTCCTTTATGAGTCCTCAGCTGACCCCAAGGTTCCAGAAACTCTGAGTTGTTCCTTGAGGGTTAGGACTCTAACTCCTATAATGCACCTGATTCACATCCATAAATGACCACTAGCCACTGATCAGCTGGTCAGTTCCTTCAGGTTTTGATGCAGGAGACTCTGGTTATCTATTTTTTACCTGTAAGCAGGAAGTCCCTTCTTGAACCAGTTGAAGACAGGCAAAGACATTTTAGTGGTGAAGTCTAATGGTGCAGCCAGTGCAGTCTTTCAGAGTGTAGTGTCCAGGTGCAGGTCAGGGGTCCTGCAGGGCAGTCCTTCTTCTGATGTTGTTCTTTCCACCTGACCTGTGGGTGCAGTTCTGTCATATTTATCCTTGCTCCTGTGGTGAAAAGCAGGACCGGGGCAACTGTCCAATCACAGGCAAGCCACTCCCCTTTTGGATGACCACTTCCTAGGAAGTGTGGCAAAAATCATTTCCAGGGAGCACCATTCCTTAAAAATCCAAAATAGCAGAAACCAAATTTTGGAGGTTAGGTCTGGCTGAGCCCACCCACTGGTGGGGCTACAAATCCTTAACACACCCCTCTCCTGCCCTCTCCTAATCTAATCAAAGAAAAGGGGGAGGTTCTGAGGAGCTTTAAATGTCCTTCCCTCCTTTGAAGACCAGTTTGGCTCCTCACCCCCATCCTGTTTCGCAATCTGCTGAGGCAGATCTCCTACCCCAGGCACTTTCTTTGTGTTCAGCCCAGGCCACTTCACACCTCATAAAGGCAGCCTGGCCAGGCTCACAGAGGTTGGCCAATCAGAGATGGCCACTACATAGCTGAAACAGGTAACTTTTAGAAATAGTTCTAAAACTCTTTCCCTGAACTAGTTATATATTAAATCCAACAATGGCAAGTTGTTGCATTCATTATAACAATCAGGTTGAGACCAAACTTGCAATATCTAGCTCCTTTGGAGACTTTATCAATTAAAATAAAGTCTCCCTATTTTAGCCTATGGAGCCTATTCACTACAATGAGGGAAAACAAGTGTGGCTAGTTTTTCTCACCAAGGCTTATAAAACATATTTTATAAGGTTCCTACCTATAGTTCCACTGCACCCAACCTTAGGGATAACTCATATTCAGAAATAAGGTAGTTTAAGACTTTAGAAGTACTTTAAATTCCAAAGACGAATTTGCATATAACTTGAGTTTGAAAACAGCCAGCAAGGCCGGCTTGGCTTTCAAATGACCCTGGGCACCTCGGCAGTGCACCTATGGCTCCACTACCTATGCTGGGGGTCCCTAAACCTACATGCCCTTCCATAGACTAGGGACTAATAGGTAGGTTGACATATCCAATTATAATTAGCCTAATTTGTATACTTATTTTATACAGAGCACTGGTCCTATGACTGGTTAGCAGTACCCAGGGCACCATCAGAGCTAGGAAAGCACCAGCAAAAGTGAAAAATGGGTGCAAAAAGTTAGGGTGCTTCTGCAATCAGACCAGTTTACTCACATGTGCACCATCCCTTCCCTGAAGGACTTTAGAAAGCAGCTCAAGACTTGGCTCTTCAACCTCCAGAACCAGCCATATGAGGTCTGCAGCAACCCCAGCACCTAGAGACCCCCCGGGCGTGCCAAGATCATGCTACATAAGACCACATGATTTATTGATTGATTTAAGTGATATGAATGATTTCTTATGTAAGTTAACAATATCCCATTGAAATCCACCTATACAATGTTGACAATTGATTTGACCTCCTTGCACACCTCCATAAAACATAATCTTGGAATTAAAGCATGTTCATATTTCCTAAGACCTTGAACTATTAATCTTTTACAACATACTCAAATGTTGATGACCATGCTTCAATAGTGACTCACCTATAATGTGTTTTTTTTTGACAGCAGGATATACCTTCAGAAACAAGGAACACCTATGGTGATTTATCTTGCTCCATGTGCACTTTGTATTTATTGGGTAGTGGGAAAAAGTGATAGCATTGGCTGATGAATGTACAAGTTTTGTGGAACAGACAATAGTATGGTTATGTTTCATTGACAACTTTTCATTTGGAATGGAGAAGAGTCAACATTGAATGAATACATTGAGAGGTTGAATGATAACAAATGTAACATCCATTTAACTGCTAAAAGCAGTACAACCAGCATGAAATTTCTTGATGTATCCTTTTAGGTCGAGAACACTATACTACATTTTCGCAAGGAAAATACAGATAATTCTATATTTCACAGGAATAGTGGGTACTCTAACGCGTTAAAGTGGATGATCCCTTACGGTCAGCTACTAATAGCCAGAAAAATCTGCTTTTCTGATGACAAATTTGAAAATGAGGCTAATATGATGACTTAAATATTTTTGCAGCGTAGCAAGCTCGAAAAAAATACTTATGAAGCCTATCAACGTATCCATATACAAAACAGAGATAATTTATTCCAAAGGAATCAGAGGGATTACTCTGATGTACAATTGCCAAGAGATGGTGACTCCAGGAAGCATCAGATTAGATTTTGTATGGAATATAATGTGGAACATCAATCTAAGAGAAGAACTGTCATATCCTCCAACATGATGAACATTTAAGGGAGAAGTTGAGTCTGCATCTCCAGATCACAAATCACAAAACTAGATCAAGGAGCAATATACTTACTAGTAGCATGTATGTATCAGAAGGGAAAGGAAGCGAATGGCCAACATCAATGGGTTTTAGAAATGCAGGAAGTGTAAAGCGTATTTTACTGAGTGAACAAAAAAGAATATGAAACATTTAATGGCACAACCAGAGAGATTACTGAAGGAATTACTTGTAATACAGAGTGTGTGGTCTATGTATTACAATGTGAATGACAAATGAAGTATGTTGGGATCACTACCAATAGAGTAAAAATGTGTATTCTACAACATATAAGAACCATAAAGAATCGAGTCAGGAGTTATCCAATGGTAAAACATTTTTGAATGTGCATAACAAAGATCTCACTAGCTTCAGATATTATGGAGTAAAACATATTAAAATACATCCACAGGGTGGGAATAGTTCCAGGAAAGAACACTCTTTTTGGCATGTTTCTCCCAATTTCTGCCTGATGTCAGAGTGTTTTGACTGTGTCACTGGGATCCTGCTAGCCAGGGCTCAAGTGCTTATAGTCTGTGGCCTGCTTGTCAGTGTGTTTCACTGTTTTCTAAATTGTCACTGGAGTACTGCTAATCAGAACTCCAGGGCTCATGCTCTCTCTGTTTCTAAATTTATCCTTACATACTGATAAGTCAGTATTTCACTCTAAATTGGCACACTGGACCCCCCTTATAAGTCCCTAGTATATGTTATTTAGGTACCCAGGCTAGGTGCAAAGTTACTGTGTGTGAAGGCACCCCTTCACTAGCAGAGATGCCCCCACATTGTCCAGGCCCATTTTCCCAGACTTCATCAGTGCGGGGACGCCATTATAAGTGTGCACTACATATAGATCAGTACATATATGTAGCTTCACAATAGTAACCCCGAATATAGCCATGTAAGGTGTCTAAGAACTGGAAATTGTACCCCCCATACTGACTCTGGTATTGGGGGGCAATTCCACACACCATGGACCCCCGTACTGCCAAATCAGCTTTCTGAGGTTTCCACTGCAGCCCCAGCTGCTGCCACCTCACAGACAGGCTTCTGCCCTCGAGGGGCTTGAGCAGAACAATGCATTTCCTTTAGGAGAGGGTTGTTACACCTTTTCCCTTTGGAAATACGTGTTACAGGCATGGGAGGGGAAGCCTCCCAGAGCCTCTAGAAGTGCTTTGAAGGGCACAGATGGTGCCCTCCTTGCATAATCCAGTCTACAGTAGTTCAGGGACCCCCAGTCCCTGCTCTTCCGCAAAACTGGACAAAGGAAAGGGGAGTGACCATGCCCCTGTCCATCACCACCCCACGGTGGTGCCCAGAGCTCCTCCAGAGTGTCCCTGGGTTTTGCCATCTTGGATTCCCAGGTGGTGGGGCACTCTGAGAGTATTTGAGTGCCCAGTGCCAGCAGGTGACATCAGAGCCCTCCCCTGATAGGTGCTTACCTGGTTAGTTGACCAATTCCCCTTTCATGGCTATTTAGAGTCTCTTCTCTGGGTGTTTCTTCAGATTTGGATTGCAAGACTCCAGCAGGAATCCTCTGCTTCTTTTTCTTCATCTTCTACTGACAGAACTGCAGCTGAATCCTCCATGAACTCTACAAACTGCAACAAAGAAGCATAAACTACTTCTTTCACATTGTTTCTTCAGCTCCTGCCCATCTTCAGCCTGCACCAGAAGAACCGAAGGAATATCCTGTGGAGTGAGGGAGTCACTTCCCTGCTTCAGCAGGCACCTCTCTGCAGCGAGGACCAGTGGCGTGGGTCCCATCTCCAGATGACGAGTGTGGATCCAGCATCATAGGTGGTAGACTAAAGTGACTGCGACAGTCCCACAGTCGAGCTGTCCAACTTTGGACGAAGTAAGAGCTTAACTCCCCACGCAAGACAGTACCCCCATGCACCATGTGACTTGCAGTTGCCAAGGCTTATGTGCGACCTTCAAAAATGTTCTTCATGCACAGCACAGCATAGGCCCCCAGCAAACCATCCTGTGATGCACAGCTTCCTGAGTGGCTTACCGGAGGCATGGGATCCCTTTGAGTTGTGCAGCATGGGGCTCCATTTGCACCTTCTTTGTCCTCGTGCTGTGGGACTCCTGTGCGTGCTGCCTGGTCTTCTGGGGGCTCTCTGAATTGCTGAGGCCCCCCTCCGCCTCCCCCTTCTGTGAAGAGGCCACTAGGTCCCTCTTGGTCTGGGGCAGGGCCATTTTCTGCTAAATGCCAGCTTTGCATGTGCCAAGGTTTGTTGGCTGAATCCAGCAACGCAAACCAGACTGCAAACATCCATCTGGCGTGGGACATCTTCTGCACCAACCAGGAACCCTCAGCTTTCTTCTTCGGTGCATAACTGACTTTGTCTTCTCACTGGTGGTTCTTCTTTTGCAGCTTCATCCGGGTTAGCAGAGGCACCTGTTTTTCCTGGACTCTTCAGTGCTTCTTGGACTTGGGGCCATATGTACAAACACATTTTCCCATAGACACAGAATGGGTACAACCCTTTGCTACATCTGGCCCTTGGTCTCTTTCTTCCACAGGTCTTCAGGTCTAGAAATCCATCTTTGGTGTCATGCAGTCTCTTCTGGTTCTTGCATAATCTTCTATCAAGTCTTCTTGTGTATTTCAGGAAACGTATTGTGATTTACTCCTGTTTTCCTAGGCTCTGGGGGGAGTTCTATTACTTACCTTTGGTGTTTTCTTCCACTCCCAGCTCCACTCTACACATTACACTTGCCTAGGTGGGAAATCGACTTTTGCATTCCACTGTTTTAGTATATGGTTTGTGTTCCCCCTGGGCACATTGCAACCTATTGTGATTTTCACTATTTGCACTGTTTTCTGACTGTGTACTTTCCTGTTTTTGGATACTAGTGTATATATTGTGTATATTACTTACCTCCTAAGAGAGTATAGTCTCTAAGGTATTTTTGGCATTTGTGTCACCAAAAGAAAGTTCCTTTATTTTTGTAACACTGAGTATTTTCTTTCATGTGTGTGAGTACTGTGTGACTACAGTGGCATTGCAAGAGTTTTACATGTCTCCTAGTTCAGCCTCGGCAGCTCAGCCACAGCTACCCTTAGACAGCCTGGTTGCTAGACACTGACTACATTTCACTAATAAATAATAGCTGGACCTGATTAAAGGTGTAAGTACCTTTTGTACCCACTACAAACCAGGCCAGCCTCGTACAACAGAGAATTGGAATTATACAAATGTAAAACAAGAATTATAATATTACTGGTGTCTGATAGAACTTGGGTCCATAATCTTGATGCAGAACTCCATGTACATGTATGATTGCACATATAGGGGGTTATTACGAGCCTGGCAGTCTCATGACCGCCAGGTTTGCGAATGTAATTTAGACCGTCGCCAATGCAACGGTCTTATTGCCATAGCAGTCTGGTGGTTGCGGCAGTCCTAATCCACCAGGGCAGAGCTGCAAGCCGCTTTGCCCTGGGGATTACGACCTTTTTCTCCACCTGTGATTTCATGGCGGTAACACCACCATGAAATGGCGAGCGGAGAACGGGTGCAGGAGGCCCCTCTGGCCAACACCCTTGCAATGTTAACAACCTGCATCCTACAGCATTGCCACGGCTCAATTACGAGCCAGAGACAATGCTGTAGGGTATTTCCCGCTAGGCCAGAGGGCAGGAACTCAGGTTTCCGCCCACTGACCTAGCGGGTAACTCTCAATGGGCTGGGTGGGCAGGTAGACACTATGGCAGCAACCTCCCTGTTGGACATTTGGCGGATGGGCAAAACTGTCCATGAAACTCATAATGAGACCCATAATGTTTGATGTAGGCTGTTACCAATCATGTGATTTACAAATTGTAAAAACTACTATCTAAATATGTATTTCCCCATGCCTGTTGTAATATGTAAATCCTGTATCAAGGTAAGTAATCCTAAAAATGGGGAATGGAAATGGGAAACAGGAGTACCTGGACAGGTATTTTTGTCTTCATTGTCTTGATGTATACAGACATATTTGTACATATCCAAGTCTCATTTATGAGGTGGTGAAAAATCACACAGGAAATAGGATACAGGGGTACTTTGACATGACGTTTCATTCCTACTGATTTGTTTTGCACATATCTATAGGTTTCTTACATCATTTGATAACATTGGTTTTTAACATTTATAGACTAGTACTACTGTTTAGTTTTGCACATATATAAAGGTTTCTGCCATAAAAGAAGAAATTGCTTTTAATATTTATGGAATTATACATGTGGATTTTGTATTTATTCCATATTTATTGGAAGTAGTGGAATGTGGCAATATGAATGTAGATAGGATCAATAAGGATATACGGCTACAATTTCCACAGATTTTTGCCCTAGGACAGTTTAAACAATTTTAAAAATTTTTGCTCGCTTGGCACCTGTCACTTTATAATAGGATTGCCAAGAAATAGAAGTGCAATGGTAAAAAGTTGGGTACACGGAATTTAGTAATGAACAATATGTCTTAGATGAGATTACATTTAATTATCTATCAGTAGATAACACAGGGTTTGCCAGAGAAATACCTCCTGCATAAAAGATGACAACGTGATATTGGTGAGTTGGTCCAGTCTGAAGATGTTTGCTGAAACACATTGGCTGACTTTCTTTTATGGTGGTGGGACTGAAATAAGCAAGGAGAATCCTAAAATGCCTATGGAATTATCATTATATGTGGTGCATATTTGGTGTAGCTGTATCCTCGAAGAAGGAACATTTGAGGAGAACTCTACATATATATATTTATTATATATATATATACATTCACTGAAAAATAAAGTCTAAAGTAACGTTATAGTTAGGTAAAATGTTCAATAAGAAAGTAAGGTTTCAACTATAAAAAAACACAGTAATCCACCAGTTATATTTATATTTATAGTTATAGTTATCTAAAGTAACAATAACTCTTTCCGTAAGGTAATTATGACTTGTGCCCCTGCGTTGCACAGTTTTCTCATCAACAATGCTCATGTTGCAGTGATATTACCAATACTGTTATAAAAGATCAGGAGTAGTATAATTAGCAGTGCACAGGAGGGTGCAAGTTATAGTTACTTTAGAGTACAGCCCTATCCCCCTGAGCCAAATTTATTTAAAAAAAGTAAGGGAACCAGAGCCTCCCCAAACCCTATTAGGACATTGGGGTCCCCTCTTCTCTGACCAAATACAATTAAACAGTTGAGTCATTATGCAGCCCCTTTCCCTGATCCTTTTTGGCTCTGGTGACCCCACCTTCCAAGGCATTTCCACCTTATAGGTGGGTACCCTGGTGTCCACCTGGGGCATCCACTAAGTACCACATTAGCAGCCATGGAGGGAATGTCGCGTCACCTGTGGCCCCAGCCAGCTTCCTGCATGTTGCTAGGAGGCATTACTCTGGCCGTGAGGGAGCAGCTATCTTTGCATGCTCCCTCCGAGGGGAGCAATATTCATTCTGTTTCCTTGCTCACACTCCTACAGGAATGGAAACAGAACAGAAGTCTTCTCCCAGAAAGGCATAAAATCCTAACTATAACTTCCCACTGGCGACTGCCACTGAGTCATGTGTGTGTGAGTGTGTATATATATATAAATAAATATATATATATATATATATATATATATATATTTATTACCTAGAAGCAGTTCCCCCATACATTTTTCCATAGGGATTTTGAACAGGAGTAGCAGTTGTTCTTGTTTTGTAAACATCTTCCCGGTGGCAAGGTCCTGGGTACATTAAAAAAAATAAGAAGGGAGGTGCACAGGCCCCCTCCTGGGCTTACTGAGGCCCCCAGGGACTGCCACCTCCCTGTGAATCATATTACAATAATTTTGAAGGGGCCCCACCCGTGCACCTGGCACCACCAACTACCCGGGGCAAAATGCTTTCATTGAAATAGGGTGGTTCTGCAGCCCCCCGCAATCCCTGGGACTGTCAGCTCCCTGGGGTCAACTTTAATTATATGTGGTGGGGCTGCAGGGCCCCTGTAGCCCAGGGATCTCCACATCACCAGGGCAAATGTTGACTGAAATGCAGGGGTGCTGTCCACCCCCTTTCTCCCAGCAGCTCCGGAGACTGCCACCTTCCTGAGTAAATGTTCATAGAAATGCAGGAGGGCACACAGCCTCCCCAGCCCCGGGGACCACCACCTCCCCACGGCTAATGTTAAATTATATGCAGGGGGCCACAAGCCCCCCCATGCAGCCCCCGGACCTTCCTCGCCATGCACTGTTAATTACCCCACAAGTTACAGCACTCATGACATCTTTGATGACATCATTGCTAATATCAATGTAATATTTGCAGTAAAAGTATTGATGAAAAACTGGGCATGGCGGGGACGTGAGTTATAGTTACTTTAGGGTATGAGTTATAGTTACTTGAGATAACTCCAACCACAACAGGTGCATTTCTATGGTTTTCTATGTTTAGAATGTGAGCATAACCATAAGCTCCCTTTGTTTGATTTTTAAGTGAAGATATATATATATTTATATATATTATCGAACAAAATGTGCCCAGTGACAGAGAGGACCACTCTCGAAAAGTATAAATAGCCAAGAGTTTTCACTGCACTCCACGAAGTATCAATGATGTGTATTTTATTTAAGTAACAACCACCAACGTGTTTTAACTCCCCATGGAGTCTTGTTCACAGTGAATGAGTCCCTTTTCCCTTTTGCTTTTTATTCTCAATATCACTTCATCATGCCAATGCATTCTGGATATCGTAGTTCACATACATTACACTTAAAGTTAAAATTGATAGTTTTGGGAATTTAAAATTCAAAATCCCATTTTAAACACATAATCTTACTCACTTTTGTTTTTCTACATTCTTCCAACCCTTTATACTTTCACACTATTTGTATTTGATATTTTCTTTACACTACTTCTACTGCACATATAACAATATTTCTCCTTTATCATTTGTTTCATTTGACATAGACTCTTTTATGTATACGGTACCGCATCTATTTCTCATAGACATTCTAGTCTGATGATTGTTTCTTTCTATACACATTGATTTTTGAATTTTTGAAAAGTTTATTGCATTTATTCATTTACATGTTTCTCTTTTCAATTATTTTATTCTATCAATTCTACCACAAATGTCATAAAGACCTTTTCTCTCCAACTCAATGACTAACATTCTTTGACTAGAGTACCATATGATATAATAATGATAAATGACCACCCTACATGCTATCCTTACTATCATTACCATATGTCTTGTCATGTTCCAAGTTATAGATGTACATGTAATTCCTCATCCATGTTCAGCCCATACAGCATTTTCGTGCGGAGCTGGGTGATGTATTTACTCTCCAGTTGTTGTAACTTTCGAATTCTATCACCCCCTCTCTCACTCTTTTTCATCTGCGCTATTCCCATAAATCTTAATGATCTCCAATCATTGGTATGTGATCTCGCAAAGTGTTTTACCATTGTATAGCCCATGTCTTGATTAGTGATGGCTCTAGTGTGTTCCAAGAACATAATCTTACTCACTTTTGTTTTTCTACATTCTTCCAATCCTTTACAACTTATACTTTCACACTATTTGTAAATTTAGAAAACTATCAATTGTAACTTTATGTGAAATGTATGTGAACTACGATATCCAGAATACATTGGGCATGATGAAGTGATATTGAGTATAAAAAGCAAAAGGGAAAAGGGACTCATTCACTGTGAACAAGACTCCATGGGGAGTTGAAACGTGTTGGTGGTTGTTACTTAAATAAAATACACATCATTGACACTTCGTGGAGTGCAGTGAAAACTCTTGGCTATATATATATATATATATATATATATATATATATATATATATATATAGATATATATATATATACTGGGTGTATGTGTGTGTGTGTTTGCTATGCATACTTTTTTCTTCAGAATTTGACTGCTAATGTCTCATTGTATATAATGTTTCATGTTTTATTCATATTTTTAATTTCATTATGGAAGTTATGCGGACTTTCTATGGTTTTGTGCGAGTAAATTCAGAACCTAACCATAATGTCTCTTAACCTTTGTTTTTTTCAGTGACTTTTTATGGATTTCTTCATGTAAAATAATGTTAATTACTATATGTTAATCCAACCTCTGCCATGTACGGCCTTTGGCCTTGTGTGACGGGGGTTGGCTGCAGGGGTGGTCTCTATCAGTGTGAGAATAGGCGAGAGGGTGTTTCTGGTTGTGAGAGGGTGTCTCTGGGTTTTCATATTGGGGAGAAGGGCTGCACGGCCCACCTCCCCTGGCTGATTTTGGCCCTTGGGACCTCATCCTCCAGACCTTAGCCTTAAAACAAATTCAGGGCCAGCTCTAGGTTGGTGCGACCTGTGCCACCACACTAGGTGCTGACTTTGGTTGGGGGTGCCATGTTTGCAAGTTTATTAGGGTTTCAAATGCATCTGCTGCTGCACTTCTTGCCTCCAGCCATTTTTAGGGAACAATGCAAATGTCAAAATAACTGTGTGATTAAAGTTCTTCCTGGAGCCAGATCAGAGTTATGTCTAGTGGAGGTTTTGACTCATTATAAGGTAGCGCCCTCACAGAGGGTTATTGTGTCTGCTGTAAAGAATGTCTGCCTTGCAAATCACAAAGTGCTTGTAATTTGAATAAGTCAGTTGGTTACTGCTTTTGTCAGGTAGATCATTTTGTTGCTTGAAGTTTGGAAGTTAAAATCCTAATGTAGAATAGTGAGCAATTAACTGTCAACAAACAGCTGCATGAAAAAACGTCAAGGTATGGATTAGAGTATTATGATTTTATCCCCAGCTTTCATTAACCTGATATTGCAAAATGGGTAAATTTGAGCAGAGTTCAAATCTCATTATTGAAGAAACCCCCCAACCATGGTGTTACTGTGGGAAAACTGGGATGATTGCAGAAGCCCCCTCAATTTTTGTCCCTATTTTCACTCATACTGGTGTTTTTCCTGACTCGGATGGTGCCCTGGGCACTGCTAAACAATCCCAGGGCCTGTGTTGTGATTAAAATGGTATCTACAAATTAGGTTAATTATAATTGGCTGCACCACCCTACCTGTACGTCCGTAGTGTATGGTAGGGTATGTAGGTTTAGGTGCCCCAATATATATAGTATACCCATAGATGCACTTCTGTGGTGCCCAGTGTAATTTTAAAAGCAGGCCCGCCTTGCTAGCTGCCTTTAATTTAAAGTTAACCTCAAATTCCACTGGAATTCAAATTATTTTGAAAGTACTCAGCTTCCTTATGTTTACATATGTCACCCCTAAGGTATGACCTAAGTTCCCCCAGGGTTGGGTGCAGTGTAACTATAAGCTGGGACTTTATAAAGGTGTTTTATAAGCCCTGGTGAGTGAAAAATAGCCAAATGTATTTTTCCTCATTGTAGTGTATGGGCTTGTGAGAAACTTGGGCTAATTGCAGATCCCCCCTAACTTTTAGCCCCCATTTTTCACTTTTTGCTGTGGTTTTCTGTCTCTGATGGTGCCCTGGGTACTGGTAACCAGTCCCAGGGCCTGTGCTCTGTGTAAATAGTGTATGCAAATTAGACTAATTCTAATTGGCAGTATCAACCTACCTATAAGTCCTTAGTGGTAGGGCATATAGGTTTAGGGACCCCAGCATAGGTTGTGCCCCATAAGTGTATTGCTAAGGTGCCCGGGGTCATTTTAAAGGCAGGCTGTTTTGCTGGCTGCTTTTAAATTAAAGTTACATGCAAATTCAACTTTGGAATTAAAAGTACTTCCAAAGTCTCAAACTACCTAATATTTACATATAAGTCACCTCTAAGGTGTGCTCTAGGTGCCCACTGGGTGGGTGTTGTGTAACTATAAGGAGGGACCTTATAACATATGTTTTATAAGCCATGGTAGGGAAAGACAGCCAAATTTGTTTTTCCCTCATTGTAGTTAATAGGCTCCACAGGATAAAATGGGGAGACTTTATTTTAATTAATAAAGTCTCCAAAGGAGCTGAAGATGTCAAGCCCTGTCTCCAACTAATTGTTATAATAAGTGCAACAACTTGCCATTGTTTAATTTAATATAACTATTTCAGGTAAAGACTTTTAGAACTCTTCCTAAAAGTTACTAGTTTCAGTTCTGAGGTGCCCTTCTCTGATTGGTCAGCCTCTGGCAGTCTGGCCAGACTGCCTTGATGAGGTGTAAAGTGGCCTGGGCTCAACACAAAGGGAGTGCCTGGCAGAATGTATCTGCATCAGCAGAAGGTGAAACAGGAAGGGGGAGAGCAGCCAAACAGGTCATCAAAGGAGGGAAGGACATTTGGAGCAGCTCAAGACCTCCCCCATTTTCTGCTACCCCAGACAACCAGGTGTCCTCTTTATTAAATTTGGAGAGGGCAGGAAAGGGATGAGTTAAGGATTTTTAGCCACAACAGTAGGTGGGCTCAGCAAGACCTAACCTCCAAAATTCAGTTACTGCCATGTTGGATTTTTAAAGAATGTTGCTCCCTGGAATTGATTCTTGCCTCACTTCCCAGGAACTGTTCATCCAAAGGGGTAGTGGCCTGCTTGTGTTTGGACAGTTGCCCCCTTGCTTTTCACCTCCGGGACACAGATAAATATGGCAGATATACAGCCAAACCTCAGATCCTTACAAGGAACAACATCAGAAGAAGAAGGACTGCCCTGCAGGACACCTGACCTGCACCTGGCCACTGCACTCTGAAGGACTGCACCAGCTGCACACTTTGCCTTCACCACTAAAAGGACTTTGCCTGTCTTTGACTGGTTTAAGAAGGGACTCCCTGCTTGCTACAGGTGAAAAATAGCTAATCAGAGTCCCCTGTACCAAAACCTGAAGGAACTGACCAGCTGACCAGTGGCTAGTGGTCATTTTTGGATTTGAACCAGGTGCATACTAGGAGTTGGAGTCCTAACCCTTAAGGAGCAACTCAGAGCTTGTGGAACCTTGGGGTGAGCTGTGGACTCCTAAAGGCCCTACAAGGCCCTTCTGGAAGAAGATCTAGAAGTTTGGAGAAGTTTAGAGAACTTTTGGAAAAAAGCTCCATAAAGGGACCGACCCACCGTCGAGAGTCAAGCCAGCTTACGTTGACCGCGTCCCGGTCTGACTTGCAGGTTCATCCGGCTGAAAAGATCTGGAGACCCAGACTTCAAGGATTCCACCGGGGGTTCCTGGAAAGGCAATCCGACGACATTGAATCAAATTCGGCTTGCTTTGGAGGGTCGCCCGACTTCGGAGAGAAAAAGCTCCAAAAAAGTGACAAAGTCCGAACGTAAAAAGTTGACCGGTACTTCTTGCGCAGCACATCCGAGGAGGGCTCAAGGGACGTTGGATCAAGATTCAGGTCTGGCCCGGATGAAGACTTCCATTCTGGAGAATCATCTAAGTCCATGGAAGAATTCTTCACTGAGGTCTCCTACAAAGAGTATCTGAAGAAGGCTCCAAGGAAGTTGGATCGAAATGGTGACTTTGTCCCGCTGAAGGAAATCTTCAAGAAAAAGACTAAGGCCCATATTTATACTTTTTTTCGCCCTACATTTGCATCATTTTTTGACCCAAAAGCGGCACAAACTTTAAAAATACAATTGTATTTTGTGAGTTTGCGCTGCTTTTGCATCAAAAAGCAGTGCAAATGTGGTGCTAAAAAAGTCTAAATGTGGGCCTAAGTCTGAAGGTAAATTTTTTGACTGAAGCCTCCCACTTGCCGTAGCCGAGCAGGGCTCAATCATGATCAAACTTTGACTTTGCCCTGGTCTGTGACCACATGCCCAAATAGGCAGTTTTAGTTTCTATGCAGTAGAAAACATGAATTCTTTAGAAAATTCATATCTCCGGTTCCCCTCATCCAATTTAATTCATTTTGGTGTCATTATAAAGAAAAAAATATATTCTCTGTTATCATAAGTTAGTGGCAGATTTTTATTGTGTTTTACTTATTTACTGTTTTTTTATTTATTTTGAAATGCTTTACACATGTGTCTCCTAAGTTAGCCTTGTCGCTCGTTGCCAAGCTACCAAGGGTTAAGCTGGGTTTAATTTATTGAGACTTAACTGGACCTAAGTGGGGGACAGTTGCCTATTGATAAGTGTAGGTACTTACCTGCTCTTACCAATAATTCACTTTCTAACAGGGCTCCACAGGCTAACACAGAGAGATTTTATTGTAAAATATTATTGTAAAATATTAAAGTCTTATTTTCCATAGGAATGAACTAAATATATAGCAAGTTTAGTATCAAATTAAAAATGATAAAAAATCCAACAACTTGCCACAGTTCAATTTAATAGAAATTGAATAGGGAAAGAGTTTTACAACTCCTGCTAAAAGTGACCAACTTCATCCCTGTAGTGCCCTTCTCTGAGTGGTGAGTTTCTGGCAGCTTGAGCCGGGCTGCCTTGATTAAGTTTGAATTGGCCTGTGCTGAAACAAAGGAAGCATCTGGTGGGAGGAGATCTGCCTCAGAAGGAAGAGCTGCCAAACTGAACTTCAATGGTGGGAAGGACATTTGGGACAGGAACTGGACCTCCCCCATTTCCTACAGCCCCAGACAACAAAGGGCCCCCTGATTAGATTAAGAGAGGGATGGATATTGGTGTGTTAAGGGAATCTTAACCACACCAGTGGTTAGCCAGATCTAAACTCTAAGATTTTGCCATCTTGGATTTTGGAGGAATGTTGCTCCCCGGGATCGATTTTTGCCACATTTCCCAGGAAGTGGTCACTCATGAGGGTGGTGACCTGCACCTGATTGGACAAAAACACCCCTCTGCCTGCCACCCCAGGAACAAGGATAAATATGGCAGAGCTGCCCAACACTTCAGATCCCTACTGGAACAAAACAAGTAGAAGAAGGACTGCCCTGCTGGACCATTGGCCTGCACCTAGACACTCCACTCAGAAGGACTGAAGCAGCTGCAAACTTTGGGCTTAACCAAGAAAAGGACTTTGTCTTGCTTCTGCAACTCCAACAAGAGAGTCCCTGTAAGCTACAGGTAGAAGGGAGCTGACCAGAGTTCCCTACATCAAGACCTGCAAAAATAGCCCAGCTGACCAGTGGCCAGAGGTCATTTTATAATTTGGACATTTGTTTATTGTGGGAGTTGGAGTCCTAGCCCCTAAAGGGAAACTCAGAGCATCTGGAAATTTGGGGTGAGTTGTGAACACTTGAAGGACCTTAAAAGTACTTCTGGAAGAAGATCCAGACATTTGGAGCAACTTTGGAAAAAAGCTCCATAAGTGGACAGATCTGAAGTTGTGAGTCAATCCTGCATCGTTGACTGCGACCCGGCCTGACTTGAGGGTTCAACCTGCTGAAAAGCTCTGGAGCCCCAGACTTCAAGGATTTTATCGGGGGCTTGTTGAAAGGAAATCCAGAGACGTTGCATTGAAATCAGCTTGCTGAGGAGGGTCGTCCAAGGTTGGGTAAGAAAAGCTCCAGAAAAGATTCTAAGTCAGAAGGTAAAAGTTTGACCAAGGCCTCCCACGCAGTGCATCCGAGGAGTACTCCAGTGAGGTCAGCTTCAACTTTTGACTTGGACCCAGATAGAGGATTCGGTCCCGAAAAAGCTTCTAAGTTTGAATGTAGAAAACTGACCGGGGCCTCCCGTGTAGTGTATCCGGGGAAGGCTCCAGAGAGGTCAGCCTCAAATTGTGACTTCGTCCCAGTCGAGGAAAAATCTTCAAAAGAATGACTAAGGCCCAGATTTAAGAGGGTCTAGTGCCATTCCAATTCCACATTATAATTTTTTTTTTTTACGCTATCGTGGAATTGGAAGGCCAAAACTCCTGTGTCATATTTAAAAAGTGGAGCAATGCTTGCTTTGTGCCACTTTGTAACCCCTTGCTCCACATTATGCCTGCACCAGGCATAATGTATGCAAGGGAGTGTTCCAGCACTTACGGGGTGTGAACAAATCTAAGAGATTTCTTTGCGTATTTTTTATTGGTATTTTTAATGCCTGCTAAGAGCAGGTGTGAAAAAGAGGCTCCCATTGTTTTCAGTGGGCCTCTGGGTGCTTTGCAGGATTACTGTGAAAAAGAATTAGGCTAATCCTGCAAAGCGCCGGACCAGCATAAAAAATTATGACGCTAGTCTCCCTGACTTCTGCCATGGTGCGCTGTATTGTAAATAAGGCACACACATGGTGGCTTTAGCGCGGTGCTAAGGGGTGCAAAAAAAGTGGCGCTGCACTAGGTGCAGCGCCACTTTTCCTGAATCTGCCCTAAGTGTGAAGGTAAAACTTTAACTGAGGCCTCCTGCTCAGTGTAGCCGAGCAGGGCTTCATTGTAGTCAGCCTCAACTTTTAACTTTGCCCTGATCGAGTTCAACCAGGTGTCCTTGATGGTGCTATACATTTCTAGGCGCTACAAAACATTTAGGCCCTCATTATGACACTGGTGGAAAATCCTGCTTACCAACATGCTGAAGGCCGCCAACTTACCGCCGCGGTGGCAGCTATCCTTTCACCTTATTATGACACACCGATCTGACACAATATAGCCACATACAGAAATCCACCAGACCAAGGGTCAATGATGAATTGGCGGTCAACACTGTTACGCCAACAGAACAACGCCCATCACATTATGACCCACCAATCACCACAGCGGACATTTAACAGCAGTAAACCATTAGTGGTACATACCGCCGTGCTCAGAATGGACACCCACAGACAAAACAACACCACATTGGATAATTCAAGCAACACACACCTGACAACCATATACACACCACACCCACACCACTATAAAACACACACCCGCAGTACCCACATCCCATTATGAATACAAATCATTGTTACCAGACAGACACCAATACCACTGTGACAACTAGACACACACACACCACCCACACCCATACACTTCTCACGCACTCCACATCACACACCCCAACATATTACCCAACACACCCTCACCAACAGACATCACATAACACCATAGCACCACAAGGGCACCCTCGTTTCACTGAGGAGGAGTTAAGGGTCACGTGGAGCAAATTGTCAGGGTAGAGCCACAGCTATTTGGAGCACAGGTGCAGCAGATATCAATAGCAAGGAAGATGGAGCTCTAGCGGAGTATCGTGGACAGGATCAAAGCTGTGGGACAGCACCCCAGAAGAAGGAAGACATCAGGAAGAGGTGGAAAGACCTACGGGGGAAGGTACGTTCCACAGCAGCAAGACACCAGCTTGCTATCCAGGAGCCTGGAGGTGGATCCCCACCTCCTCCTCCACAACTCACAGCATGGGAGGAGCAAGTTTTGGCAATACTGCATCCTGAGGGCCTGGCCGGAGTTGGAGGAGGACTTGACTCTTGTAAGTCAACTTTCAACAATTATTAGCTCCCGTACCTGCATGCCATCACACACCCTCACCCTCACTCCCATCACTCCACTCCATCCCACACACTCCACCATCACATCATACTAATCCCAATGCCAAGCCCTGCATGCTGCACCAATGCATGGACACCTCTCATAGCACTGCATGTACACTAAGTCATGCACAGCATAGGGAAAAAATCCCACCATACACTAACATACACAAGCAAAAGCTGGCAGAGCAACATCAACCATAGAGGGGAAGCTAGGGAAGAACAAATGTCAGATACCTGAAGCATATTACATCATTTACATCCCCACATGTACCCCAGCCTACGTCACTGGAGAGGAGGTGCCGTCACTATCCAGTTCCCCCAACAGAAGGAGCCCAAAGTGATGATAGTAACTCTGGACTTTAGGATCTGGATGATCTACCTGGCTCATCAGGGACCACTGGACAGTCACAGACCACCACAGAGCCTCCCCCATCAGGAACCAACACCACAGCACCCACCCAGCGTCCCCAAACCTCTGTCCCCAGGACAGGTCAATCAGCAGTGTGCCCACCTGTACAGGAGCCCCAGCCTACACCTCGCACACAAGAAAATCAGGGACCTGGGGTCAGTGGCAGTGGGCACACAGTTCAGGGGACACAGACACATGCCAACAGGGACACTGGGAGTTCTGCTGTGTGCCAGGGGGAGGACAGGACAAGGAGGCACTCTCCGAGATCCTGGGAGCCTACCAACATTCCCATGATGGGTCCGATTCTAGACAACGTGTATGAGAACAGGTAGCTGTAGGAGGGACAGTATCAGGGGATCAGGGAGGACTTGCAGGCCATCAACAACACCCTGAGCTCCATAGCAGGGGTGCTGACAGACATGGCCAACATTATGAGGGTGGCAGTGTCCCACCAGCGAGCCCCTGCCACTAGCCACTAGTCATCTGAACAGCCCTCCACTTCTGCTGCCACTAGTGGCCAGGAGGCCCCCCACAGGACCAACAGGCCACCAGCACACCTTCCCTGCAGAAGGTGAACCACCCCACAAATGTTCCCTGCGAACCAGACAGAAGCCAGAGACACTTGCCAAGACCACCGTCAGGAAATTAGACTCTCCTGATTGTCTCCCTTGTGTCCTAATCAGACACCTTTTCTACCTTGAACTGCCATTGCTCCCCTTCCTATGTCTCCATGGACAATGCACCTGTGCTACAAACAGACTGGAACAATACCCTGGACTTTCCTTCATCATCACCCCATTCCATTGCACTTCCCTTCGATATTTTAGCACTACAATAAACACACTTGAATACAAATCAACTACTAGTATTTCATGTATTTCAAATATGTATTGATTGAAACAGCTAGCACCATTGCAAATAACTGTGCATAGAAGGAGCATAGAATTAATGACCTGTAGCTGGCTGTTGTCATCACACCAGGAGAATTTGCCAAATCACCAACATCTGCAAAATGAATATCCAAACGTAACAGTAAGTGGGCAAAGAAGTGGGAAATGCCAGCATGCCAATGCCACACAGAATACAATCAAAGTCATAGAAATGTAAAGTTGCACTGTCTCACCTGTGTGTCATTGGAAGAACTGACATATCACAGATGTGCTGTTGTCCACATCCTCATCCTCATCCTCTGCCTCCTCATCCTCACTCTCCTCAGGGTCCACTGCTGCCACAGGGGCATCTCCAGTCTCCTCATCCTGCAGAAAAGGCAGATGTCGTCTGAGGGCAAGGTTTTGGAACATGCAGCATGCCACTACTGTCCGGCAGACCTTCTTGGGTAAGTAGCACAGGGATTCACCGGTTAGATGGAGGCACCAGAACCTGGCCTTCAGAAGGCCAAAGGTCCTTTCAATGATCCTTCTGGTTCACCAATGTGCCTCATTATAACGTTCTTCTGCCCTTATCCTGGCATTCCTCACTGGGGTCAGCAGCCATGATAGGTTTGGGTAACCAGAGTCACCTGCAAATATTGAGGGACAACATTTAGCAACACAATATCCTATAGGGCCCACACCGTAGGCATGCACCAACATATATACCCTGTGCCTCTGTAGTTGGGACATCACATTTGGGATGCTGCTATTCCTCAGGACAAAGGCATCATGCACCGACCCTGGACACTTAGCATTGACAATGGAAATGTACTGGTCCGACAAACGCACCATCTGCACATTTTTGGAGTGGAAACTCTTACGATTCCTGAACACCTGTTCATTCTGGTGTGGGGGAACAAATGCAATATGTGTTCCGTCAGTAGCACCAATTATATTGGGGATATGTCCCATTGCTTACAATCTGGCCTTTACTGTGGCCAAATCCTCCACCTGGGGGAATGCAATGTAGCTGCACATGTGTTTTATCAGGGCAGACAACACTCTTGTAAGCACATTTGAGAACACTGGCTGTGACATTCCTGCTGCCAAGCCCACTGTCAATTGGAAAGAACCATTTGCCAGGAAATGGAGAACTGATAGCACTTGCACAAGAGGGGGGATCCCAGTGGGG
This sequence comes from Pleurodeles waltl, assembly GCF_031143425.1. Taxonomy (NCBI): domain Eukaryota; kingdom Metazoa; phylum Chordata; class Amphibia; order Caudata; family Salamandridae; genus Pleurodeles; species Pleurodeles waltl. The sequence goes on along the minus strand of NC_090448.1, from coordinate 1,039,158,282 downwards.
TGATGGATAGCAGATATCAGGTCAGTCTCCAATTGGGCACACAGCTCTGTGATTGTGGCCCTGTCCAATCTATAGGTGAGTATTATGTGCCTTCCCTCCAGTGTAGCCAAGTGCAACAGGGTCTGTACACAGGGGTATGTCTCCATCTCCTATTCATCTGCAGCGGTAGGTATTTAAGGGACTCAAGAGTCACAAACTGAACAATGGAGCCATACAGCAGTCCACAATGTGCAAACATGTTATAGGACAGTGTAATGTGCGAACTATGTGCCTATTTATCCTGTTACGCAGCATTAATCCATAGGCCTGTTCACCCCCACTGAAATGGCATCTGCTTGTCCTGTGTGGAGGGACAGGTGGAAGTAAAGTAATGCCGCTGACATTGTGCGCCGTGGTGGTAGGCGGTCATGAACCGCCATGCAATTCCTCATTGGTTATAATTGGGCCCTATTGGGTACAGTGGCCAATAGTGATCTACGCCGCGGTGACAGTATGCACCGCCACGGACGTGACCGCCATTTTCTATCAGATTCCTCACTTGTTTCCTGACCTTCCATAGGAGAGGACCTACACTGCATGTGCTGCTTTGGTCTGTGTCTGGAACCTACCATGGCCCGTGTGACCGTGTAAAGGGCCCCAGCCTTCACTTCGGAGGAATTGGAGAGACTGGTAGATGGGGTCCTACCCCAGTACAGACTACTGTATGGGCCTCCAGACAAACAGGTAAGTACACAGTGGGCACGATGCAAGTAGAATGAATGCATGGAGTTGTGTGTGAAGGCCTTGTGTAAGCGGGTGGGCAGATGTCCTCTTGGCTGTGTACACATTGTGTGCTGGGCTATGTATGTGCCAATGGTTATGAAAAACAGGTATGGTGGGCCATTTGTGTGACTGGCTGGACTGCTGGTCTAATGGTGTTCTCCTGTCTGTATTGCCTCTGCAGGCCAGCACCGATCAAAAGAAGGGAATATGGCATGCCATCTCCAAGGATGTGCGGTCCCTGGGGGTCTATGGCAAGCGGAGCACCCACTGTCACAAATGGTGCGAGAACCTGAGACGCTGGGCACGAAAGACTGCGGAGGCCCAGCTGGGGATTTCCTCCCAATGTGGAAGGGGTACCCGCTGGCCCCTGACCCCCCTGATGCCCCACATACTTGCGGTGGCCTACCCTGAGCTGGATGGGTGCTTGAGGGCATCACAGCAGCCACAAGTCGGTGAGTACAGTGGTAATCATTGAAACGCACAACTGGAGGGGTGGTATCCAGGTGGTAGTTGTGTGTCAGTGGGTGCCCCTAGGTGAGGCCAGACATAGCAGCATAGATCATCTGGTGGCTAAGGGTTTGCTTGTGAAATACTGCTTACCTAGCTTTTTAGCTTTCACTACTGGTCAGGGCTGCGTGGGTTCTAGGTGTGCTGCAGTTGGCAGTGTGTACCCATCCTCATTCCTTGTTGAGTAGCCATTTCACTGGTAGTTCCAATCATAGTGTCTAGGCCTATTCCCTTTGTGTGATGGTGCTATGTACGCCAACTGTGGTGTTGGTGCAGTCATTGACCCAGTGTAGCCTTTGTTTCTGTCACCTATTTCTTGTTTTGTCATCCTGTCTATGTGCATAGGCATCATCTGGCAGGAGAGCAGAGGCACTGGTGAAGGAGGGAGCTGCATCCCACAGGACCCTGGAGGCAGAGTCCACCAATGCTGAGGGCACCAGTGGGACAGAGGGCGAGGGGAGCACCATGGCGGAGACTGAAGGGGACAACACGGACTCTGATAGGAGCTCCCTGGTTGTGGCAGACACCTCTGTGACCACCATAGCTGCAGGTACAGCTCCGTCCCCCGTACCAGCACCGCCCTCCCTGTAGCCCCTCAGCGAGTTGCCGGGCCCGCTCATCCAGGAGGGTGGGCATCTCGCCCAGGCACCTCAGGCCCTGCCCCAGTGAACCCTCCTGCCCTGAGTGAGGAGGCTGTTAACCTTCTGAGATCCATCTCTGTAGGGCAAACAACCACTGTGAATGCCATCCAGGGGTTGGCAGCCCAGATGTAGCAATCTAATGCATTCCTGGAGGGCATTCACAATGGATTGGTGGCCCAACAGAGATCAATTCATGCTCTGGCCTCCTCTTTGATGGCAACCATTGTCCCTGTTTCAAATGTCCTCCCTCCAGCTTCCACTTCCCAGTCCCATTTTCCTCAACCCCGACCCATCCCAAGCACACAGCCAGATGCGCATGCACACAAGACAACACCCAAGAGTGTCACAGGTAAACACAATCACCACACTACATCCCACAGGCACTCACACAAACACCATTCTGTTGCAAACACAACAACATCCACTATCTCCACTGTCTCCCATTCCTCCTCCTCGACCTCCCACCCAGTTATGTCCACACTCACACCTGCATACACTACATCAGTGTACACTACCAGCATCACCACACCAAGCAGAACACACACCTCACTGGCAGATACCTCCACAACATCCATGCACACGTCCCCTGTGACCTCTCCCACTGTGTCTGTCCCCCCTCCTAAAGTACACAAACGCAAACACTCAGACACCCAACAGCCATCCACCTCACAACATCACACAGCCCATGCACCTTCACCCAAATCCAGCAGAAAAATACCTCCAACAACCACTCCCTCATCTCCCACTCCCATTACTCCTACCTCTTCCCGCCCCAACATCCCTAAAAAGCTTTTCCCAGATTGACCTGTTCCCTACCCCTCCACCCCCATCCTGCACATATGTGCAGGGTAGCAAGGACCCAGCCAAGCACCTCAGCTAAACATTCCGTGGGCCCAGTGGTAGCACCACCTACTCGTGGTGGAAAGGATACCAGGCCAACAGTACTGAAGGGGAAGGGGCCTGTAGCTGCTGTGAAGAAGGGGAAGGAGCTTGCACTAGCTGCAAAGAAGGGGAAGGAGCCTGCACCAGCTGCAAAGAAGGGGAAGGAGCCTGCACCAGCTGCAGAGAAGGGGAAGGAGCCTGCACCAGCTGCAAAGAAGGGGAAAGAGCCTGCACCAGCTGTAAAGAAGGGGAAGGAGCCTGCACCAGCAGGAAGGGGGGCAAGAGCCCATACACCAGTGCCAGGAAGGGTAGGGGACCCCCAACCCATGAGCAGAAGGAGAGGAGGTAATCTACCCCAGCGAAAGCTGACAGCCAAACACCACCACCTCCAGCAGCTTTCACAGAGCCCCCACCACCAGCCGTGGTTGTGCAGCCATGAGAGAGTGCAGATGCTGAGCAGGAGCCTCCCACAACCACCACCACACAGCAGCCATCAGAGGGTGCAGGGGCTGATCAGGAGCCTCCCGCAACCATCACCACAGAGCAGCCATCGGAGGGTGCAGGGGCTGAGCAGGAGCCTCCCACAACCAACACCACAGTGCAGCCATTGGAGAGTGCAGGGGCTGAGCAGGAGCCTCCCACAACCACCACCACAGTGCAGCTGTCACTGCCGGCGGATGCCATATAGGCCTGACCCCTACAGAACCAGTGGGCAAGTCACCCACTTGAGAGACTGTGGCCTTGCACTCCCCAGAACCAAGCACAGGGCATGCTGCCCCCTCCAGAACCAGTGGGCAATTCACCTACTTGAGAGACTGTGGCCTTGCACTCCCCAGGACCAAGCAATGGGCATGTTGCCTCTTCCGGAACTAGTGGGAAAGTCATCCAATTGAGAAACTGTGGCCTTGCACTCCCCAGGACCATGCACAGGGAATGTTGCCCCCTCCAGAACCAGTGGGCAAGTCATCCAATTGAGAAACTGTGGCCTTGCACTCCGCAGGACCAAAAACAGGGCATGTTGCCCCCTCCAGAACCAGTGGCCAATTCACCCACTTGAGAGACTGTGGCCTTGCACTCCCAAGGACCAAGCAATGGGCATGTTGCCCCCTCCAGAACCAGTGGGAAAGTCACCCACTTGAGAGACTGTGGCCTTGCACTTCCCAGGACCAAGCACAGGGCATGTTGCCCCCTCCAGATCCAGTGGGCAAGTCATCCAATTGAGAAACTGTAGCCTTGACCTCCCCAGGACCTAGCACAGGGCATTTTGCCCCCTCCAGAACCAGTGGGCAATTCACCCAGTTGGAGACTGTGGCCTTGCACTCCCATAGGACCAAGCGATGGGCATGTTGCCCCCTCTAGAACCAGTGGGCAATTCACCCACTTGAGAGACTGTGGACTTGAACTCCCCAGGACCAAGCAATGGCCATGCTGCCCCTCCGGAACCAGTGGGCAAGTCACCCACTTGAGAGAGTGTGGCCTTGCACTCCCCAGGACCAAGCACAGGGCATGGTCCCCCCTCCATAACCAGTGGGCAAGTCATCCACTTGAGAGACTGTGGCCTTGCACTCCCCAGGACCAAGCACAGGGCATGTTGCCCCCTCCAGAACCAGTGGGCAATTCACCCACTTGAGAGACTGTGGTCTTGCACTCCCCAGGACCATGCAATGGGCATGTTGCCCCCTCCAGAACCAGTGGGCAAGTCACCCACTTAAGAGACTGTGGCCTCGCACTCCCCAGGACCAAGCACAGGGCATGTTGTCCCCTCCAGAACCAGTGAGCAAGTCACCCACTTGAGAGACTGTGGCCTTACACTCCCCAGGACCAAACACAGGGCATGTTGCCCCCTCCAGAACCAGTGTGCAAGTCACCCACTTGAGAGACTGTGGCCTTGCACTCCACAGGACCATGCAATTGACATGTTGCCCCCTCCAGTACCAGTGGGCTTGTTTTCCCATCTGGCTGAGGTGCCCCCCAAGGTAACTGCCTATTTGCCAACTGGTGCCCCTGCAGTGTTCTCTCCAGATTGGTGCAGGATTCGAGTGGGCATTGAACTTTGCCCTATGGCCATTTGGCCCTGTGAACTGTGAACTGGGCAGTCTCCCTTTTTTATACACATGTACAGATCTGTTTAATGTGTAAATCGGATTTCTGATTTTATTGTTCGTCTGATTACAATCATTTTCGTAAATTCCTGTTGCCTTTGCATTATTCTGCAGATTTTCATTGGTCAAATTGTTTTTGTAATGCATATGATTGTGTGTATGGCATGTGGTTGTTGGGTATGTGTGGTGCGTGTGTGTGTCAGTCTCTTTTTCCTCCCATCCTCCCTTATGTGCTAGGCATCTGTACTCACTGCCATCGTCTTCGTCGGTGTTGGTGTTCCAGGTGGAGCATAAGGTAGAAGATCATCGGAAAGACTTGCAGTTCGGGTTCCATGGCGGCGTCGTTCATCCCTGTGTCTCCGAAGGTGAATCCTTTCTCTTCTGTGATGTGTTTCCTCTAGGCTTTTGATGCCATTGGTACCGCCCCGGAAAAGGTGGTAGAATTGTGAGTCAAAATATGGTGGGTGGGATTTTGTCTTCCGCCTGGCTATAGGCACCTACCGCCGTGGTGACTGTTTTTTGCGCCCTGGCGGTCAGTGTGGTACATTGGCTGTCTATCGGAGATATCACCACCATGGTCATAATTTGGCGGTACTTACCGCCAGCCTGATGGCGGTATTTCTGCCACTTTATCACCCACCACCAGGTTCGTTATGAGGGCCTTAATCTTTAAATATTAATTTCTCCAGTTCCTTACATTGGATGTTTGTTCTTTCAGTGTCATTTTAAAGAAAAAAATATAATCTATTTTTATAAATTGGTGTGGGATTTTTATTATGTTTTGTGTTTTACTTATTTACTGGTGGTCCACGGTGGTCTGCAACGGGTCTGCAATGGGTCTGCAATGGACCCCCTTCATTCTTTATCCAGGGGAGGTGGTAGCCACCAGGGCTGTGGTGTTTGGCTGCACAGTCCCCCCTTATTTTGTTTAAATTGCCCTGAGGATTGGCGGTCTGTAGGACTGTGGAGGGGGCCATGCACCCCATAGGTAATTGAATGAAATAGCTCTAGGCAGGTGGTGGCACCTGGGGCTCTGAGGGGCTATGAGGCATCCCCTTATTTTGAAACAATTGCCCCAGGGATGTGGCGGTCCTCGGGCTGCAGGGGGGACCATGCAGCCCCAAGTATAATAGATTGTTAACCCTGGGGAGGTGACAGTTCCTGTGGGTTCCACATGTCATCGCCTACTATAATTCAAAGATTTACTCTGAGAAGTAGTGGTCCAGAGGGTGCAGGGGGCTGCTCACCTCCCCGCATACTAGTTAATTTAAGTCCCAGGGAGGTGTTATTCCTAGGGGCAAAAAGAAGGTCGGGGGCCCGGTGCACCCCCTCCTTTATTTTGTATACCCCCCGCAGGACCTGGCCCACCCAGGGTCATTACTAAAACAAGCACTAGAGACCACACTTGCTTTTGGTTTTTAATTTTTGCTGCAAATTTGAGATGTCATTGTGAATTAGCGGCAAACTGTTTTTTTTTTTTTAATGCCTTTTTACCCTGGGACCCTAGAGCAAATGGGTAAAGGTGTCCCTACCATTGCCTTTTTTTCTTTTTTTATCTTGTTTTTTTGGAACTAGAAAGATGGCTGGCAACATTTGAACCAGGTCTCTTCACAAGATCAGGAGGCTTTGGGAAGCCTTGCTTCTTGGGTAGAAAGCAGGGTGGAATGCAGGGGGGTCCTGGTTGCCCAATCACAGGCAGGCTTCTTTCCCCTTTGATGACCACTTCCTGGAAAGTGTGGCAAAAGTCAATCTCAGGGAGCAACATTCTTCAAAAGTCCATCATGGCTGAAAGTGATTTTTGGAGGTTAGATCTGGCTGAGCCCACCCACTGGTGTGGCTAGAAATCCTAAACACCTCTCCTGCCCTCTCATGATCTAATCAAAAGGACACCTAATTTTCTGGGGTTTCAGGAAGTGAGGGGGGTCCTGAGCTACTCCAAATCTCCTTCCCGGCATTTGAAGACCAGTTTGGCTGCTCTCCCACAACCTTTTTCACCATCTGCTGAGGCAGATCCCCTTTCCTCAGGCACATCCTTTGTGTTCAGCCCAGGCCACTTCTTACCTCATCAAGGCAGCCAGGCCAAGCTGCCAGAGGCTGGCCAATCAGTGAAGGGCACTACAGAGCTGAAGTTGGCCACTTTCTGGTACCGTTTTAAAACTCTTTAACTTAACTAGTTACATTAAATCCAAGTGGTGGGATTTATCATAACAATTAATTTGATACCAAACTCAAGGTATCTGTCTCTTATGAGGAATGTGTTAATTAAAATAAAGTCTCCCCATTTTAGCCTATGGAGGCCATTCACTACAGTAAGGTGAAAACAAATTTGGCTTTTTTACCTCACCAGGGCTTAAAAAACAATTTCTGTAAGGTCCCTGCTTATAGTTACATTGCACCAAGCCCTAGGGGCACATAGGGCACACCGTTGGGGTGACCCATATGTAGAAATAAGGTAATTTAAGACTTTAGAACTACTTTTAATTCCAAAGTCAAATTTGCATATCACAATAATTAAAAGCAGCCAGCAGTGTTTCATTAGGCACCTCAGCAATGCACCTATAGGGGCACTACCTATGTTGGGGTCCGTAAACCTACATATCCTACCATATATAGGGACTTATAGGTAGGTTGACCTAGACAATTACAATTAGCCTAATTTGTATACTCATTTTGTACAGAGCACAAGCACTAGACTGGTTAGCAGTGCCCAGAGCATCATCAGAGTCAGGAAAACACCAGCAAAAAGTGAAAAATGGGGGAAAAAAGTTATGGGCCTTTTCAAGCAGCCCCTTTTCTCACACTCATGCACCTACTCACAGCCCCAGTCAGATCCTCACACGCCCCCTCACCGACCCACTTAGACAGTTACGCACCTACTCACAAAACCACTCAGACTCTCATACACCCATTCACAGACCCACTGACAAAATGGTTTGGGGGGTGGCCGCTGAGTTTAGCTGCATGCCATATCTTTCAGGCAACCTCGACTGTGCATGGCCAAAGGCAGATGATGGAGCAAGGTTGGCCCACAAGGTCATGCGCAGCAGTTGTTGGATTGACATATAGTAATAAACACTAATATATGTTGAAAAAATCATAGAAATTCACTGAAAAAAACTATTGTTATGGGGTCATTATACTTAGGCTCAGATTCTAAATGTACAAAACCCCCAAAATTCATCAGTTATAATTAGAGTTGCCACAAGTAACTATAATGCATGCCCTAAGGTAACTATAACTCGCACCCTCACCATGCGCTGCTAATGACCCCACAATATACAGCACTCATGACACTTTTGTTGACATCACTGATAATATCCATGCAATATTTGCAACAACATTTTTCACAAAAAAGCTGTGCGTGGTGGGGAATCTAACTATAACAGGTGAATTTCTTTGGTTTCGTACATTTAAAATGTGAGCATGTATTACATCCCTGTAACCTATGACTATATATATTTATATATAGGCAGTAGGTTATATATATATATATATATATATATATATATATATATAATAACACCTACTGGTGGTTGCCAGTAGGTATTTAAAGTTAGGACCTAGTTTCCATAGAAAAAGTATTTTTTGACTTGCTATATCTTTTGTGTGGTTTGACAAATCTTCACACAATTTTCATAAAAAAGGCTTGAAGTTGGGTCTTAGTTTGCATGGAGAGTTTTGGGACGATCTGTCAAGCGGGCCTAGAATAAGGAGGGGTGTCAAAAAAGTGTGTTTCCCTTATTAATTACTATAGACTCTTTAGAACCGCTGGATGGAATTATACCAAATTTGTCAGAAAGGTAGATTTTTTGTCCGCAGAGCGCGCTCTTTGTTATTTGGTGTAAAGCCATTCTGTAGTTTTCCAGATATTAAATGAAATCCAAATTTGTATACCTAGAAGCATGAATACTTTGAAAATAGTCCTGATTTTGTGCTGAGATTTGCTTTGCAGTCAACACTTCAAACAGGCACAGTGTTGGCAGCCAAAAATGCTCAAGAACATAGGGACAGAGTGCAGTTACCCTAATCCCTTAGCCCTGGTCCAGCAGTCCCCGTGGGACCAAACAAGGGCAAAAAATATTTTTCTATTAATTCATGGCAATATTCTCAAATATTTGTGAATTTTGCCAATAATCCCCAAAAAAACAAGCTGTGGCTCCTGCCCTTGTTATTTTTGTTGCCCTCAGGTGGCCCAAGTCCAAGGGGCATGCAGGCTTATGTGATGAATAATGGAAATGGCCACCGGGTTCCCCTCAAAATGTTTAATAGTGCCCCGGGGACCCCACCTCCCCAGGGCTTATATTAAAATTTGGGGGAGCTGCATTGATCCCTTAGAGCCCCGGGGACAACCACCTGCTTGGAGCAATAAATAAAAAATAAAATAGGGGGTCCTGGGGACCACCACCTTTCTAGGGTGACAGCATTACAGATGTAGAGGCTCTGCATGCCCCCCCCCCAGTCCCCAAGTACCACAACCTCCCTGGGGCTAAAACAAATTATGCAGGGGTGCCAAGTGTACCCCCCAGGCCCAGGGGACCACCACCTCCCTGGGGTCAATACTTTAACCAAAGTATGGGATAGGGCCCCCCTTCTTGGTCACATACGGCCCTGGGGACCACCAACTCCCCATGGCCAGCCTTTGGAGATCAAAGGAGGGGGCCATGTGGTCTCCCTCCTGGAGCCATATATGGTCGTGGGCACATTACGCCAGGTCTGGCTCCTGCACCTCTTGAGGTACCAACATTTGAAGTTAACTATTTGCAAACACTCTGCCTTCATCTCTTTCACTGCCCACAGACATGCTGTCAGGGAAATATATGAAATTATTGCTCTAACACGCCGGGAGTTACATTTACAACAGCTCCCTGCATGCGGGAGCAATACAAGCTCTCACAGGAGGCGGGGAGGTGGCTGGGGCCGCAGGGGCCGCAGGGGCCGCAGTGGCCTTGGGGATTCCGCCATGGTCCCTGACAACAACAGAAAAAACTGAAGCACTTGCTTCTATAAAGTAAAAATCATCCAAGTGTGTCTTCTATTCAGTGACACCCTACTGAATTATCTGATGAAGACGCTCGAGGAACAATCACAATTGTAACTTTACAGACACACAACATCACTGGAGACATAGTTAGGCTTCATTTACCTAGCTGTGTTGTAGTATAGGAGGTACAATATACATTTACCCAAGGAGGAGGCACTTACTAATTAGCCATCAGAAAATACACAACCATTGAAAATCAGCTGTTAAAGTCAGAGGTATTTCAAGTAATTATAACTTGTGCCCTAAGGTAACTATAACTTGTGCCCTTGACAAGCACTACTAATTATCCAAAGTATAACATCACACATTACACCTTCTATGACATCATTGATAATATGACTGTAACATATGCATTAAAATTATTGATGAGAAATTTGTGCATGATGGGGTGCAAGTAAAAGTTACCTTAAGGCACGAGTTATAGTTATTTGAAATAACAAGGGAGTACACAGACCTCAGCAGGTCAGGAGGAATGACATCTGGCAAGTCCCAGTCAGTATCCCAAACAAGGAAGAAAGGACAGCAGATACTAGGTATGATAAGAAATCCAATCTTCTTCAAAATTTCAGAACAAAACTCATGGACCTACATGCTTGATACCCTCTATGGGGGAAATATTTCAAAGGAATTAGGTCACCCGTCTCCGTTTTTATGAGGACTTGGATGGCTTGCCAGAGCCACTAGCCCTAGACGTTTTGCTTGACAGCCACATCCAAACCATTTTTCCAACTACCCTGGGGGTAGCCAGCCCAGAGGGAGGGTCCCAAGCCTTCAGGTTTCTTTCAGACAGGAGCAACAGGATGAACAGGATTACCAGCCCTCAAGATCCAAAGAGTTTGGCATGATAGTAAATCTGGCAGACTTGGCTACACTTATGATACGTCCGCCTCAACCCACAAAGCCGCTTCTAAAGGTGGATGCCGAGGTTTATGGTCAAGGCCTAATAGGCACACTAGCCCTAGAGGGAGTAGGAAATGGAACATGGTGCTCATCAGCATACCTACCCACCCGGGAACAAACTCTTGCTGTTAATTTTCCTCCCTGTCATCTACAGACTCTACCAAAGCTACCAGCACCAAGTGTGCACAGTTATCGGCCCAAGCGTTATCTCCACTAGGCATTGCTGCATCAATGAAGTTAACACTTGCACATATGGCCGAGACTATCAAAGGTGCATTTCCTTTGGCACTGGAGCAGGAAACGGCTGGCTCATCCTCAGATAATACATCTTTGCAGATCCATGTGACTCTCTACGGTGCACCTACTAGGCCCTAACCCATCTGCCTTCGAGGAATGGTTCCCTGAGTAGGAGCTCAAGTCAACGCAGTGCCATTGCAGACACCTGTTCTTTCCTATTAAAAACTTTTCAAGCATCTATAGATGCTCTTTTAAATCACTCAGTCAGCTGGAGCAGCAAGTAGATCTTCTCAGTGTTCTTTCCATCCCTGTCTCACATATTGACAATAAACTGTTTAAATTAAATAACTTAATCATCAAAGCTCAGGCTGTGACATACCATCATATATAACTCTAAGGTTCTCTCAGCTTAATTCGTCCAAACACTAATAACCAAAAGAAGTGACCTCCTCCTACCATATAATTCCAGGCCCTCTGAGATCTTTCTCAACAGACCCTCAACCACGTATTCTACTCTCAACAGTGAATGTTACCACTGCAGGGTGATTTTGTGCGTAGCATCATCACGGGGTCTCCATTCACTTCAGTATCCCGTTTTCCAAATTACCTGAAGGATATCTCGGTGAGAAGGTGAGTGAAAGAATGTGAGTTAAAATGACCTCATATGCTAAGTTCCTATTTATTAGTGTCTTAAAAATGTAAGGGTGAGATTAAAAACAGGGGACGTTGTGAGGATCAGCAATAAATCCTATGCAACTAAAACTAAGGTTGACATGTTTCAGCCTGACATGGCCACTCAGGGTCCATGGCTTTTATCAGGACCTAATGCTAATTAGATTACCTGCAACTTTTAAGTAATTACCAAATGTAGTTATGCTTTGTGGTTTAACTAGTGCTGCTACATTGGGAGCACAGAGGGGAATATGAAATAATCAACAGACAAGAAGAAAAGAATAATCAATATTATTAATTATGTTGTCAACCTATATCTCCCTTGTCTACTCTGTGAAGGCTGCATTTTGAGTGCATTAAAAAAACATAACTTAGGTCTAGGTGAAAAAAGAGTGCCATTCACCAATTTATATGTGTATTTATTGACTTAATCATTAAAAAACATTTTTTTTACAAATAAGTGGCAGTAAGGGTGTCATCTTAGTTGAGAGGAGCCCACAGATAAAATGAGCAATTTGATGATGGTCTACAACAGTCAAAATGGAAAATATTGACGAGGAACTATATACAAAAAGATTTACAAAAAAGAAAGACTCAAGGGTCAAATACCTGAATGGAGCTCTCCTTCTATCCCACCACAGGAAAAGGCTTCTATCTGCAGAACAATGCATATTTACACACATAATAGTTATGTGTCGAGATAGATGTCTGGACTTAAAAGGAAGCATTCAAAATTCTAGATGTAAGGAGAAGACTTACTTTTTGAGAAGCAATCAACATCTTCCAAAGATCCGTAATGCCGTCCTGGTCCAAGTGAAAAGGATGGCAAAGATGGCTGTGCTTAAATACAGGCAGCTCAAACCAGTTAGTACAAAATGCAAAACTGGTGTGTACAGGCACATTTAGCCATTTAATGCTCTCACCCCAAGATGCTCAATGCCAAGTACAAATTGTTCCCTGCATTTGTCCTTACATTTCCTAAAATTGTTGTTAGAAAGTGGGTTATTTGTAAGAGCAGATAGGTACCTACACTTAGCAATAGGCCACAAACCCCCACTAGCTCCATTCAAGGTCTCAGTAAATTAATCCTTGCTCAGCCCTTGGTAGCTTGACCCATGAGCAGTTAAGTTTAACTTAGGAGACAGGTGTGTAAAGTATTTGATATAAACAAAACAGTAAATGGGTAAGTCACAACACACAATAAAACTGCAAAACTAATTTATAAAAACAGAAAATATTTGTATCTTTGAAATTACACTAAAATTAAAAAAATCTGATGTAGGGAACCGTGGATATGAATTTTTGAAAGATTAAATTTAAAAAATGCTTTCTAGTACCTAAAAAACAGAAGCACCAACCGGGGACAACTGGACGCTCTCGACTAGGGCAATGCCAAAAGTTGAGGCCAACCACAATGGAGCCCTGCTTAGATACACTGAGGGGGAGGCGTGGGCCAAAATTTTACATTCACAACATTTTTGGAGCTTTTCTTCTTCAACATGATGGGGTGCTCCTCAGCAAGTTGATTTTGATGCAACACACTCAGATTGACTTTCCACAAGCCCCTGGTAAAACCCTAGACGTCTGGAGCTCTGAATCTTCCAGTGGGATCAACGTGAAATTCAGGGTGGGTCACGGTTGAAGGTAGCTGGCTTGACTATCGATGCAGGTTCAGCCCACTTATGGAGTTGTTTTTCAAAGTTGCTTCAAACTTCTCTAAATTTCTGGATCTTCTTCCAGAAGTAATTTTTGGGTCCTTGTAGTATCCAAAAATGTGATCCAAGGTTCCAGAACCTAGGAGTTTCTCCTTAGTAGTTGGGACTACAGTTCCCAGAATGCATCTGGTCAGAATCCTCAAATGGCCACTGGACACTGGTCAGCTGGGATATGCTTGCAGGACTTGATACAGGGACTCTGGTCAGCTCCTTGTACCTGTAGTTTACAGGGAGTCCTCTCCTGGAGTTTCAGAAGCAAGGCAAGTTATTTTCATGGTAAAGTCAAGAGTATGCTGCTGGTGCAGTCCTTGTGGATGCAGTGTCCAGGTGCAAGTCAGGGGGACGTGCAGGGCAGTCCTTCCTATATCTTCCTCCAGCAAGGATCTGAAGTGTGGAGCAGCTCTGACATATTTGTTCTTGCTCCTGGGGTGGAAAGCAGGGGGGTCTCCAGTCCAATCAAGTGCAGGCCGCCACCCTCTTGGGTGACCACTTGCTGGGAAGTGAGGCAAAAATAAATCCCAGGGAGCAACATTCTTCCAAACTCCAAGATGTCAAACATTCAATCTTAGAGTTTAGAGTTTATATCTGGCTGAATAAGATTCCCTTAACAAACATCTTTTTGTGACTAAGATTCCCTTAACACACATCTTTCCAGCCCCTCTCTTATTCTAATCGTGGGCACCTAACTGTCTGGAGCTGCAGGAAATGGGGGGGGGGGCTCCAGTTTCTGTACCAAGTGGCTTTCTCTCGTTTGAAGACCAGTTTGGCTACTCTTTACCCATCCTGTTCTACCAACTGCTGTAGTAGTTCTCCGACCACCAGATTCTTCCTTTGGTTCAGCCCAGGCCACTTCACACCTAATCAAGACAGCCTGGCTCTCAGTGGCGGCCGGCAATTTTAGGAGGGAGGGTCATGGGCAGGAAGCACACTCACACTCATTCATTCACACACGCATGCACATCCATTCACAACACTCATCAACATTCAAACATACATGCACGCACCAAACATTCATTTAAAATCATACACACACTTACCTTCAGCTCCGAGGTCGCAGGAGGGTTGGGACTGCTGCCTTCCCTCACTGGCTGACCTTAGGTCAGCCAATGAGGGAAGGCAGCAGTCCCAACTACATCACAGAGTGGGATGGGGTCAGTGAGACTGCTGATCCCACCCTAGTCTGTGAGGATGTCACTGATTGACACTCGCCCTGGGCGCTTCAGAGCTTAAACCTGAAGCTCCCAGGTCGGAGTCAATGGGTGACACTTCTCTCATCACTGAGGGGGAGGGCCTCAAGGCACCTTTGCTGAGGCGAGGAGGTCATGCCATAGGAGCTGTGACCTTTTCAGCCCAGCAAAGTTCAGCTCAGGCAGCCAGGCGTCTGCGCAAATCGTGTATCTCTCGGTCCTGGCTGCCTGAGCTGAATATGAAAAGTGTCTGTCAAGCTGACCTTTGCTCAGCCTGACAGGCACTCTTCATGAGGGGCAAAAGGTGTGGGGGTGTGGCCCCTCCGCCCTAAAGGTTAGGCCCCATCAGCTGGCTCTGGCTGCCAGAGGCTGCCCAATCAGGAAAAGGCACTACAGGGCTGAAGTTAGTAACTTTCAGAAAGTGTTCTAAAGCTCTTTCCCTGGGTTAGTTATATTAAGTTCAACTTACGCTGTTGATGTCTTAGAATGTAAGTATGTCCTGAGATATGTTGAGAGTACCATTTGCCCCTTGAGAAATAGAATTTTGGAACATATCAGAGCAGTTGAGAACATGGACACTATGTATGCGGTGGCCAAGCACATAAACAGAATACATACTGGGAGCACCTAGAAAATAAAAAAATTATGGCACAGATGCAGTACCTAAGTTACCCAGAGGAGGGATAGGACACAGTTATTGAGACACAAGGAATCAAGATATATTCTTAGACTTTAAACAAAATGCCTGAAGGGCCTGGATTATGACGAGGAACGTCTTGTACATATGTAAGGATTTAATATTATTGTTTTTGTATAGGTGAGCATAAATGTACAGACACTGATACATGCGAGTCCCACTGAGGGAACAGAGTAGTTTAATTGCCACTTATTTTTTTATTTTATTTTTATTGTTCTCTATGATTTCCTCACTTAACGGGAGTAGAGATATGATGGAATAATGATAGAATTGGTTAAGATGCCACATGAATATGAACTTGTAAGTGATGAGATGTTTACAAGAAAATAAGTTATATATGTACATGATATATTTATATTATATATATATATATATATATATTTATATATATATTTATATATATCCTAGAGGCAGAGTGGCAGTTGCTTGGTGATTTTTGTTGCGCACAGAAGGTTTCGGGGTGATCTATGAAGTGGGGGCCGGGAAAAAGGAGGGATCAAAAAAGTTGTGTTTCCTATGTTCATTCCCTAAGGACCTTTAGACACAACTGCAGCCCAAACCACTTGACGGAATTGCACCAAATTTAGCAGGAAACTAGCTTTCAGTATTCAGATTGTGCTTTTGCTTATTTGGTGCAAATCTATGAAGTAGTTTTGGAGATATTAAAGGGAAAATATACATGTATATCTCGGGCTTCAATGACAAGCTTGTCTGCCAACACTTCAAACTAGGAAGTGTTGGCAACCATGTTGGGACTTGGCTTTAGCACAGTCCCACAAAAAAAGTAAAAGAAAAACATGGAGCCAGGGTAAAGTCACCCTGACCCCTTAGCTCTAGTGCCGGGGTCTCAGAGCATTTTGTCTTTAATTTTTAAAGAGATTCACAGCAGATCTGCAGATCCAATGACAATTTAAATAAAAAGAAAAGCACCCATTGTTCATTGTACTAAGAAGCGACTGCTGGAGCATAAACGTGACATTAGGCACAATGATCACAATGATCAGCAATACCCAGTGGCAAGACATTTGTTGTCATTCATGCTATTGCTCCCAATGTATGAGGTGGTGACAGGGAACACAAGGTATGTATATTGAAATCACAATATATTTTGAATTTTGATACTTTGATGCACATTGGTTCGAACTCCAGTGAGGAGATGTCAGTACATTTGTATTAAGCATGTTTGATATTTTGCTTAGGTAGCAACTCTCTTTCAACTTCTTGATCATTTAATGTGATTAGATTTTACAGTAACATAATTTTTTTATGATGCATTTTTTTTATGTTTTACCACAGGGATTCTGGAGACCTACTGCATGTCTGCACTATGTCACAGCTCACCATTATTGTTATGCCCACACAGGACTTGAATTACCCTGATCTGTGCAGTTTCTGCAGTATGTGGCATGTGGTTGGGGGGTTTAAAAAACCATAGTAAATTACTGACAAACCATAGGTTGCAAGGAAGTTACAGTTAAGTTCTGAATTTACTTATACAAAGCCATAGAAATTCAGCAGTTAGAGTAATTTCAAGTAAGTATAGCTGGCGCCCTAAGATAACTATAAATCGCAAATGTTTTTTTAAATGTAAAGTAATTTTACTTACTATATGTCTATCCAACCACCACTATGCACTGCCTTTGGCCATGCACTGCCTGTGACAAGGCACTACAGACAACCTCCTATATCCCCCATTTTTGTATGTGTCTTTTTGAGACTCAGCTGAAGAGCCAAGAGCTATCTTCTTGCCAAATTTTGTGAAATGCTGTCCAGCATTTCGGGCTGTAGTTGTGTTCAAATTCCCTATGGGAATTACAATAGGAAACACACTTTTTATGACCCCACCCTTTTTCTCATCCCGGACTTGACAGATTACCCAGAAACGTTCCATGCACAACAAGAACAGTTTTGAAATGTGAAGATTCGTCAAACAGCACCAAAGATAAAGCCAAGTCAAAAAATGATTTTTCAATTGAAACTAGGCCCTAAATATAGCTACCTACTGGCAACTCAAAGAAGCTGCAGTTTGTCGGCTTACACCTAACCGCAGGTGGTGCAAGTAAACGCTCTACTGCTAGCATGTAAAATAACAACAAACCTCTCAAATAATGAAAGAGTGTTATTGTAGTAGTTCAAGGTGATTGTCATATATTTATCTAATTCACCATTTAAGCATACAAGATTGAAAGACAGCTAAAGCCACTATGCGCATAAGAAATGCACAGTTTTCAATTTGGAAAAAAGCACTTTTTAATGTTTGCAATATATATGGAAATGGTTAGTATTAACAGTGAATGGTGCAAACAAATAACAGGACAGTATTTTTTCTATATTTAGCATAATGTGAGTATATATGGAGGAACAAAATGGTGATAGATTGAGAGTCTGTTTTCTTTTTCTGTGTTTTTCTGTGTTTGGAGTTGCCTGATGTGATAAAGGAGTGGATTTCCTACAATCCTTGAACGCAAACACTCCTGTTATTTGCGAGGTTTTGTGGTATATATATATATATATATATATATATATATATATATATATATATATTTATATATATTTATATATATTTATATGAGAAAAGGACGAGAGAACTGTGGGTAGTTCCCCATTTAGCTGGAGAGCAGCTCCAGTATGGAGTACCCTGCAACACCAGCAACACTCTAGATTTTCTCAACTCAAATGTCTGTTTATCTAGCAACGTTTTTAAGTATAGGATCAACACAGTGCTATGCACACCGAGCTAGATAGGGACAAAACATTTTGCCATTAGTACAGCCAAGTCTTTACGCATAAGACTGACACATTGTCATCCTTGCCAGGCTGTAAAATGACAAAATACATTTTCCACTCCAGGCACAGTATAACAGCTTTGGACTGGTAAAAATACCATCCGAGCCAACCTTGAGTGAGTAAATGCAACCCCTGACACATGTTTCGCTCTCATTAGAGCTCTTCAGAGAGGTGTAGCTTTTTCCGGACACAAGTATATATATATATATATATATATACATTTATATCACAAAACCTCTTAAATAGCATTTGGGTAACTCCTTACAGCAAAAAGCAAAAGGAATTGTAGGACAGATATAACCTTCAAGGATGAGCAAAGAATATACTCACAAAGTTCAAAGAAAGAGGTTATCCTATATGGGTTCTTAATAAAGCAGTCAAACGGGTTGCAATTATGAACAGCGAAAACTATTCTCTATCACCCCCTTTTTCCTGTTGGAGTACTCAGCACTTTTTATAAGATAAGCACTTTGGTGGGTTTTTTTGTTAGTGTGTTCATATTATTAGTATATACATTGTATTGTATTGAGGAAGTGATGGGGATGGGAGTGTTGCCAACAAGATTTTTACAATATATGGTAACCCAGTAAAGATACAAGTTGTATAGTATTTCAGGTATGTAAAGGAAGAGCCTCAAAAAGGACAGTATACATTGACAGACCTGCTCAATTTATGTCTAGCATGTAAACCTATACACCTAAGATTCTATAAGATCTGCCATATAGGGCTCGAATGTTGATTAAAACTTTGAATGGATCAATGTTCCAATTAGAATTATTAGAACTATTAGAACTACCAAAATTATGGGTGTTCAGGTAATAGATTCACCTGTTTATATGTCCAATTTAGTAATCTACAGGAATAACTTTACGTATGACTGGCCCACTTGGGCTTGATTAATAAATAAAACTTTTAGAAACAAACAAAAAAAGTAAAAATGTAAATATGAAAGAAGAAATACAATGATGTTCAAAAATGGGGATACAAATATTTACACATTTACATTTGGTGTTTGCAAGGTAGGAGCGACAACCTGCAAAAAGTGGTATTAATTCTGTCAAAAATATTTACAAATGAACTGAAAAGTATTTGTGATGATGATTGTTTTGATGGTTTAGTGGGACAACATGAATCAGTGTATGTATTTTTTACCATTCTGACATGGCAGCATTTTGCACAGGTGTTTTTTGTCTTTCTTTTATGTTCACTAAGTATATATGACACAAGGGATGAAGTGCACAGGTCATGTGATCAAGGCTGCATAGTCAGCCAAAACGTGTTAGTTTTGAAGTAAAACCCTTTCAATCTTTCCATCTGAGTGGGCGTTTTTCTAGTGTTGTAAAATTGGGATGATATGCACTGGTTAGCTCTGCCGGTTAATGCTCCACCCCACAAGGGTAACGGGCCCACTGCGAGCAACATGGTGGGTCAGCATATATATATATATATAAATATATTTATATATATTTATATATATATATATATATAGACACATACATACATAAAATTCCGGAGCCTCTGGGCACAAGCTGACAAGCTACGGCGGCAACCCCAAAATAATGCTCAAACATCCAAAAAGTTAAAGATGCCATGGACACTACCTGTATGGCACGTGTGGTTTATTTGCCACGAAAGTCAAAACCAACGTGTTTCAGCCTTGTTCATGGTAATTAACCACAGAAAAGTAAGTGCTATTTACATATTGGAGTGGTAAACATAAATCAGAGACTAACATGACAAGTGCAACTTCACACTGGACAAACACTGTTGTAGGTCCTTAAATGCAATGAATCAATCACAGCACCACAATAATTCATACATAATGTAAAGTAAATGATAAATAGCATAATGATAATGGTACAGGCACCCTGATCCCTTAGCTCTAGTGGTGGGGACTCAGAGGGACCCCCCCCCAGGGCTAAAAGCAGATGTGCCAAAAATAATTAACAAATCGTAGTAGAGGCTTCAGAGCTTCTATTTATTATGTTCCTGGGTGGACCAAGTCCCGGGTGCAATCAGGGACCACCACCTCACTGTGGAAACATGAAAATTCTGTGTGGGGGGGGGGTCATATGTCCCCTTGCACCCCATAGATCACCACCTCCTGGGGGGAAATTGTTTTAATGGTGTGGGGGAGGCCCTTTGGCCTCTCCCTCAGCCTTGGGGACCACTACCTCCCTAGGGCTTAAATTACTTACTAAGCAGGGGGGACATCTGCTTCCCTGCTGCCCCAGGGATCACCACCTTGTTGTGGGCACACTAGCACATCCAAGAGCTTGATTACAGTAAGATGCTGTTGCTTGCAACATTCAGACTTATTTGGATATATTCATTACATCACATCTTTGAATATAAAGTTTGCAATAACCAATGCTCATTAAATGTCTTATTTATTGAAACCAATGCATGTTGATTATACACATTGTATTCCACCTGCTCTAACTGTAACTGTTAAAACGTGTTCTTCACAATGCAATCTGTATTGAACATGTGCCACAATCAGGAGGGTAATTGTTAATTTCCTTCAGAAGCAATCAACTGCCAAAAGTCACAAGTGCACATTTGACTATTTAAGGATGCCTATTAGTCTGAGGCCTTGCTTGGCTTTATGCCTATTGCTCTGCCCACCTGTTTCCAGCTAAGTCAAATTCCTTGTCCTCCAGCCTGCTCCCAGTCAAGTTCCAGTGCAAATGAAGTTACTTGTTCCCCAGGCTGCCTCCAGTTGAGTTCCAGTGTTCCTTGTTCTCCAACCAGCTTCCAATTGAGTTCCAGCATTTCTCGTCCTCTGGACAGCCTCTAGCCGAGCTCCGACATTCCTCTCCCTCCAGTGGCTTCCTGCAGAGTCCCAGTTCTCTTCTTACATCTTTTGCTGATGATCTCATATTTCCTGTAAATGGGAGATAATAAGATAGGTTAAAAATCAGTTTGGGTTTTTCTGATATTTTCAAGCAAGTAACTTCATTTCAAGGTAAAGAAAGAATATTTGTTTACATGAAACAAAACAGAGCTCTGTTTAAAAAAAAAAAGTATGACAGTAAGAACTAGTATGATTTATCGTTTGAGTGGGAATCCAAGATACCGCTAAACAGACATCATATTTCATGTAACAAATGCTACCTTGATAATTAGGAGATTGGAAATAGAACAAGTTTATTAAAATTATTATTAGCAAGAGGTTACGCCAGAACACAAAGAAGCCCTTTAGTGAAGTTGATTGTTTTTGGGTGTGGACATTACTTCAGAGACTCTGAAAATATTGTAAAAGAGGAAGAGACCTGTTCAGCCTTATAGAAACATATGCACAATGTGAAAAGAATAACTGACATTATGCAAGGTACAATAGTTTATGCAAGTTCAAAGTATTAATGAAGTCCTTCTTTTGCAGCCCAGAATCCTTAAAACCAAGAACCCAGTATTTTGAGAAATCAGAAGTCCTGACACCCAACATGGCACGCAGTGCAAGGTCCAGCAGCAGTTATTCTGCAGTCCACGAAGCAGAAGCTGGTATTTTCTCTTTTTATCTTACCCAAACCCACTTCTCTTGAGGACTTGTGAAAGGGCAATGTTCTCTTCATCGTGGTCACGTTAGTCCTCACCAGGAGTGGGGAACTGCCATCGCCCAATTGGAACGCCCGGAATTTAGGTGAGTGGCTCACACAGAACAGAAAGCCAAGCCAGAACATTAAAGTTCCCTTGGGGCCAAGTCATGGACCACAAGTCGGTAACTGATTCGGATCACTTAACCCATACTGAGCAGTTGGACTACAAAATTTACAGGTGCAAGTCCTGAAATTATGTACCACGAATCAAGAGCTCAGGGAGACCCTAAAATGTTTCACATCCTTCGGGCAATAGAGGGATACCTCAGGTCCAAGGCCCAATATTAATACCCCAAAATCTGGTACTCAACCCTCCACTTCTCCGCCTGCTAATCCCTTAGACCAGAATCTACATGTAACAGTGACCATTTCGATATCTGTGCCGTTGGCCAACCCTGGAAAATTAAATAGGGATAGTTCTTGCTTTGCTCATTTATGAGCAAATGCCAATTGCATTTTTGTGTAAACCTCAAATATTTACACATGATGCTGTTAAGGTAGCTTTTGTAGTTTCCTATTTTGGTGGTGTTGCCGCCAACTGGTCTAGTCCACTTATGGAAAACAATGATCCCATCCTATAACATTTTGCCTTGCTTGGCTTAGTACTTATTGCTCTGCTCACCTGTTTCCAGGAGTTCCTTGTCCTCCAGCCTGCCTCTAGCTGAGTTCCAGTGTAAGTTAGGTTCCTTGTTCTCCAGCCTGACTCTAGTTGAGTTCCAGTGTTCCTCGTTCTCCAAATAGCTTTCTGTCGAGGTCGAGTTTTGGTTGTCCTCTGGACATCCTACAGTTGAGTTCTGGGGATCCTCACTCCCTCTGGACTTCCTGTGGCGTCCCAGGCTCTCCTCTTCCATTTTCTGGTGACGATTCCATCTTTCCTGTAAATGAGAGAAAATAATAAAGGAGAAAGAAACCCAGTTCTGGATTTTTCTGAACTTTTCAAGCAAGTACCTTAATTTCAAGGTAAAGAAAGATTATCTCCTGAAATGACACAAAACAGAGCTCTGCCTTTCAAATAATTTCTGACAATACAAACTAGTGTGATTTATCGTTTGAGTGGGAATCCAAGATACCGCTAAATAGACATTAAGGAAAAGACGTATTTCCTGTAACAAATGTTCCCCTGACAATTAGGAGATTGGAAATAGGACAAGTTTATCAAAACTATTACTGGCAGGAGATTAAGCCAGAACATAAAGAAGCTCTTTAGTCAAGTTGATTGTTTTTGAGTGTGGACATTGTTTCAGAGACTCTGAAAATATTGTAAAAAGAGAAAGGGACTTTTTCAGCCGTATAGAAACGTATGCATAATGTCTCAACAATAATTTTAATTATGCAATGTACAATAGTTTATGCAAATACAGTGTATAAATTAAGTAATTCTTTTGCAGCCCAGAATCGTAAAAACCAAGAACCCAGTATTTTGAGAAATCAGTAGTCCTGGCGCCCAAAAGGACACACATTCCAGGGTCCACCAGTACGATTTTGCAGCCCACGAAACAGAAGCTGGTATTTGCTTCTTATCTCTTCCCAAAACGCCCTTCCCCTTGGGGACTTGTGAGACGGCAATGTACTCTTCTTCGCAGGCACATTAGTCCTCACAGAGCTTGGGGAATTGTTAGAACCCCACCAGTTCACTTGGAATTGAGGTGAGTGGCTCGCACAAAACACACCTCCCTGGGGATCTATCAAATAAAGAGAGGGAGCTCCCAACCCCTCTCCCATGCCCTAGGGACAACCATCTCCCCCGAGTTTTGAATATAATATATGAGGGGAGCCTGTGCCCCCTGGTGCCCTGGGACCACCATCTCCCTGAGGCTTTGAATATAACATATGTGGGGGCCCACAGCCCCCCACATATCAGGGAGCACCACCTCCCTGGGGCAAAGAGTAAAAATATGGAAAGGGGGTCTGTTTCTGATCCCTATTAGCTCTAGGGCCCCCCACCTCCCTGGGACTATATTCACATTGGAAGGGCGCTGTGCCGCCCCCCTCAAGTAGCGTCTCATGCCTCTGGGGACCAGCACTTGCCAGGGCCAGCTCCTGCTATCTCCCAGGATGCTCACCATTGGGACATAGCTGTTTGCTGTGGCTTGGCTGCAGCTTTGCAGCAGCAGACAAGCTACAGAAAACACTTCGGTCATTGAGTGCTGTCAAACAGGTCCAGCTGTCCAAAACTGAAGATTTCATCTCTCTCCCCTGCAAACATGCGGGAAACAGAGATGAAATTCTTCAGCAAGCTCGGAGCTGCTGTTAAAGCAGCTCCATGCTTGCAGAAGCAATGGCACTGTGAGGGAAGTCTTCAGGCTTAACCTGTGGTGCCAGAGAGCCCTTAAAGGGCATTTTTAATAATTAAAAATAAAATAAATAAATAAATAGGGTCAGCCAGTGAGTTCCGCTCTGCTAGCATAGCTGATGGAGTATTTGGCACTCCGCACTCCACTTGGAGCGTGGATTTTGCAAATAACTCTGCTAGCCCTGCCAGTAGAGTGGAGCTCACCGTGTGCGCACTGCAGCCCAGTTATGGACCATACAGCGCAAGTGCAGACAGTCTGTGCTTGTGCTGTGTAGCCCATAACTGGGCTGCAATGCCCACTCACCCGACGTCAGTTGCGTGGAGCTGCTCGCCGTGGCCCAGCAGTTCTGGATTATCCAGGGAGGCAGAGAGCCAGCCAGGCCAGTGGCAATGAGGGCCCCTTGGGAAAGAGGACCCAGGTAAGTCCTCATTTTTTTTTCTATGCACACACTGATGCACAAAAGACCTAAATAAAGACCAGGGCAGTAGGCAGCGAAAGCTGCCATTTCAGTCCTCTTGTGCATCGGCCTGCCCCTAGTGCACTGACTGCATATGGGGCCTGAAATGGGCAGCTTTCGATGTCTATGGCCCTGCCCTTAATGCGCTTGATATCAGAAGCACTAAGCAGGGGTGGGCCTAAACAGGCCTGACCCTGTTTAGTGCTTCTGAGATTTGGTGCTTTCAGGGCCACTCTGCAGCTCACGGACCTCTGCCTCCCCGGAATTCCATGGAGTTATTAACCACCTCCACAGAATCCACTGAGTGGAACTCCATCAGCTCCGCTCACCCCTATAAATAAGTAGCGACCACAGGGGAAGCCCTTGAGGGCTCCCTCATGGTCCCAGGTACCCATAAAATGCAAAAAAAAGGTGTAGCTCAGTATGAAGGTTGGAGACCTCAACACTGAACACTCAAGGTTTGAGTCCAGCCGGACTCGCTTAATACTTTCTTTTATTTACACATTATTTTAAATTTTAAAAAATGACAGATAATTTTTTAATTTTTTTTTACAGAAATATTTCATTCTAAGTATATCATACATCAAAGCCTAAAGAACCCTGTATCTCTCCCCCTCTCACTTTCTTTCTCTCTCTCTCTGTCTCTCTTCCAATTTCTACCCCTCACACACACCCACTCAGACACTAATGCCCCAGTCAGACCCACATGCACAAACTCACAGACCCACTCTGACAGTTACGCATCCACTTACAGACCCACTCAGACTCTCACACAAACATTCACAGACCCAGTGACAATATCATACACCCACTCACAGACCCACACACACACTGACACACCCACTAAAACTCTGATGTACGCACTCTCACACCAAAACAGACACTCTCACAGCCACTCTCATTCCCAGATACACCCTCTCACACCTATTCTTATATCCTGAGAATGCACAGCTAACTTACAGAGAGAAGGCACAGCCAACTTCCATTGCACACGGCCAAAGGGTTGTGCACAGCATGGGGTTGGGTGTTTAGGGGGGTTTGCTGCAGGATCTGGCTGCAGGCCAGGTTTTGTAGGCAACCTCTGCTGTGCATGAGTGAAGGCTGTGCATGGTGCAAGGTTGGTGTTTATACGGGGTGGCTTCAGGGCCTGGCTGCAGGCCAGGCCCTCTGGTCAACCACCACCGCGGGCAGTGGCAGTTGGATTAATGTGTAGTAATGAAAATTACTATACGTTAAAAAAACATAGAAATTCATTGAAAAAACAAAGGTTACAGAGACGTTATAGTTAGGAAACAGAATTTTTAAAAAACCATAGAACTTCACTTAGAAAAACCAAAGGTTACATGGATGATAGCTCACATTTCAAACATACTAAACCACAGAAATTCACCAGTTGTAGATAGAGTTGTCTCAAGTAACTGGAACCTATGCCCTAAGGTAACTATGACTCGCGCCCTCGCCATGCACTGCTAATTACCATGCGATTTCTGGCACTCATGACATATTTGACAATATGATTGATAATATCAATGCAATATTTACAGTAACATTTTCAATGAAAAAAACTGTGCATGGCGGGGGCACAAGCTGTTTGAGTACATATGTTTGGGTACATATTGCATTAATCTTTTTTCATGACCCGAGTTCCAGAGAATAAAGTGCATCAAAATAGATTTTAGTACACTCTCCCGAATTTACCTTTTCCTTTATCGTGATACAACTTGCACAACATTCCTTCATCACAAGTGGTCTAGAGGAAAGGAGGGGAGAAAAACCTTTCAAGTAAAAATGTCTCACAAATAGACATGTAGCTCTGCATCCAAATTATAAATAAAGGGGGCCATTAGTATAATTAGCCTTGATTCCTTTCTTCTCAATTTTAATTCACAAGTACCACCCCTTTATCCTTCATTTTGATGTGTTTAATACCAGAGTAGCTAACTTCTTTCATCTTTCCGTTGTGTTTTTCTCAGAAATGCTTTGCTATTAAATAAGAAAAATATTGATTCATTATGGCACATTTATGTTGAAGAATCTTTGGCTTGACTTTATTCGTTGTGATATCTACATAAGTTTTATTACAGGTACATTGTAGCATATCAACAACATAATCGGTTTTACATGTGATATTTGCAAGCTCTGCATTTTGCACATTTCCAAAAGCCAAATTCTGTCAACAAACTTATTTTGGAGGGTTTAAATGGAAGTATATGACTTTGCATCAATAAGTCTTCTAAAGAGGCTACTTTTCTATAGGTAATCTGTGAATGACCAGAGAGAACTCTTTTTAAGTGTTTACCCATTAGTACGATTCTCCAATTAATTTTAGTGATTTTTCTTAATTGATGATGCTTTGTTTTGTAATCCATAATGAGAATACATATATTTTTTTTTCTTTAGGTTGTTTGTGATGGGTTACTAACAATTCTTCTTTTTTTTGGCTTGAACTCTTAGAATTACATTTTGAAGGACATCAAATGGATAGCCTCTGTGTTCAAACCGTGTAATCATTTCCTTTACCTGATCTTCAAAATCCATCATTTCTGAACAGTTTTGTTTGACACATAATACTTTTCCAAAGGGCACACCCCTCTTCAAAGCTTTGGGTTGCCCACTATTTGCATGTAAAATGCTATAACAGGAAGTGGCTTTACAATGAACTTTGCTACACATTTTCTTGTCTTTCATATAACCCTCAATGTCCAAATTATCAATTTCCTACTTATGTATGGTATGGGTAAATCCCACGTTGTACTCATTATCAGTCATGGATAAGATGATAATTTGAAACTTTCCATATCTCCTTCCCAAATGATAAACAAAGCATCAATAAAACAAGTCCATAATTTAATGTGTCCTAACATATTCAGATTTTTGTCGGTCCATACAACTTCTGCCTCCCAATAGCCCATCATCAAATTTGCATATGATAGAGCAAAAGATGTCCTCATTGATGCTCTCTGTTTTTTAAAGTTAAAAGTGCCATCAAATATAAAGACATTTTTGTTCAAACAAAATTCAAGCATTTCTAATAGAATAGTTGAGTATTCCAGATAACTCACAGACCTGGCTCTGAGAAAATATTTACATGCGTTGGAGCCATTACAATGCTGGATAGATGTGTATAGTGATGTTACATCTATTGGCACCTTTAGATAATTCTCCTTCTAAGGAATATCATGAATTTTATTCAAGAAATCAGTTGAGTCTCTCAGATATGATGGGAGTGCTGTTAAGTATCAGAAAAGAAATATATCTACAAATCTTGATGTACTCTCCAATAAATAACCCATTGAACTGCCAATTGGGGGAACTGGTGGATTGTTAATGATTTTGTGTACTGTGGGGAGAAAATAAATAGTTGGCATAATAAGGTGATCCATTTTCAAGTATTTTTTGTTCATCTTGATCAATTAAATCCAATTCTGCTCACTTCATAAGTTTGTTATAGTATTCTGTGGTGATCACTTTTGTTGGGTTTGTGTTCATTTTGATACAATGCTGTTTAATTTTAAGTTGCCTTTCAGCTTCCAATATATATTTAAAGTGATCCTAAATCACTACATTCATGCCTTTATCAGAACCCTTGTTGATTTGTTGGTCCTCTAGTAATTCTATAATTACTTCCTATTCTTTATTCGTCAAGTTGTTCCTCCTTTTTGTCATTGTGTTTGTTAGCAAGTTGGCTGATCTAATCTACCATGTGTTTCTGAAATAAATTAATCTTATTACCAGTAAACATTTGCACAATGATTGAGGTTTGCAACCACTTTTTCCATTGACTTTTACAAAATTGCACCTCAGAAACTTCTTGAATAGGATTTCCACTGAATTCTTCCTGAGATTCCTTTTTTGGGGATGTCAGATCTAATAAACCTGATACATGTTTTACTCTCAGCACATATGCCCTTATCTTTTATCAATAGTTGTTCTAGTATGGATCACAAATATTTTTCAGTTTTAATTTCCTTGAGAACTAACATAAATCTACTCTCATATATGCATGATCAAAATCAGCCTCTGGGCAGAAGGAGAAGCCTTTCTTCAGTACTGTTTTTGATCTTCAGTAAGGCCTTTTGATGAGAGGTCAATGAAATAATTTTCATTATTTTGTATCTACTTAATTCTCTTTATTTTCTCTTTTCTCCTCCTGGTCTTGTTCTTCCATCTTCTATTACTTCCATGAACCTTGGTTTTCCCCTGCCTCTTTTGATTGTACTTCCTCTCCCTCTTTGCATTGTATACATCTGTGTAAGTCCAATTTCCCCAGCAAATCCAGGTTCAATAATGAGAGCCCTTCATCCGCTGAACTTATTTCTGAGTTGTCCCTAAGTTCTGGCACCTCTGTGTGCCCAAGACTATATCCATGGTTTCTCTATTGCTCATAGAGTTTAACCTCCTTGCAAAGGTATACATCTTTCTATTAGCGTAATCTAGTCTGTCTGTATTGACCGTTTTAGATTTTCTAGCTTCCACTTCAATTTCATGTTTTGTGACCCATCCACTCCAAAGCACCTTTTCTTTCATTGTTCATTTTTAAAAATTTCAATTCTTGTTCCAATTCTTTATCTTTCTCATTGTTTAACATTCTTGCTGCCTGTGAACTAAGTGTTTGTATTAATTAAAGAAGCATTCCATTGAGTCAATTTGCTAATTTTTTTATTAGATCTTCATCCAAATCACTGTTGGCATTATTATAATACACAGGTCTCTAGCAACTCTTACATAAAGGATAAAGAATAAGACCACATAATAGTTAGGTAAAAATTTCAATGAAAGCATAAAATTGTAATTCTCACAAAACACTGAAATTCACCAGGTATGTTACACTCAAGGAACTATTACTCTCACCCCTGCCATGCACAGTGCTGTTATCATTGATGTCATTTCAGATGTCATCAGTGATGTTATCAATGACTTGATAGAACATGTGATGAATGATGCAATACATGTGGCCCTAAGCAATGCATGGTAAGGGCAAGAGTTATAGGGGGTGATTCTAACCCTGGCGGTCGGTGATAAAGCGGCGGCCAACCCGCCAACAGGCTGGTGGTCCAAAAAATGGAATTCTGACCCTGGCGGGAACCGCCAACACAGCCCGCCACATTAACACTCCGCCCGCCACGGCGGTACAGACAAACAGCGCGGCGGTCACCGCCAACAGACAGGCGGCAGACAATGTACCGCCCACAGTATCATAACTCACCAATCCGCCACCTTTTCCGGGGCGGGAGCCCCGCCGATAAAAACACGACGGAAACAGACTACGAACGGGAAAACGCTCACCTCTACGCACTCCACGAGGAAGGAGGACAGCATGGAACCCGAATTAAACATCCTTCCTGCTCTCGTCTACCTGCTCGTCTACCACGAGTACGAACGCCGGCGCAGACGACAACGGTGAGTACTGCACCTAGGACACACGGGAGGGGGGATGAGGAAAGCTTACGGCACACACATATGCGACCCCCAACCCCCCAAACTATGTACACACCAATGCAGAGCAACAAGTCACAGTGACACCACCCAAACCCCCCTGAAAAATGCAAAGACATAATTAAATTGTGAATAAAAATTTATGTACAAAATAGGCTCTGAAAAGTATTGGTCAACTAGCCAAAAAATCAATATCAAAATAATTCTATATACAGTGCAATGGATAACCGACGCAATTAGTCCTGTACATCAAAAGAAAATCGAAGTGTCCGTGGGCCAAAGTGTAACAACACAAGGGCAAAGCCCACACAGGAGACCTGAGTCCTTTGGAGAGAACACTGCAGGGGCATCTGATGACAAAACTACAGGCACCTCAGGTGGAAGGGAAGGGGGGGGCACCACAGCCACATGAGTCCACGACGCCAGATCCAGGAAGGGGCCACCATGCCTACTGTGCCATCCTGGGGAGTGCAAAGCCACAGTCTCTCAAGTCTCTACAGTAGGTGGGTTGCCCACTGTTCCATCCTGGGGAGTGCAAAGCCACAGTCTCTCAAGTCTCTACAGTAAGTGGGTTGCCCACTGTTCCATCCTGGGGAGTGCAAAGCCACAGTCTCTCAAGTCTCTACAGTAGGTGGGTTGCCCACTGTTCAAGCCTGGGGAGTGCAAAGCCACAGTCTCTCAAGTCTCTACAGTAGGTGGGTTGCCCACTGTTCCATCCTGGGGAGTGCAAAGCCACAGTCTCTCAAGTCTATACAGTAGGTGGGTTGCCCACTGTTCAAGCCTGGGGAGTGCAATGCCACAGTCTCTCAAGTCTATACAGTAGGTGGGTTGCCCACTGTTCAAGCCTGGGGAGTGCAAAGCCACAGTCCATCAGGTGGATTACAGTCTCCACTGGTCAAGGAGGAGGCATGGTGGGCACAGTGAACCGTTCACAGTGCATGCAGGAAGGGCCAAGCGGAGTGGTGCTTGACAGGAAGGGCCCAGCGGAGCGGTGCTTGAGACGGCGGGGCCCAGCGGAGCGGTGCTTGACAGGAAGGGCCCAGCGGAGCGGTGCTTGAGACGGCGGGGCCCAGCGGAGCGGTGCTTGACAGGAAGGGCCCAGCGGAGCGGTGCTTGAGACGGCGGTGCCCAGCGGAGCGGTGCTTGACAGGAAGGGCCCAGCGGAGCGGTGCTAGAGTTGAAGGGCCCAGCGGAGCGGTGCTTGAGTTGAAGGGCCCAGCGGAGCGGTGCTAGAGTTGAAGGGCCCAGCGGAGCGGTGCTTGAGACTGCGGGGCCCAGCGGAGCGGTGCTTGACAGGAAGGGCCCAGCGGAGCGGTGCTTGAGGCGGCGGGGCCCAGCGGAGCTGTGCTTGACAGGAAGGGCCCAGCGGAGCGGTGCTAGAGTTGAAGGGCCCAGCAGAGCGGTGCTTGAGACGGCGGTGCCCAACGGAGCGGTGCTTGACAGGAAGGGCCCAGCGGAGCGGTGCTTGAGTTGAAGGGCCCAGCGGAGCGGTGCTAGAGTTGAAGGGCCCAGCGGAGCGGTGCTTGAGACGGCGGGGCCCAGCGGAGCGGTGCTTGACAGGAAGGGCCCAGCGGAGCGGTGCTTGAGACGGCGGGGCCCAGCGGAGCGGTGCTTGACAGGAAGGGCCCAGCGGAGCGGTGCTTGAGACGGCGGGCCCCAGCGGAGCGGTGCTTGACAGGAAGGGCCCAGCGGAGCGGTGCTTGAGACGGCGGGGCCCAGCGGAGCGGTGCTAGAGTTGAAGGGCCCAGCGGAGCGGTGCTAGAGTTGAAGGGCCCAGTGGAGCAGTGCTTGAGACGGCGGGGCCCAGCGGAGCGGTGCTTGACAGGAAGGGCCCTGTTCAGCGGTGCTCTTCTGCACGGCGGGGCCCTGTTCAGCGGTGCTCTTCTGCACGGCGGGGCCCTGTTCAGCGGTGCTCTTCTGCACGGCGGGGCCCTCTTCAGCGGTGCTCTTCTGCACGGCGGGGCCCTCTTCAGCGGTGCTCTTCTGCACTTTGGGGCCCTCTTCTTCTGCACGGCGGGGCCCTCTTCAGCGGTGCTCTTCTGCACGGCGGGGCCCTCTTCAGCGGTGCTCTTCTGCACGGCGGGCCCTGTTCAGCGGTGCTCTTCTGCACGGCGGGGCCCTCTTCAGCGGTGCTCTTCTGCACGGCGGGCCCTGTTCAGCAGTGCTCTTCTGCACGGCGGGGCCCTCTTCAGCTGTGCTCTTCTGCATGGCGGGGCCCTCTTCAGCGGTGCTCTTCTGCACGGCGGGGCCCTCTTCAGCGGTGCTCTTCTGCACGGCGGGGCCCTGTTCAGCGGTTCTCTTCTGCACGGCGGGGCCCTGTTCAGCGGTGCTCTTCTGCACGGCGGGGCCCTGTTCAGCGGTGCTCGTCCAGTAAGTCAAGGGAGCCAGACCTGGCCTGGACTCCCTGCTCAGTCGCCCTCCGACCGTGCTGTTGCTGGACCCTTCAGTGATGGAGTCCTGGGCCCTTTGGTGTCCTCCCTAACACCCGGGATGGGGCTTGTGGGCCCCTCCTGCTCCGCGCTCCTGCTGGCTGACTTCTCCGCCCTGCTGCCCTTTCGCTCCTTAAATGGGGCTCTCGGGCCCTTGCCTCCCCTAGATGTTGTGGCTGGTGAAGTGGGCGAACTTTGCTCCTTGGGGGCAGCCGTGTCAGTCCTCTCACGGCGGCCCTTTAGTTTCCTGGTCCTCTTGCCTGGGGGGGGGCTGGCTGTCCCCTTGCTGCTGACCGATGTATCACTGCTGGCAAAGGGTGGACTCCAGAACCCATGCACCACAGTGACACTCGAAGCTGGGCTGGTGGTGGCTGAGGTGCTCTTGGGACTCTTTGCAGATGGAGGG
The DNA here is from genome assembly GCF_031143425.1 of Pleurodeles waltl. Classification (NCBI taxonomy): domain Eukaryota; kingdom Metazoa; phylum Chordata; class Amphibia; order Caudata; family Salamandridae; genus Pleurodeles; species Pleurodeles waltl. The sequence continues at coordinate 1,039,125,531 of NC_090448.1, read as the reverse complement.
GGTGGGTCAGGGGAGGGAAAGAGGTTAAGATTAGCAAGGAAAAGTTTTTTAGGACCAAGGTAAAGGGTAGGAGAAGTGGTGATGGGAGTGGAGGAAGAGGATGTGGTTGAAGGAGAGTCAGGTGTGCTGTCTTTGGGTGCAGGTGCTTGTGCTGGAGGCTGTCGTGAGGTGGATGGCTGTTGGGTGGGTGTCTGCCTGCGTTTGTGTGTCTTGGAAGAGGGGGTGATAGACACAGTGGGAGAGGACACAGGGGACGTGTAAATGGTAGTGGGGGTGGTGACTGCACGTGTGCGGACTGTACTGGAGGGTGTGCTGGTGATGGAAGCACTGGCTGATGGTGGTGTGCATGCAGGTGTGAGTGTAGACGTCACAGGGAGGGAGGAGGGAGACGAGGAGGAGGGAGACACAGAGGTGGTAGTGACTGTTGGAATGTCTGCATCTGGGTGTTGCTTGCGTGAATGCTTGTGGGTTCTGTGGTGCTTGTGTCTGGATGAGCTGCCCTTGGGTGTTGAGGTGTGTGCAGGCTGGTCTGATGGTGTGGATGGGATAGGCTGAGGAACAGGAGACAGAGACAGGGTGGAGGCAGTCAGAAGAGGGAGGCTGGAAACAGGGACAATGGCTGCCGTCAGTGCTGAGGCCAGAGCATTGAACGATCGTTGATGGGCAGCCTGACCCGAATGAATGCCCTCCAGGTAGGCATTGCTCCAATGCACCTCCCTTTCTACCCCCTGGATGGCATTCAAAAGGGTAGTCTGCCCAACAATGATGGTCTGAAGGAGGTCAATGACCTCCTCACTGAGGGCAGCAGGGGTGACAGGGGCACGGGCTTTCATCTTTCCGTTGTGTTTTTCTCAGAAATGCTTTGCTATTAAATAAGAAAAATATTGATTCATTATGGCACATTTATGTTGAAGAATCTTTGGCTTGACTTTATTCGTTGTGATATCTACATAAGTTTTATTACAGGTACATTGTAGCATATCAACAACATAATCGGTTTTACATGTGATATTTGCAAGCTCTGCATTTTGCACATTTCCAAAAGCCAAATTCTGTCAACAAACTTATTTTGGAGGGTTTAAATGGAAGTATATGACTTTGCATCAATAAGTCTTCTAAAGAGGCTACTTTTCTATAGGTAATCTGTGAATGACCAGAGAGAACTCTTTTTAAGTGTTTACCCATTAGTACGATTCTCCAATTAATTTTAGTGATTTTTCTTAATTGATGATGCTTTGTTTTGTAATCCATAATGAGAATACATATATTTTTTTTTCTTTAGGTTGTTTGTGATGGGTTACTAACAATTCTTCTTTTTTTTGGCTTGAACTCTTAGAATTACATTTTGAAGGACATCAAATGGATAGCCTCTGTGTTCAAACCGTGTAATCATTTCCTTTACCTGATCTTCAAAATCCATCATTTCTGAACAGTTTTGTCTGACACATAATACTTTTCCAAAGGGCACACCCCTCTTCAAAGCTTTGGGTTGCCCACTATTTGCATGTAAAATGCTATAACAGGAAGTGGCTTTACAATGAACTTTGCTACACATTTTCTTGTCTTTCATATAACCCTCAATGTCCAAATTATCAATTTCCTACTTATGTATGGTATGGGTAAATCCCACGTTGTACTCATTATCAGTCATGGATAAGATGATAATTTGAAACTTTCCATATCTCCTTCCCAAATGATAAACAAAGCATCAATAAAACAAGTCCATAATTTAATGTGTCCTAACATATTCAGATTTTTGTCGGTCCATACAACTTCTGCCTCCCAATAGCCCATCATCAAATTTGCATATGATAGAGCAAAAGATGTCCTCATTGATGCTCTCTGTTTTTTAAAGTTAAAAGTGCCATCAAATATAAAGACATTTTTGTTCAAACAAAATTCAAGCATTTCTAATAGAATAGTTGAGTATTCCAGATAACTCACAGACCTGGCTCTGAGAAAATATTTACATGCGTTGGAGCCATTACAATGCTGGATAGATGTGTATAGTGATGTTACATCTATTGGCACCTTTAGATAATTCTCCTTCTAAGGAATATCATGAATTTTATTCAAGAAATCAGTTGAGTCTCTCAGATATGATGGGAGTGCTGTTAAGTATCAGAAAAGAAATATATCTACAAATCTTGATGTACTCTCCAATAAATAACCCATTGAACTGCCAATTGGGGGAACTGGTGGATTGTTAATGATTTTGTGTACTGTGGGGAGAAAATAAATAGTTGGCATAATAAGGTGATCCATTTTCAAGTATTTTTTGTTCATCTTGATCAATTAAATCCAATTCTGCTCACTTCATAAGTTTGTTATAGTATTCTGTGGTGATCACTTTTGTTGGGTTTGTGTTCATTTTGATACAATGCTGTTTAATTTTAAGTTGCCTTTCAGCTTCCAATATATATTTAAAGTGATCCTAAATCACTACATTCATGCCTTTATCAGAACCCTTGTTGATTTGTTGGTCCTCTAGTAATTCTATAATTACTTCCTATTCTTTATTCGTCAAGTTGTTCCTCCTTTTTGTCATTGTGTTTGTTAGCAAGTTGGCTGATCTAATCTACCATGTGTTTCTGAAATAAATTAATCTTATTACCAGTAAACATTTGCACAATGATTGAGGTTTGCAACCACTTTTTCCATTGACTTTTACAAAATTGCACCTCAGAAACTTCTTGAATAGGATTTCCACTGAATTCTTCCTGAGATTCCTTTTTTGGGGATGTCAGATCTAATAAACCTGATACATGTTTTACTCTCAGCACATATGCCCTTATCTTTTATCAATAGTTGTTCTAGTATGGATCACAAATATTTTTCAGTTTTAATTTCCTTGAGAACTAACATAAATCTACTCTCATATATGCATGATCAAAATCAGCCTCTGGGCAGAAGGAGAAGCCTTTCTTCAGTACTGTTTTTGATCTTCAGTAAGGCCTTTTGATGAGAGGTCAATGAAATAATTTTCATTATTTTGTATCTACTTAATTCTCTTTATTTTCTCTTTTCTCCTCCTGGTCTTGTTCTTCCATCTTCTATTACTTCCATGAACCTTGGTTTTCCCCTGCCTCTTTTGATTGTACTTCCTCTCCCTCTTTGCATTGTATACATCTGTGTAAGTCCAATTTCCCCAGCAAATCCAGGTTCAATAATGAGAGCCCTTCATCCGCTGAACTTATTTCTGAGTTGTCCCTAAGTTCTGGCACCTCTGTGTGCCCAAGACTATATCCATGGTTTCTCTATTGCTCATAGAGTTTAACCTCCTTGCAAAGGTATACATCTTTCTATTAGCGTAATCTAGTCTGTCTGTATTGACCGTTTTAGATTTTCTAGCTTCCACTTCAATTTCATGTTTTGTGACCCATCCACTCCAAAGCACCTTTTCTTTCATTGTTCATTTTTAAAAATTTCAATTCTTGTTCCAATTCTTTATCTTTCTCATTGTTTAACATTCTTGCTGCCTGTGAACTAAGTGTTTGTATTAATTAAAGAAGCATTCCATTGAGTCAATTTGCTAATTTTTTTATTAGATCTTCATCCAAATCACTGTTGGCATTATTATAATACACAGGTCTCTAGCAACTCTTACATAAAGGATAAAGAATAAGACCACATAATAGTTAGGTAAAAATTTCAATGAAAGCATAAAATTGTAATTCTCACAAAACACTGAAATTCACCAGGTATGTTACACTCAAGGAACTATTACTCTCACCCCTGCCATGCACAGTGCTGTTATCATTGATGTCATTTCAGATGTCATCAGTGATGTTATCAATGACTTGATAGAACATGTGATGAATGATGCAATACATGTGGCCCTAAGCAATGCATGGTAAGGGCAAGAGTTATAGGGGGTGATTCTAACCCTGGCGGTCGGTGATAAAGCGGCGGCCAACCCGCCAACAGGCTGGTGGTCCAAAAAATGGAATTCTGACCCTGGCGGGAACCGCCAACACAGCCCGCCACATTAACACTCCGCCCGCCACGGCGGTACAGACAAACAGCGCGGCGGTCACCGCCAACAGACAGGCGGCAGACAATGTACCGCCCACAGTATCATAACTCACCAATCCGCCACCTTTTCCGGGGCGGGAGCCCCGCCGATAAAAACACGACGGAAACAGACTACGAACGGGAAAACGCTCACCTCTACGCACTCCACGAGGAAGGAGGACAGCATGGAACCCGAATTAAACATCCTTCCTGCTCTCGTCTACCTGCTCGTCTACCACGAGTACGAACGCCGGCGCAGACGACAACGGTGAGTACTGCACCTAGGACACACGGGAGGGGGGATGAGGAAAGCTTACGGCACACACATATGCGACCCCCAACCCCCCAAACTATGTACACACCAATGCAGAGCAACAAGTCACAGTGACACCACCCAAACCCCCCTGAAAAATGCAAAGACATAATTAAATTGTGAATAAAAATTTATGTACAAAATAGGCTCTGAAAAGTATTGGTCAACTAGCCAAAAAATCAATATCAAAATAATTCTATATACAGTGCAATGGATAACCGACGCAATTAGTCCTGTACATCAAAAGAAAATCGAAGTGTCCGTGGGCCAAAGTGTAACAACACAAGGGCAAAGCCCACACAGGAGACCTGAGTCCTTTGGAGAGAACACTGCAGGGGCATCTGATGACAAAACTACAGGCACCTCAGGTGGAAGGGAAGGGGGGGGCACCACAGCCACATGAGTCCACGACGCCAGATCCAGGAAGGGGCCACCATGCCTACTGTGCCATCCTGGGGAGTGCAAAGCCACAGTCTCTCAAGTCTCTACAGTAGGTGGGTTGCCCACTGTTCCATCCTGGGGAGTGCAAAGCCACAGTCTCTCAAGTCTCTACAGTAAGTGGGTTGCCCACTGTTCCATCCTGGGGAGTGCAAAGCCACAGTCTCTCAAGTCTCTACAGTAGGTGGGTTGCCCACTGTTCAAGCCTGGGGAGTGCAAAGCCACAGTCTCTCAAGTCTCTACAGTAGGTGGGTTGCCCACTGTTCCATCCTGGGGAGTGCAAAGCCACAGTCTCTCAAGTCTATACAGTAGGTGGGTTGCCCACTGTTCAAGCCTGGGGAGTGCAATGCCACAGTCTCTCAAGTCTATACAGTAGGTGGGTTGCCCACTGTTCAAGCCTGGGGAGTGCAAAGCCACAGTCCATCAGGTGGATTACAGTCTCCACTGGTCAAGGAGGAGGCATGGTGGGCACAGTGAACCGTTCACAGTGCATGCAGGAAGGGCCAAGCGGAGTGGTGCTTGACAGGAAGGGCCCAGCGGAGCGGTGCTTGAGACGGCGGGGCCCAGCGGAGCGGTGCTTGACAGGAAGGGCCCAGCGGAGCGGTGCTTGAGACGGCGGGGCCCAGCGGAGCGGTGCTTGACAGGAAGGGCCCAGCGGAGCGGTGCTTGAGACGGCGGTGCCCAGCGGAGCGGTGCTTGACAGGAAGGGCCCAGCGGAGCGGTGCTAGAGTTGAAGGGCCCAGCGGAGCGGTGCTTGAGTTGAAGGGCCCAGCGGAGCGGTGCTAGAGTTGAAGGGCCCAGCGGAGCGGTGCTTGAGACTGCGGGGCCCAGCGGAGCGGTGCTTGACAGGAAGGGCCCAGCGGAGCGGTGCTTGAGGCGGCGGGGCCCAGCGGAGCTGTGCTTGACAGGAAGGGCCCAGCGGAGCGGTGCTAGAGTTGAAGGGCCCAGCAGAGCGGTGCTTGAGACGGCGGTGCCCAGCGGAGCGGTGCTTGACAGGAAGGGCCCAGCGGAGCGGTGCTTGAGTTGAAGGGCCCAGCGGAGCGGTGCTAGAGTTGAAGGGCCCAGCGGAGCGGTGCTTGAGACGGCGGGGCCCAGCGGAGCGGTGCTTGACAGGAAGGGCCCAGCGGAGCGGTGCTTGAGACGGCGGGGCCCAGCGGAGCGGTGCTTGACAGGAAGGGCCCAGCGGAGCGGTGCTTGAGACGGCGGGCCCCAGCGGAGCGGTGCTTGACAGGAAGGGCCCAGCGGAGCGGTGCTTGAGACGGCGGGGCCCAGCGGAGCGGTGCTAGAGTTGAAGGGCCCAGCGGAGCGGTGCTAGAGTTGAAGGGCCCAGTGGAGCAGTGCTTGAGACGGCGGGGCCCAGCGGAGCGGTGCTTGACAGGAAGGGCCCTGTTCAGCGGTGCTCTTCTGCACGGCGGGGCCCTGTTCAGCGGTGCTCTTCTGCACGGCGGGGCCCTGTTCAGCGGTGCTCTTCTGCACGGCGGGGCCCTGTTCAGCGGTGCTCTTCTGCACGGCGGGGCCCTCTTCAGCGGTGCTCTTCTGCACGGCGGGGCCCTCTTCAGCGGTGCTCTTCTGCACTTTGGGGCCCTCTTCTTCTGCACGGCGGGGCCCTCTTCAGCGGTGCTCTTCTGCACGGCGGGGCCCTCTTCAGCGGTGCTCTTCTGCACGGCGGGCCCTGTTCAGCGGTGCTCTTCTGCACGGCGGGGCCCTCTTCAGCGGTGCTCTTCTGCACGGCGGGCCCTGTTCAGCAGTGCTCTTCTGCACGGCGGGGCCCTCTTCAGCTGTGCTCTTCTGCATGGCGGGGCCCTCTTCAGCGGTGCTCTTCTGCACGGCGGGGCCCTCTTCAGCGGTGCTCTTCTGCACGGCGGGGCCCTGTTCAGCGGTTCTCTTCTGCACGGCGGGGCCCTGTTCAGCGGTGCTCTTCTGCACGGCGGGGCCCTGTTCAGCGGTGCTCGTCCAGTAAGTCAAGGGAGCCAGACCTGGCCTGGACTCCCTGCTCAGTCGCCCTCCGACCGTGCTGTTGCTGGACCCTTCAGTGATGGAGTCCTGGGCCCTTTGGTGTCCTCCCTAACACCCGGGATGGGGCTTGTGGGCCCCTCCTGCTCCGCGCTCCTGCTGGCTGACTTCTCCGCCCTGCTGCCCTTTCGCTCCTTAAATGGGGCTCTCGGGCCCTTGCCTCCCCTAGATGTTGTGGCTGGTGAAGTGGGCGAACTTTGCTCCTTGGGGGCAGCCGTGTCAGTCCTCTCACGGCGGCCCTTTAGTTTCCTGGTCCTCTTGCCTGGGGGGGGGCTGGCTGTCCCCTTGCTGCTGACCGATGTATCACTGCTGGCAAAGGGTGGACTCCAGAACCCATGCACCACAGTGACACTCGAAGCTGGGCTGGTGGTGGCTGAGGTGCTCTTGGGACTCTTTGCAGATGGAGGGGGTGGGTCAGGGGAGGGAAAGAGGTTAAGATTAGCAAGGAAAAGTTTTTTAGGACCAAGGTAAAGGGTAGGAGAAGTGGTGATGGGAGTGGAGGAAGAGGATGTGGTTGAAGGAGAGTCAGGTGTGCTGTCTTTGGGTGCAGGTGCTTGTGCTGGAGGCTGTCGTGAGGTGGATGGCTGTTGGGTGGGTGTCTGCCTGCGTTTGTGTGTCTTGGAAGAGGGGGTGATAGACACAGTGGGAGAGGACACAGGGGACGTGTAAATGGTAGTGGGGGTGGTGACTGCACGTGTGCGGACTGTACTGGAGGGTGTGCTGGTGATGGAAGCACTGGCTGATGGTGGTGTGCATGCAGGTGTGAGTGTAGACGTCACAGGGAGGGAGGAGGGAGACGAGGAGGAGGGAGACACAGAGGTGGTAGTGACTGTTGGAATGTCTGCATCTGGGTGTTGCTTGCGTGAATGCTTGTGGGTTCTGTGGTGCTTGTGTCTGGATGAGCTGCCCTTGGGTGTTGAGGTGTGTGCAGGCTGGTCTGATGGTGTGGATGGGATAGGCTGAGGAACAGGAGACAGAGACAGGGTGGAGGCAGTCAGAAGAGGGAGGCTGGAAACAGGGACAATGGCTGCCGTCAGTGCTGAGGCCAGAGCATTGAACGATCGTTGATGGGCAGCCTGACCCGAATGAATGCCCTCCAGGTAGGCATTGCTCCAATGCACCTCCCTTTCTACCCCCTGGATGGCATTCAAAAGGGTAGTCTGCCCAACAATGATGGTCTGAAGGAGGTCAATGACCTCCTCACTGAGGGCAGCAGGGGTGACAGGGGCACGGGCTTTCATCTTTCCGTTGTGTTTTTCTCAGAAATGCTTTGCTATTAAATAAGAAAAATATTGATTCATTATGGCACATTTATGTTGAAGAATCTTTGGCTTGACTTTATTCGTTGTGATATCTACATAAGTTTTATTACAGGTACATTGTAGCATATCAACAACATAATCGGTTTTACATGTGATATTTGCAAGCTCTGCATTTTGCACATTTCCAAAAGCCAAATTCTGTCAACAAACTTATTTTGGAGGGTTTAAATGGAAGTATATGACTTTGCATCAATAAGTCTTCTAAAGAGGCTACTTTTCTATAGGTAATCTGTGAATGACCAGAGAGAACTCTTTTTAAGTGTTTACCCATTAGTACGATTCTCCAATTAATTTTAGTGATTTTTCTTAATTCATGATGCTTTGTTTTGTAATCCATAATGAGAATAGATATATTTTTCTTCTTTAGGTTGTTTGTGATGGGTTACTAACAATTCTTTTTTTTGGCTTGAACTCTTAGAATTACATTTTGAAGGACATCAAATGGATAGCCTCTGTGTTCAAACCGTGTAATTATTTCCTTTACCTGATCTTCAAAATCCATCATTTCTGAACAGTTTTGTCTGACACATAATACTTTTCCAAAGGGCACACCCCTCTTCAAAGCTTTGGGTTGCCCACTATTTGCATGTAAAATGCTATAACAGGAAGTGGCTTTACAATGAACTTTGCTACACATTTTCTTGTCTTTCATATAACCCTCAATGTCCAAATTATCAATTTCCTACTTATGTATGGTATGGGTAAATCCCACGTTGTACTCATTATCAGTCATGGATAAGATGATAATTTGAAACTTTCCATATCTCCTTCCCAAATGATAAACAAAGCATCAATAAAACAAGTCCATAATTTAATGTGTCCTAACATATTCAGATTTTTGTCGGTCCATACAACTTCTGCCTCCCAATAGCCCATCATCAAATTTGCACATGATAGAGCAAAAGATGTCCTCATTGATGCTCTCTGTTTTTTAAAGTTAAAAGTGCCATCAAATATAAAGACATTTTTGTTCAAACAAAATTCAAGCATTTCTAATAGAATAGTTGAGTATTCCAGATAACTCACAGACCTGGCTCTGAGAAAATATTTACATGCGTTGGAGCCATTACAATGTTGGATAGATGTGTATAGTGATGTTACATCTATTTGCACCTTTAGATAATTCTCCTTCTAAGGAATATCATGAATTTTATTCAAGAAATCAGTTGAGTCTCTCAGATATGATGGGAGTGCTGTTAAGTATCAGAAAAGAAATATATCTACAAATCTTGATGTACTCTCCAATAAATAACCCATTGAACTGCCAATTGGGGGAACTGGGTGATTGTTAATGATTTTGTGTACTGTGGGGAGAAAATAAATAGTTGGCATAATAGGGTGATCCATTTTCAAGTATTTTTTGTTCATCTTGATCAATTAAATCCAATTCTGCCCACTTCATAAGTTTGTTATAGTATTCTGTGGTGATCACTTTTGTTGGGTTTGTGTTCATTTTGATACAATGCTGTTTAATTTTAAGTTGCCTTTCAGCTTCCAATATATATTTAAAGTGATCCTAAATCACTACATTCATGCCTTTATCAGAACCCTTGTTGATTTGTTGGTCCTCTAGTAATTCTATAATTACTTCCTATTCTTTATTCGTCAAGTTGTTCCTCCTTTTTGTCATTGTGTTTGTTAGCAAGTTGGCTGATCTAATCTACCATGTGTTTCTGAAATAAATTAATCTTATTACCAGTAAACATTTGCCGATAAAAGAATGATTGAGGTTTGCAACCACTTTTTCCATTGACTTTTACAAAATTGCACCTCAGAAACTTCTTGAATAGGATTTCCACTGAATTCTTCCTGAGATTCCTTTTTTGGGGATGTCAGATCTAATAAACCTGATACATGTTTTACTCTCAGCACATATGCCCTTATCTTTTATCAATAGTTGTTCTAGTATGGATCACAAATATTTTTCAGTTTTAATTTCCTTGAGAACTAACATAAATCTACTCTCATATATGCATGATCAAAATCAGCCTCTGGGCAGAAGGAGAAGCCTTTCTTCAGTACTGTTTTTGATCTTCAGTAAGGCCTTTTGATGAGAGGTCAATGAAATAATTTTCATTATTTTGTATCTACTTAATTCTCTTTATTTTCTCTTTTCTCCTCCTGGTCTTGTTCTTCCATCTTCTATTACTTCCATGAACCTTGGTTTTCCCCTGCCTCTTTTGATTGTACTTCCTCTCCCTCTTTGCATTGTATACATCTGTGTAAGTCCAATTTCCCCAGCAAATCCAGGTTCAATAATGAGAGCCCTTCATCCGCTGAACTTATTTCTGAGTTGTCCCTAAGTTCTGGCACCTCTGTGTGCCCAAGACTATATCCATGGTTTCTCTATTGCTCATAGAGTTTAACCTCCTTGCAAAGGTATACATCTTTCTATTAGCGTAATCTAGTCTGTCTGTATTGACCGTTTTAGATTTTCTAGCTTCCACTTCAATTTCATGTTTTGTGACCCATCCACTCCAAAGCACCTTTTCTTTCATTGTTCATTTTTAAAAATTTCAATTCTTGTTCCAATTCTTTATCTTTCTCATTGTTTAACATTCTTGCTGCCTGTGAACTAAGTGTTTGTATTAATTAAAGAAGCATTCCATTGAGTCAATTTGCTAATTTTTTTATTAGATCTTCATCCAAATCACTGTTGGCATTATTATAATACACAGGTCTCTAGCAACTCTTACATAAAGGATAAAGAATAAGACCACATAATAGTTAGGTAAAAATTTCAATGAAAGCATAAAATTGTAATTCTCACAAAACACTGAAATTCACCAGGTATGTTACACTCAAGGAACTATTACTCTCACCCCTGCCATGCACAGTGCTGTTATCATTGATGTCATTTCAGATGTCATCAGTGATGTTATCAATGACTTGATAGAACATGTGATGAATGATGCAATACATGTGGCCCTAAGCAATGCATGGTAAGGGCAAGAGTTATAGGGGGTGATTCTAACCCTGGCGGTCGGTGATAAAGCGGCGGCCAACCCACCAACAGGCTGGTGGTCCAAAAAATGGAATTCTGACCCTGGCGGGAACCGCCAACACAGCCCGCCACATTAACACTCCGCCCGCCACGGCGGTACAGACAAACAGCGCGGCGGTCACCGCCAACAGACAGGCGGCAGACAATGTACCGCCCACAGTATCATAACTCACCAATCCGCCACCTTTTCCGGGGCGGGAGCCCCGCCGATAAAAACACGGCGGAAACAGACTACGAACAGGAAAACGCTCACCTCTACGCACTCCACGAGGAAGGAGGACAGCATGGAACCCGAATTAAACATCCTACCTGCTCTCGTCTACCTGCTCGTCTACCACGAGTACGAACGCCGGCGCAGACGACAACGGTGAGTACTGCACCTAGGACACACGGGAGGGGGGATGAGGAAAGCTTACGGCACACACATATGCGACCCCCAACCCCCCAAACTATGTACACACCAATGCAGAGCAACAAGTCACAGTGACACCACCCAAACCCCCCTGAAAAATGCAAAGACATAATTAAATTGTGAATAAAAATTTATGTACAAAATAGGCTCTGAAAAGTATTGGTCAACTAGCCAAAAAATCAATATCAAAATAATTCTATATACAGTGCAATGGATAACCGAGGCAATTAGTCCTGTACATCAAAAGAAAATCGAAGTGTCCGTGGGCCAAAGTGTAACAACACAAGGGCAAAGCCCACACATGAGACCTGAGTCCTTTGGAGAGAACACTGCAGGGGCATCTGATGACAAAACTACAGGCACCTCAGGGGGAAGGGAAGGGGGGGGCACCACAGCCACATGAGTCCACGACGCCAGATCCACGAAGGGGCCACCATGCCTACTGTGCCATCCTGGGGAGTGCAAAGCCACAGTCTCTCAAGTCTCTACAGTAGGTGGGTTGCCCACTGTTCCATCCTGGGGAGTGCAAAGCCACAGTCTCTCAAGTCTCTACAGTAAGTGGGTTGCCCACTGTTCCATCCTGGGGAGTGCAAAGCCACAGTCTCTCAAGTCTCTACAGTAGGTGGGTTGCCCACTGTTCAAGCCTGGGGAGTGCAAAGCCACAGTCTCTCAAGTCTCTACAGTAGGTGGGTTGCCCACTGTTCCATCCTGGGGAGTGCAAAGCCACAGTCTCTCAAGTCTATACAGTAGGTGGGTTGCCCACTGTTCAAGCCTGGGGAGTGCAAAGCCACAGTCTCTCAAGTCTATACAGTAGGTGGGTTGCCCACTGTTCAAGCCTGGGGAGTGCAAAGCCACAGTCCATCAGGTGGATTACAGTCTCCACTGGTCAAGGAGGAGGCATGGTGGGCACAGTGAACCGTTCACAGTGCATGCAGGAAGGGCCAAGCGGAGCGGTGCTTGACAGGAAGGGCCCAGCGGAGCGGTGCTTGAGACGGCGGGGCCCAGCGGAGCGGTGCTTGACAGGAAGGGCCCAGCGGAGCGGTGCTTGAGACGGCGGGGCCCAGCGGAGCGGTGCTTGACAGGAAGGGCCCAGCGGAGCGGTGCTTGAGACGGCGGTGCCCAGCGGAGCGGTGCTTGACAGGAAGGGCCCAGCGGAGCGGTGCTAGAGTTGAAGGGCCCAGCGGAGCGGTGCTTGAGTTGAAGGGCCCAGCGGAGCGGTGCTAGAGTTGAAGGGCCAAGCGGAGCGGTGCTTGAGACTGCGGGGCCCAGCGGAGCGGTGCTTGACAGGAAGGGCCCAGCGGAGCGGTGCTTGAGACGGCGGGGCCCAGCGGAGCTGTGCTTGACAGGAAGGGCCCAGCGGAGCGGTGCTAGAGTTGAAGGGCCCAGCGGAGCGGTGCTTGAGACGGCGGTGCCCAGCGGAGCGGTGCTTGACAGGAAGGGCCCAGCGGAGCGGTGCTTGAGTTGAAGGGCCCAGCGGAGCGGTGCTAGAGTTGAAGGGCCCAGCGGAGCGGTGCTTGAGACGGCGGGGCCCAGCAGAGCGGTGCTTGACAGGAAGGGCCCAGCGGAGCGGTGCTTGAGACGGCGGGGCCCAGTGGAGCGGTGCTTGAGACGGCGGGCCCCAGCGGAGCGGTGCTTGACAGGAAGGGCCCAGCGGAGCGGTGCTTGAGACGGCGGGGCCCAGCGGAGCGGTGCTAGAGTTGAAGGGCCCAGCGGAGCGGTGCTTGAGACGGCGAGGCCCAGCGGAGCGGTGCTTGACAGGAAGGGCCCAGCGGAGCGGTGCTTGAGACGGCGGGGCGCAGCGCAGCGGTGCTTGACAGGAAGGGCCCAGCGGAGCGGTGCTTGAGACGCCGGGGCCCAGCGGAGCGGTGCTTGACAGGAAGGGCCCAGCGGAGTGGTGCTAGAGTTGAAGGGCCCAGCGGAGTGGTGCTTGAGACGGTGGGGCCCAGCGGAGCGGTGCTTGACAGGGAGGGCCCAGCGGAGCGGTGCTTGAGACGGCGGGGCCCAGCGGAGCGGTGCTTGAGTTGAAGGGCCCAGCGGAGCGGTGCTAGAGTTGAAGGGCCCAGCGGAGCGGTGCTTGAGACGGCGGGGCCCCGCGGAGCAGTGCTTGACAGGAAGGGCCCAGCGGAGCGGTGCTTGAGACGGCAGGGCCCAGCGGAGCGGTGCTTGACAGGAAGGGCCGAGTGGAGCGGTGCTAGAGTTGAAGGGCCCAGCGGAGCGGTGCTTGAGACGGCGGGGCCCAGCGGAGCGGTGCTTGACAAGAAGGGCCCAGCGGAGCGGTGCTTGAGACGGCGGGGCCCAGCGGAGCGGTGCTTGACAGGAAGGGCCCAGCGGAGCGGTGCTTGAGACGGCGGGGCCCAGCGGAGCGGTGCTAGAGTTGAAGGGCCCAGCGGAGCGGTGCTAGAGTTGAAGGGCCCAGCGGAGCGGTGCTTGACAGGAAGGGCCCTGTTCAGCGGTGCTCTTCTGCACGGTGGGGCCCTGTTCAGCGGTGCTCTTCTGCACGGCGGGGCCCTGTTCAGCGGTGCTCTTCTGCACGGCGGGGCCCTGTTCAGCGGTGCTCTTCTGCACGGCGGGGCCCTCTTCAGCGGTGCTCTTCTGCACGGCGGGGCCCTCTTCTTCTGCACAGCGGGGCCCTCTTCAGCGGTGCTCTTCTGCACGGCGGGGCCCTCTTCAGCGGTGCTCTTCTGCACGGCGGGGCCCTGTTCAGCGGTGCTCTTCTGCACGCGGGGCCCTCTTCAGCGGTGCTCTTCTGCACGGCGGGCCCTGTTCAGCGGTGCTCTTCTGCACGGCGGGGCCCTCTTCAGCGGTGCTCTTCTGCATGGCGGGGCCCTCTTCAGCGGTGCTCTTCTGCATGGCGGGGCCCTCTTCAGCGGTGCTCTTCTGCACGGCGGGGCCCTGTTCAGCGGTGCTCTTCTGCACGGTGGGGCCCTGTTCAGCGGTGCTCTTCTGCACGGCGGGGCCCTGTTCAGCGGTGCTCGTCCAGTAAGTCAAGGGAGCCAGACCTGGCCTGGACTCCCTGCTCAGTCGCCCTCCGACCGTGCTGTTGCTGGACCCTTCGGTGATGGAGTCCTAGGCCCTTTGGTGTCCTCCCTAACACCCGGGATGGGGCTTGTGGGCCCCTCCTGCTCCGCGCTCCTGCTGGCTGACTTCTCCGCCCTGCTGCCTTTTCGCTCCTTAAATGGGGCTCTCGGGCCCTTGCCTCCCCTAGATGTTGTGGCTGGTGAAGTGGGTGAACTTTGCTCCTTGGGGGCAGCCGTGTCAGTCCTCTCACGGCGGCCCTTTAGTTTCCTGGTCCTCTTGCCTGGGGGGGGCTGGCTGTCCCCTTGCTGCTGACCGATGTATCACTGCTGGCAAAGGGTGGACTCCAGAACCCATGCACCACAGTGACACTCGAAGCTGGGCTGGTGGTGGCTGAGGTGCTCTTGGGACTCTTTGCAGATGGAGGGGGTGGGTCAGGGGAGGGAAAGAGGTTAAGATTAGCAAGGAAAAGTTTTTTAGGACCAAGGTAAAGGGTAGGAGAAGTGGTGATGGGAGTGGAGGAAGAGGATGTGGTTGAAGGAGAGTCAGGTGTGCTGTCTTTGGGTGCAGGTGCTTGTGCTGGAGGCTGTCGTGAGGTGGATGGCTGTTGGGTGGGTGTCTGCCTGCGTTTGTGTGTCTTGGAAGAGGGGGTGACAGACACAGTGGGAGAGGACACAGGGGACGTGTAAATGGTAGTGGGGGTGGTGACTGCACGTGTGCGGACTGTACTGGAGGGTGTGCTGGTGATGGAAGCACTGGCTGATGGTGGTGTGCATGCAGGTGTGAGTGTAGACGTCACAGGGAGGGGGGAGGGAGACGAGGAGGAGGGAGACACAGAGGTGGTAGTGACTGTTGGAATGTCTGCATCTGGGTGTTGCTTGCGTGAATGCTTGTGGGTTCTGTGGTGCTTGTGTCTGGATGAGCTGCCCTTGGGTGTTGAGGTGTGTGCAGGCTGGTCTGATGGTGTGGATGGGATAGGCTGAGGAACAGGAGACAGAGACAGGGTGGAGGCAGTCAGAAGAGGGAGGCTGGAAACAGGGACAATGGCTGCCGTCAGTGCTGAGGCCAGAGCATTGAACGATCGTTGATGGGCAGCCTGACCCGAATGAATGCCCTCCAGGTAGGCATTGCTCCAATGCACCTCCCTTTCTACCCCCTGGATGGCATTCAAAAGGGTAGTCTGCCCAACAATGATGGTCTGAAGGAGGTCAATGACCTCCTCACTGAGGGCAGCAGGGGTGACAGGGGCACGGGCTGAGGTGCCTGGGGCAAAGGAGACGCCCGCCTTCCTGGGCGAGCGGGCACGGAGCGTAGGCTGAGGGGCTGCTGGGAGGGCGAGGCTGGTGCGCTGGGTGGCGGCTGTACCTGTAGAGGCGGGGGGCCCGGATGTTGCCGCCACCGCTAGGGAGCTCCCATCCGAGGACGTGTCGGTGTCGCTGGTGTCACCACCGGTCCCCGTTGTGGTGCTCCCCTCGCCCTCCGGATCACTGGTGCCCTCGGTGTCTGTTCCTGGGCCCACCGGGGCCTTGTGACTTGCAGCTCCCTCGTGCTCCGATGCCAATTCTCTTCTGCCTGATGATGCTAATGCACACATGCACAAGAAGATGAAGAAAAAGGGTGGGGGAAGAAATAATAAAACAGGTTGAGTGCATGCAATGTCAACACCGTTGGCGGAGAGGACAGACAAGCCTCATGCACTACGCTGCGCAATCGGGGTATACTACTCAGTAGTTGTGACCAGGCCTACAGGTCTATGACCAACAGATACACACATGGATGATGCAGGACCATGGATAGCTGTACTTGGCACCCTACAGAGGTGGGGGGCGGGGCACAGGGCCATGCCTAAAGGAGAGGACTACACTACAGAAAACGCCCTGGCCTAATGTCACCCACAACCCTCCTCCCCCACCCAGACGCCTCCACTGCGCATTAAGATAGCAGAATGTGCTGATACTCACCCCCTTGTGTCTGCTGTGATGTCCTCAAGCGCCCATCCAAATCAGGGTAGGCCACCGCCAGGATCCGGGACATCAGGGGGGTCAGGGTACGACTGGCACCCCTCCTAGGTTGGGAGGCCATCCCCAGCAGTGACTCGGCGGTCTTCCTGGTCCCGCGGCGGATGTCCTCCCACCTCTTGCGGCAGTGGGTGCCCCGTCTGACGTGGACCCCCAGGGCCCAGACTTCCTTGGCGATGGCACGCCAAATGTCGACTTTCTGATGGGCGCTGACCTATTTGACATGTACAGGGTGGGAAAGGAAAATTCATCATTTATCTGCATGTTAGATGTAATTGCCCCCCCCTCCCCGAATTTGCCATGTGGCACATGCTCTCATCTGTCGTGCGTTGCACTCCTCATTCGCTCCCCACCCCACCATCTTACATCCACCCCACTCAACACAGGCATAGCCCATTCCATGTGCACCCAGTGTACTTACCTGTTGGTCTGGAGGACCGTAGAGTAACGCATACTGGGGGAGGACCCCATCCACTAGTTTCTCCAACTCTTCAGACGTGAAGTCAGGGGCCCTTTCCCCAGTCGCAGCAGCCATTGTCTCTTCCAGACCGAGGTCACAGCAGCACTTGCAGTATAGGTCCTCTCCTGTGGATGATCAGGTCTCGAGTGATTAAGCAGATAGAAAATGGCGGTCACGCCCGCGGCGGTGCGTACCTCCGCGGTGCGTACCGCGACCGCCAGCGCACCTCGTCATTGGCTCCTGAAACCCATAGGCTTCAATGTTAACCAATGCGGCTTCGTATAGCGGTCTTCGACCGCCTACCGCCACGGTGTGCCACGCCAGCGCATTGACCTCACATCCCATTGTCCCACTTCACAGGTCAGGCAGCCGCCATTTCAAGGGCCCACATGGCATAATTTGTACTGCGTCACACAGGCCTAGGCCTTGCATTGCCACACATACACGCCTTTCAATACATAGATAATCGTGTGCTATGCATGCTGGGGTGAACGTACCTGTGATTTGCTTGACTCTGTGCTCCATGTTGTCCTTCCTAGGCACCGTCCGCTGGGACTTGCGAGGAGAAGGATGAATCCTCGCGTCTACCGACCGCTGGTGGACCTGTCGACAATGGAAGAACGCCATATCATACTACGATACCGCCTTGACCGAGCCACTATACATGAACTGTGTGCCCAGCTGGAGCCAGCCCTGATGTCCCCCATCCGCCAACCCACAGGAATTCCCCCTCTAGTGCAGGTTCTGTCAGTCCTCCATTTTTTGGCAAGTGGCTCATTCCAGACAACAGTGGCCATGTCATCTGGAATGTCTCAGCCTATGTTTTCAAAAATTCTGTCTAGAGTGTTGTCTGCCCTGACGAAACACATGCAGAGCTACATTGTATTCCCTGAGGAGGTTGATTTGGCCACTGTGAAGGGTGATTTTTATGCCCTTGGACATATCCCCAACATAATTGGTGCCATTGATGGGACCCATGTGACTTTAGTACCCCCAAAAGACGATGAGCAGGTGTACAGAAACAGGAAAAGTTACCATTCTATGAACGTCCAGGTGGTCTGTTTGGCTGACCAGTACATCTCCCATGTGAATGCCAAGTTCCCTGGGTCAGTGCATGACGCGTATGTGATGCGTAATAGCAGCATCCCTTATGTGATGGAACAGCTACAGAGACAACGTGTGTGGCTAATTGGTGACTCTGCTTACCCCAACCTGCCTTGGCTATTGACCACAGTGAGGAATCCCCGGACCAGGGCAGAGGAACGGTACAATGAGGCCCATGGGCGAACTAGGAAGATCATAGAAAGAACCTTTGGCCTCCTGAAGGCCAGGTTTAGGTGCCTGCATATGACAGGGGGATCCCTGATGTACTCACCAAAGAAGGTGTGCCAGATCATCGTGGCCTGCTGTATGCTTCACAATCTGGCATTGCGACGTCAGGTGCCTTTCCTGCAGGAGGATGGTCCAGATGGTGGTGTTGAAGCAGCTGTGGAGCCTGCGGAGAGTGAAGAGGAGGAAGACGAAGAGGACGACCCAGACAACAGGGACAGAGTTATCCAACAGTATTTTCAGTAGCACACAGGTAAGAATCACCCACGCCATTTAACATTTACTGAAAGCCCCCTGCATCTTTACTTTGTGTATTTCCCCCCAGTTCTTGTATACTGATGTTTGATTTTCCCTTCCCTTTTCAGTGCTGTATGCCCCACTGCGTGACTTCTGTTTGGTTAGCCCATGGACTAATGCTTATTGACATCGGTATGTTGTCATCACAAAAATAACAGAACATTATTGATCAGTAATGTGTTAAACATTTGTAAATAATACAGGCTGACTCCTGAATGATTTCAGTGCAATGAGTGATTTATTTTTAGTGCTAGATATTGGTACATGATATTAAAATGGTGATGGGTGAGGGTGGAGTTATGTCCATGGCAGAGCCCAGTTCTCAGGTTCACAGGTGCATTTTCCATATGCCTGTGGAAGGATGGAGCAGGGGCAGTTCAAGGTTGGACAGGGTGACACTGTGGGACAGTGGGATGACATCAGGGGGTATCTTATGCTGGCGGGGGTCTTGGCATCCTACTCTGTCTTCCGGTGAGATCTCAGGTTCCTCTTGCGGGGTGGTTGTTCTTCAGCAGGAGGTGGGGTTCTGGTGGCCCATCGTTGTGTGGGGGCCTCCCGACCACTAGCGCCGGCAGAGGTGGTAGGCTGTTCCTGGCTAGTGACAGGGGCCCTTTGTGGTGCCACATGGTCTCGCAATGTGGTTTCTATCCGGTTGAGGGCCTGGACTATGGTCCCCATAGCGGTAGCGATGTTCCTGAGTTCATTGCTGAACCCCATGTACCGTTCCTCCCGCTGTGCCTGGATCTCGGTGAACCTGGCCAGTACCGTCGCCATCGTCTCCTGGGAGTGATGGTATGCTCCCATGATGGTGGTGAGGGCCTTTTGGAGAGTGGGTTCCCTGGGCCTGTCCCCCCCCCCCCTGTCGCACAGCAGCCCTCCCAGTTGCCCTGTTTCCCCGGGCCTCTGTCCCCTGGACGGTGTGCCCACTACCACTGCCCCCAGGTCCCTGTTGTTGTTGGGGTGCTGGGTCAGCCTGGGTGCCCTGTAGTGGCGGACACACCGCTGATTGACGCGTCCGCGAGACAGAGGCATAGGCCCGCTGGGTGGGAGCTGTGCTGGTGTTCCCAGAGGGGGTTGGGTCTGCTGTGGCCTGTGTCTGTGTGTGGGGAACCGACTGTCCAGAGGTCCCCGATGGTCCGGGCTGGTCATCAGGTTCTAGGTCGACAGAGCTGCTGTCCTCGCTGGGGGCCTGTTCTGGGGGTGGGATGGACAAATCTGGACCTTCCGTGGCGGTGTGTTGGCGTTCGGACCCTGCAGGTGTAAAGGAGTATGGTTATTGTTTCTGTGTGTGCCATGGCGTGCATTTTGAGTGCCCTTGTGGCATTCCCTTGTGGGAGGTGTTGTGAGGGTGGTGGGTGGGGGGGGGAGGTATATGGGTATGTGCAATGGTCATGCTTTGGTGGTGGCTGTCTATGGTTTGTGTTGGCATTCAGGGGTTGGTTTTGTTTAGGGTGGGTTGTGCTGGTGAGACATTGGCAGGGAGGTTGTGTGCTGGGGGGTTGAGATTGGGGGTGAGGGGGGGTTGGCATGCTGGTGGTTGGGGGGGTGAAGTAGTTGAGATTCGACTTACCAGAGTCCATTCCTCCGTGTACTCCAGCGAGGCCATCAGGATGCAGGATGTTTACTACCTCTTGCTCCCATGCTGTGAATTGGGGTGGAGTGGGTGGGGGTCCGCCGCCAGTCTTCTGCACAGCGATGTTGTGTTGCGACACCATCGAGCGCACCTTCCCCCGTAGGTCGTTCCATCACTTTCTGATATCTTCCCGATTTCTGGGATGCTGTCCCACAGCGTTGACCCTGTCTACGGTCCTTTGCCATAGCTCAGCCTTCCTTGATATAGTGGTGTGCTGCACCTGTGTGCCGAAGAGCTGGGGCTCAACCCTTATAATTTCCTCCACCATGACCCTGAGTTCTTGGTCCGAGAACCTGGGGTGTCTTTGGGGTGCCATGGGGTGGTGTGAATGAGGTGTGGGGTGGTCTTTGTGGTGATGTGCGTGGTGATATGTGGTGATGTGTTCGTAAATGTGGTGTGGGTGATGCAGTTGGGTTCCTGTGTGTGTTGGGGTTTTCGATTGCTGTGCTCGCTCTCTCTATCTCTCTCTCTCTCGCCTTCTCTCCGATTTCCAACTAGTGGGGTTTGTGGGTGATGTGGGTGTGTGTTTTATAGTTTATTGGATGTGTGGGAGTGTTGTTTGTATGTGTGTCAGGTGTGTGTATTTCAAATTGTCCAATGTGGCTGTGTTTTGGAGTTGTGTGTGTATTTTGAGCGCGGCGGTGTGTACCGCCAATGGAATACCGCGGTTGAAAGACCGCCGCGTGGATTCGTGGGTAAGAATGGCATGGGCGTGTTTGTGTTGGCGTGACGGTGGAGGTTTGGTCATCTCCAGTTTTCCGCGGCCCGCTGATGAGGCGGCCTTCCTTGGATGTCGGGTTTTTGGCAGTTTCACAGTTGGTGGTCAGAATGACCGTGGCGGTTTACCGCGGCCGCGGCGGTAGAATGGCGGACTTCTGACCGGCGGTAAGGGCCTTTTACCGCCGAGGTCAGAATGACCCCCATAGTTTCTTGAGTTAACTTGTGAATGTCAGTATTTTTTAGAGTTTAAAATGTAATGTTTAAAGGGATGTCTTCACATAACTATAATGTCACTTTACTTTTTCCAGTGAGTTTCTAGGCTTTGTCTAATGTAAGCCACCATGAAGTAATATTTACTGTTAGAATTGTCAGCCTTTGGGTGGCCTTCCCCCAAACTTTTTTCCTCCATTTTGTCTGGATTTTTGTTCTCCTGGCCGTAGGTTGCTGTGCAATTTAACACTGCTAACCAGTGCTAAAATGCATGTGCTCACTCCCCTAAACATGTTTTATACCCGATCAGCATATTTAATCCACATGTAAGTTCCTTGTAGAGTGGTATACTATATACCCAGAGCCTGTACATTTAATGCTACTAATGGGTCTGCAACACTTATTGTGCCATCCACTTTAGTGGCACCTTAAAACCTGTCCCAGGACTGCCATTAGAGCCTGAAGGCAGTGTCCCACTACTATTCAACATGCCATTTAAAACTCCTTGCCAAGCCTTAAGTGCCCCTTTTATTACCTGTAAGTCACCCCCTAAGGCAGGTCCTAAGTAGCCCACAGGGCAGGGTGCTGTGTTAATAAAAGGTTGGACATGTACTTTTTAGTTTCACATGTCCTGGTAGTGAAAAACTCCCAAAATATTTTTCTCACTACTAAGAGGCCTATCCCTCTCATAGCGTAACATTGGGGATTCCTTATTAAAATTAATACATTGTAATTCCTGAGCCAGAGGCGGTAGATATGTAATGTTTGGTGCCAATGAACATGTAATGATAAACCCACTTTAATAGTAAAGTCGGATTTATCATCACAAGTTTGAAAATGCCACTTTTAAAAAGTTGGCATTTTCCTGCCCTTAGCCCTCTGTGTCAATAACCTGCCTTAGGTCACATGACTGGGTGTAACTGACAGTTAGGACTTTGTGAATTTACCCAAGACAGTAACAATAGGGGGATTAGCAGAGCCTGAATGGGTCATTAACTGACTTAATGGGGGAAAGAGCTAAGCACAGCCCCACTTACAACTAAATAGGCTGTGCTCTGCCACCACACGATAGGCTTCACAACCCTGTATTTTTAGTGCAGCCAATTAGCAGCAAGGGCAGGGGACACAGGAAAGTCCTTGAACTTCAGAGAACACTTCTGGATATGTCTTTCAACT
Organism: Pleurodeles waltl; assembly: GCF_031143425.1. Taxonomy (NCBI): domain Eukaryota; kingdom Metazoa; phylum Chordata; class Amphibia; order Caudata; family Salamandridae; genus Pleurodeles; species Pleurodeles waltl. The sequence continues at coordinate 1,039,103,157 of NC_090448.1, read as the reverse complement.
TCTAGGAGCAGGGTACCAGGGTATACAAAGAGGGCTTTCAGTCCTGCTCCTCAATTCACTACTGGACCTGTGAAAGGACTCTCAGAGGACTGCCTGCTGCTGTGACCTGCTGTGCACTCTTCTAGACTGCTGCTGTACCTTGAGGGTCTGCTTTGCTACCTAGAGCCTGCTTGGGACCTCCAGAGACCAGCCCTGCTTCAGAGCCCTGCGTCACCACCTACACGCAGGACTCTAGAAGGGACACCACAGGCCAGTTCAGCTGGTCTCCTGTTTTGAGCCACAGGGACATAACAGGCTCCCACCATCTTAAACCTGCACCTGGACCCAGCCTGAGTGAGTCTTTCAACCCCAAGAGGTCTCCCTCCATTCCTGGACACTTGGTTGTTGTGCTAAAGGAGCCCAGATGGCCATTTTCTAAATCTGAGGACTTGCGATTTTGAATCTTAAACCTTAAGCTTAAACCTTAAACTGTAGTTTTACTAATTGAATTTTACTGGTTTTGGTGTCAATGATTTTTATTGTGTGGTATTTTCACTGTGTTGCTATTTGTGTACTGCATAAATACATAACATTTTGCCTCTAAGTTTAGCCTGACTGCCTTTTGTGACTAGCTACCTAGGGTCAAGCACAGGTTAATTTAGTGATTTTTCGTGGTTCACCCTGCAAGGGATTGTCGATGTTGCTTGACCAGGGTTCACACCCCAAAAAATCAACATCCCAATTTCTTACATTTACCATAGCCACATTGGTCTACCCCTTCCGTGCACCCCCATGAGTGGCATGGAGCAGCTGCAGGGCCAAGCTCCAAGCCCAAACCCCCTTGCAGGTGGCCAATCCTGTGCTGCACACAAACCCCCAGTGGATAGCCAACCCCCCATTGCTGGTCAACCCCCCACTGTGGCACAACAACCCACAGACACTCCTACACAACATTTTTGGTTTTTGGTTGTACTCTTGCAGTACTTTTGTAAAACTCCAGCAATTTGTGCACTGAGTACTGCAAGAGTACCACAAGTCTGCTTTGAAGAGAATTCCTTTTTCTCTTTGACCGGATGGGGATCCCACTGGAATGCCTTTTGCAAGGGCCAGGGGGTCAGTGTATCCCTACACTGCCCTTTTTTTGTTTTCATTTTTGGCACATGGGGACTGAGCTACGTTGGAGTAATCAAAGTCATTTTGGTAATTCTGCATTAATCTTTGATGCAGAATTACCAAATACTTCTGTTCACATAATTATACATAATTTTTAGGTTGGGGGGATTCTACCATGAAAGCACAACTAGCAAGCACCGGTGGCCGCTCACTGTTCATGTTTGTGGCAGTGGGTGTGGCGATAATAAGGACTATGATGCTCGGGTGGGTTGTGAATGACGACTTTATTTAAAGTTCTTTAAAGATACGAGATCGTCTTTAGAATTATATGGTTTGTGGGTTCTCCGTGCTAAGTTGTCTCTTCTCTTTTCCCCAGGTTTCCTCCTGACCGGCGAAGATACTCTTCGTGGGACTCCAAGGTACACCGGAAACAAGAGGAATGGAGATATGGGTGAGTCTGGGGTTTGTGGATGTATGTTTAGTGTTAACACGATAAAAAGGAAAGAGAAAGAGAGCCAGAGAGAGAGAGAGAGAGAGAGAGAGAGAAACCATCCCCTAGGATAGTGTGACAAATTGGAAAATAGAATGTACAGGAGGAGTCACCTCGGAGTGTCTTCGGAGTGATAGGTTTCTATTTCTGGGGTGCTCTTACTTCTAGTGCTCTTAATTCCTTCCTTACAGTGCTCTTAGTTTTAGTGCTCTTAATTCCTTCCTTATAGTGCTCTTTGTTTTAGTGCTCTTAATTCCTTCCTTTTATAGGGCTCCTGTTCCTTAATGCCCCTCTTCGTCATTTCTAGCGTTCCTTTCCTCCTCTCCTCTCCCTATAAACCCCCTCCCCTCTCCCTGTAGTCTCCCTCCCCTCTCCTCTCCTGGCGTCCCTCTTCCTTTTAAACAGAAATTGTCCTTTATATAGGACCGTACCTGGTTGAGCCACGTCCCTCCTGGGACGTGGTGGAATTCTCGCTCTTCTGTTTCCTCCTTGATCGCAATCCGGTCTTTGGTGCTTGTTTTCAGGGCTTCTCTGGTATTCGGTCTTCCTTCTGTTTCCTCCGGTCTTCCTCTCGGCGTTCTCGCGGCTCTCTCAGCGTCTTTTCCCTTCTCCTCCTCCTTCGCGCGTAGTCCGTCTTCTATTTCTCCCATTTCGGGAACCCGGATATCCGGGTTCCCTTTGAGGCTGACGGCGCTTACGTTGCTAGGACGCCTGGGCAGGGCGTCGTCAGGGAAGGAGAATCGAGACTCCGTTCCCGATTCTGTTTTTATAGTAGCCGGAACATCCGTCTGCCGGCTACACACCCCATCCCAAGATCGGGACTGATACAGTTCCGAAGATCCAGGAAATCGAGACAAGTAGTCTGCAGGCCCTTGGAGAGTACCCGGAATATGACGAACCTGAAAAGAAAAGGGTTGTAGTTCCACAAACCATCTAAGGATTCAGGAGTTGGAGTCCTTATGGGAAGCCAACCAAGTCAGGGGAGCATGGTCAGTAAATAGAACAAAAGGATGTCCCAAGAGATAGTACCTCAGGTTCTCAACAGCCCATTTGATAGCAAGACACTCACGTTCGATAATCGGATAGTAACACTCCCTGGGTAACAGTTTCCTACTAATGAAGACAATGGGGTGGTCATGACCATCGTCGTCAGGCTGGGAAAGTACTGCCCCTAACCCTACATCCGAGGCATCCGTATGAAGATGGAAAACCTTAGTAAAATCAGGACACCTTAAGACTGGCTCTGTAGTGAGGTAGGATTTTAGTTGATTAAAACTAGTCAGTTGTTTTTCAGATAGGAATGTTATCTTAGATGGTCGTTTTTTTTTAAGGAGGTCTGTGAGGGGGGCGGCCCAGGTGGAATACCAAGGTATGAAACGTCGATAATAACCAATTAACCCCAAGAAGGAGAGAAGTTCCTTCTTTGTTGTGGGGTTAGGGACTTCCTGGATGGCCTCTATCTTGCTCTTTTGCGGTCGGAGCTGGCCCTTTCCTATAAAATACCCCAGATAAGCAATGTGGTCATAACCCAGATGATATTTTTTGGGATTGGCTGTGAGACCGGCTGCGTGTAATGCCTGAAATATTTCATGGAGATGGACAAGATGGTCATCCCACAATATCGTCTAAATAGGCTGCAGCATATTTTTGAAAAGGTCTTAAAAGATGGTGCATTAGTCTTTGGAATGTGGCTGGAGCCCCGTGGAGCCCAAATGGAAGTACCGTAAAATGGTAGAGTCCTGAATGAGTGGAGAAAGCAGTATTCTCCCTATCAGCTGGTGCTAGGGGTATTTGCCAGTACCCTTTCGTTAAATCGAGTGTTGACATATATTGGGCTTTGCCCAGTCGTTTGAGTAGGTCATCCACTCTGGGGATTGGGTATGTATCGAATAGAGAAATTTCATTTAGACGGCGGAAGTCAATACAGAATCTTATCGAACCGTCTGGTTTTGGGACGATGACAACGGGGGAACACCAAGGACTTGTAGATGGCTCTATGACCTTCAATTTTAACATAGCTTGTACCTCTTCTTCAATTAAATGTCGGCGGGCCTCTGGGATACGATAAGGGCGTAGCTTTATCACTTTCCCCTCAGGGGTTCTGATGTGATGTTGGATCAGATGAGTTTTTCCCGGTATTCTCGAGAAAAACCGACTTTGTCGTTTTAAGAGGTTGTTTAGTTGATTCATCTGATCTCCTGTGATGTTGGCATTAATGTGGGGTGTCTGTGCATTTACATCGCTGTTAGTGGGACACAACTCAATGTCTAGGGGTTCCTCAGGGGTTATTAGGAATCCGGTAGCTGACTGATTTGGCACAATCGTGGGTTCTTCCCATTTTTTTAACAAGTTAATATGGTAAATTTGTGTTCTATTGGGGTATTTGGATATTTCCACCAGGTAAGTAACAGGGGAAATTGCTTTTAAAATTGTATACAGGCCCTGCCACTTGGCCAGGAGCTTATTATCTGAACAGGGTCTTAATATAAGTACCTTATCATTAGGTTGCAAGTATTGTGGTTTTGTTCCTTTGGCATAATATTTCGTTTGGGTATTTTGAGCTTTTTCTAGATGTTTACGCACGTCCTCCCATACTGTTTGCAGGTGTATTTTAAGATCGTATATGTAATCTAATAGAGGCTTTTCTTCCCCTCCCTCTTCTTCCCATATTTCTGCTGCCATGTCTAGCAGACTACGGGGTTGTCGTCCGAAGACGAGTTCGAAGGGACTGTGTCCGGTAGAGGCCTGTTCATGTGTTCTTATGGCATACAGAACTATCGGAAGCTTACGGTCCCAATCCGGTCCCGATTCGGAGACCGTTTTCCTTAATAATGTTTTTATAGTGCGGTTGTACTGTTCAATCAAGCCATCCGTCTGGGGGTGATAAACTGAGGTCTTGATTTGTTTGATCCCAAGAGTCTTACAAATATTAGCCATTAATAAAGACATGAAAGGTGTCCCTTGATCCGTCAAGATTTCAATGGGAAATCTGACTCTAGCAAAGAAAGTGATCATAGCTTGTGCTACATTTTTAGATGTCATACTAGTAAGAGGTATAGTCTCAGGGTACCGGGTAGCATAGTCTACTAGAACTAGAATATAGGTGTGACCTTTGGTGGAGGGAAGAAGTGGGCCTACTAAGTCCATGCCAATACTGGAGAAAGGAACTTCAATGATAGGTAAGGGTTGGAGGAGTGCTTTCCTTTGGGGTCCAGGATCTATAATTTGGCACCGGGGACACTGGGCACAGTACTGTCGAAGTTGTGCGTATACTCCGGGCCAATAAAATCTCCTTAGCAAATATTCTTCAGTCTTTTCCCTACCATAGTGTCCCCCTCCCGGCTGATTGTGGGCCAAAAAGAGTACCTGTAAGCGATAGGGCTCGGGTACTACTAACTGCCGTTTCTCGATGTTGTCACGTTTAACGATTCAGTAGAGGAGATTTTTTGGGACAATGAAGTACGGACCCACCTCATTAGTAGACTCTGGTTTGGCCACTTTCCAAGCATTACGGAGAGAGGGATCTTCTCGCTGGCTGACTCTGAAGGAAGTAGGAGGAGCTGTAATATTGGCCACTACCTTTTTTATGTTCTTTTCTTTTTCAGAATTCCGATACTGTTGTTTTATTTGTCTTTTTTCTCATCTGGTGGGCTTAGGACGACAGGGTTTGTCCTCTATATAGCTAACGTAAAACGGGGCCTCCGCCCACCAGGAATCTGACGCGATTCGAGATCTTGCCCTCTTTAACAGCTCGGGGAACCATATATAGTCAGTTCCTAATATACAATCCTCCACCAAGCGATCCATAACCCCCACCGGTAGTAGGTCAGGTTTTCCTTCCCACTCTACTCTTACAATGGATAGGGGGTAATTGCCTTTGTCCCCGTGTATGCAGCAGATCGATACCCATTGGTTTGTGGGTTGCCCTGATAGTTTTATCACATCAGCTCTTATAACGGATTGGCTACATCCCGAGTCTATCAGGGCTAGGAGCACTTTTCCGTTTACTTTAACTTCCTGTCTGTATCTGGGATCACCCCCTCCTGTGCATAAGACTCTTCCCCTTGTGATCCCAATCTCCATAGGTTCAGGTTTTTCCCCTTTCCGGGGGCATATTCGAGCTATATGCCCCCATTTGCCACAGCTATAACACTGTGGCTGTTGCATAGGCGGATTGTCCCCGAGTTTGGGAAGCCCCGCGTCTTCTAAGGTTTTCCTGGGAAAACTTCTTAGAGGTATGGCTGTGGGTCTAGTAGGTGTCTTGGGGTTTAAGCTCTTGAAGTTGGTCGATCGGTGGTAAGCGCAGGCTAAGTCTACAGCCATGGCCGTATTGACATTAGGGTGTTGGCGTATCCAACTCCGAGTGGATGGAGGGAGAGATTCTAAATATTGCTCCAAGATCACCGCCTTTATAATGTCTTCCCTCTCTGTTCCTATAGGTCCCAGCCATTTCAACCCCAGGTCCTTGCCTTTATAATAAAATGTCCGGGGGTCTTCCACAGGCCCCCATTTTATCTTCCTGAATCGCAGGCAGTAGTACTCCGAATCGTGACCTACTCTCTCCAATATGCTCTTTTTAATGTCTTTGTAGGGAGTGGTACCATCCGGATTCGCGGCCTGATAGGCAGTTTGGAGGATACCTGTCAGTAATGGCGCTATATATATTGACCCCAACGTTCTTCCAGCCATTAGGCAGAGGAGGTCACCCTTTCGAAGTTGGTAAAGAAAGCGTTGGGATCTTCTCCATCATGGTACTTTTGGAGAACTGAGCTAGGCACATTAGGGTGGACCTTGCTAGCTGCAATTGTGTCAGTGAGCTTTTGGAGGGCCGTTTCATGTACTAATTGATTATTGGCCATGATGGAGGCTTGGCTCTTTAATGCACTCTGTAAGGCCTCTCTATCTTCTTCAGCCTCCCTCTGATGGGCCTCCCATACTAACTGAAGGTGACACTGTCCTTCAGCTAGCTGTTGGATCATGTCCTCCAAAGTGGGTTTTTCCCCCATATTCACCTTGAATCAGCCCTTTTATTGCACACTGTTGTATCCCACTTCTGACACCACTGTGGCAGCGGGTGTGGCGATAATAAGGACTATGATGCTCAGGTGGGTTGTGAATGATGACTTTATTTAAAGTTCTTTAAAGATACAAGATCGTCTTCAGAATTATATGGTTTGTGGGTTCTCCGTGCTAAGTTATCTCTTCCCTTTTCCCCAGGTTTCCTCTTGACCGGCGAAGATACTCTTCGTGTGACTCCCAGGTAGACCGGAAACAAGAGGAATGGAGATATGGGTGAGTCTGGGGTTTGTGGATGTATGTTTAGTGTTAACACGATAAAAAGGAAAGAGAAAGAGAGCCAGGGAGAGAGAGAGAGAGAGCAAGAGATATGAACCATCCCCTAGGATAGTGTGACGAATTGGAAAATAGAATGTACAGGAGGAGTCACCTCAGAGTGTCTTCGGAGTGATAGGTTTCTATTTCTGGGGTGCTGTTACTTTTAGTGCTCTTAGGGCCAGATGTATCAAAGGGTTTTACCCATTCTGTGTCTATGGGAAAATGCTTTAGTACATATGGCCCTTAATTCCTTCCTTGCAGTGCTCTTAGTTTTAGTGCTCTTAATTCCTTCCTTATAGTGCTCTTAGTTTTAGTGCTCTTAATTCCTTCCTTTTATAGGGCTCCTGTTCCTTAATGCCCCTCTTCCTCCTTTCTAGCGTTCCTCTCCTCCTCTCCTCTCCCTACAAACCCCCTCCCCTCTCCCTGTAGTCTCCCTCCCCTCTCCTCTCCTGGCGTCCCTCTTCCTTTTAACCAGAAATTGTCCTTTATATAGGACCGTACCTGGTTGAGCCACGTCCCTCCTGGGACGTGGAGGAATTCTCACTCTTCTGTTTCCTCCTTGATCGCAATCCGGTCTTGGGTGCTTGTTTTCAGGGCTTCTCTGGTATTCGGTCTTCCTTCTGTTTCCTCTGGTCTTCCTCTCGGCGTTCTCGCGGCTCTCTCTGCATCTTTTCCCTTCTCCTCCTTCTTCGCACGTAGTCCGTCTTCTATTTCTCCTGTTTCAGGAACCCGGATATCTGTGTTCCCTATGAGGCTGACGGCGCTTACGTTGCTAGGACGCCCGGGCAGGGCGTCATCAGGGAAGGAGAATCGGGACTCCATTCCCGATTCTGTTTTTATAGTAGCCTGAATATCCGTCTGCCAGCTACAATGTTCTACTGCCTTCTGTGGTATTTCTTAGCACAAATGCATCTTAATGTCCATTTTCGACGCGGGGTGCATTTGGTGCAGAGCAAATCACTCTAAATGCTGAGAGCAAGTTGGGTGAAAATCCTACCTGTTAGAAATGGGGTCTCTAGTTGGCAGAGGTATACACCCTTGTCCAAATAGGGACCACAATCCTAGTCAGGGTAAGTCACACACAATCCAAATTATCCTGTGCCCACCCTCTGGTAGCTTAGCACTGAGCAGTCAGGTTTTACTTAGAAGGCAGTGTGTAAAGTATTTGTGCAATAAATAATACGCTAAGACAATGAAAACACCACAAAAACACACCACACAGGTTTAGAAAAATGTATGGTATTTATCTGTTAAATTAAGGTCAAAACGGTAAAGTTTTAATAAACACAAGTTGAGATATCACTTTTGCAAGATTAAGAAGTCTTAAAACTTAGAAATCAGCAGCTATCTCTTGCTTGCACAAAGTACCTGGTTTGCATCAAAAATAACAAGCACATAGACCGCAGAGGAGGAGATGTGTGAAAAAATAGAGTGTGCATCGGAATTTCCAGTGTGGCACAGACAATGTGTCATTCTTTTCATGCTGCAAGGGGCTTTACGTCAATTTCCGGTGTGCAGTCTTGGTTCCTCACTGTGATGCGGGGATCTTTTTGACGCCCAGGGACGATGCATGGAAAATCCTGGGCATGCGGGAAGAAGTCAAAGGTCTGACGTCGATCCAGTACGTGATGCGTCAACTTTTCTGTTGGATGCAAGCAGGCCTTTGTGCATGAAGAAGCAGCATGCAATTAGGCATAATCTCACTGAATTCAAGGGTAATTCCAGGCATTTACGCTGCACTAAATTATCAGTTAATCAATCATCAGAATTTGTAGAGTGCAACACTAGCACCCCTAGGGGTAGTTGGGCACTGAGGTTGCTGTGTCTGTGTCAAAGAGCCAAGTCTTAAGTTGCTTTCTGTTTTCTGCCAGGGAGTGTGCAGTTCTGAGATGGAGGGGAGGTCATTCCAGGCTTTGGCGGCGATGTAGGGGAATGCGTGGCCCCCGCTGTGGGGTGCAATAGATGCAAGAGACTTGTACGAGGGTGAGTGAGGATGGGGGCAGGTGTCTCAAGGGGCATCTTGAGACATCTGCGAGTTACGCCCATCATGAGTACAATATTTTAGTTTACATGAAAAATCCTTAGACATTGTGGACACATCAATGCCATGGTAATGCTTTAAACTAAATTAGTACTGACATTCAACATTTACAGTTTTCTAAAGTAACTCTAACTTGTGCCCTGAACTAACCAACAATGCACTGTTCATGCCTCACATACATCACCCAAGGCATGTTCAATGACTGCATTGATAGAATCCCGGATGAGATCTGACAACACTGTGCATGGCCAGGGTGTGAGTTACAATTACTTCACTTATCTATAACTGGTGAATTTCAATGGGTAACATTGTGCTGTATTGACTTATTTGTAACACCACTTTCACCTTTGTTTTTTTAGTGTATGAATTATATATTAGTGATCTGATTGCACCTTCACCATGAACTGTTTATAACCTCACATTTTATATTACTCATACCATGTTAAAATACATAATTGATACCACCATTTTTAAGAACACTAATGGGATTACCTAATGACTCTGACAGTGTGCTATAGGCTTTTTAAATTAGAAGTAAAACAGCAACCCAAATTGATGATTGAGCTCTTACAAGCTTACCTGTATGCTTTCAAAAGATGCGAAACAATTTGAATATTTTAGAAGTGAAGCTTTTTGATGGATGTCATTGTCTTATACTTGCTTTTATCCAAAGAATAAGTGTAGTGGAGGTACATTACTTGCAGAGAGCTGGCCACTGAAGATCAAGGAACACTAGACCCTTCAGCCAGCCTTTGCTGTGAAGGGCTGAAGACTGAACAAATAGGGCCTTAGTTGGTTATGAAGAGGAGGGCATCGGATCTGGCCACAGGCAAATCCCTGAAGCCAACTCCCCGCTGTGCTTGATC